>NC_041390.1:558916804-559021681 GCF_002162155.2 Triticum dicoccoides | reverse complement strand
CTCTCTCTCTCTCTCTCTCTCTCTCTCTCGTTGGAGCTTGGCGAAGCCCTGCCGAGACCACCGCTGCTTCCACCACCACGCCGTCATGCTGCTGGATCTCCATCAACCTCTCCTTCCCCTTGCTGGATCAAGAAGGAGGAGACGTCTTCCCAACCGTACGTGTGTTGAACGCGGAGGTGCCGTCCGTTCGGCACTTGGTCATCGGTGATTTGGACCACGACGAGTACGACTCCATCAACCCCGTTCTCTTGAACGCTTCCGCTCGCGATCTACAAGGGTATGTAGATGCACTCCCCTTTCCCTCGTTGCTAGATGACTCCATAGATTGATCTTGGTGATGCATAGAAAATTTTAAAATTCTGCTACGTTCCTCAACAGTGGCATCATGAGCTAGGTCTATGCGTAGTTTCTATGCACGAGTAGAATACAAGTTGTTGTGGGCGTCAATTTTGTCAATTTACTTGCCGTTACTAGTATTATCTTGATTCGGCGGCATCGTGGGATGAAGCGGCCCGGACCGACCTTACACGTACGCTTACGTGAGACTGGTTCCACCGACTGACATGCACTAGTTGCATAAGGTGGCTAGCGGGTGTCTGTCTCTCCCACTTTACTCGGATCAGATTTGATGAAAAGGGTCCTTATGAAGGGTAAATAGAAATTGGCATATCACGTTGTGGTTTTGGCGTAGGTAAGAAACGTTCTTGCTAGAAACATATAGCAGCCACGTAAAAACTTGCAACAACAATTAGAGGACGTCTAACTTGTTTTTGCAGCATATGCCGTGTGATGTGATATGGCCAAAAGGATGTGATGAATGATATATGTGATGAATGATATATGTGATGTATGAGTATGACAACCGGCAGGAGCCATAGGAGTTGTCTTAATTTATTTATGACCTGCGTGTCAACATAAACGTCATGTAATTACTTTACTTTATTGCTAACCGTTAGCCATAGTAGTAGAAGTAATAGTTGGCGAGACAACTTCATGAAGACACGATGATGGAGATCATGATGATGGAGGTCATGGTGTCATGCCAGTGACAATGATGATCATGGCGCCCCGAAGATGGAGATCAAAAGGAGCAAAATGATATTGGCCATATCATGTCACTATTTGATTGCATGTGATGTTTATCATGTTTTACATCTTATTTGCTTAGAACGACGGTAGCATAAATAAGATGATCCCTCGCCATAATTTCAAGAAAGTGTTCCCCCTAACTGTGCACCGTTGCTAAGGTTCGTTGTTCCGAAGCACCACGTGATGATCGGGTGTGATAGGTTCTAACGTTCGAATACAACGGGTGTAAGCCAGATTTACACACGCAATACACTTAGGTTGACTTGACGAGCCTAGCATGTACAGACATGGCCTTGGAACACGGAAGACCGAAAGGTCGAACATGAGTCGTATAGAAGATACGATCAACATGAAGATGTTCACCGATGATGACTAGTCCGTCTCACGTGATGATCGGACAGAGCCTAGTTGACTCGGATCATGTATCACTTAGATGACTAGAGGGATGTCTATCTAAGTGGGAGTTCATTGAATAATTTGATTAGATGAACTTAATTATCACGAACATAGTCAAAAGGTCTTTGCAAATTATGTCGTAGCTCACGCTTTGGTTCTACTATTTTAGATATGTTCCTAGAGAAAATTTAGTTGAGAGTTGACAGTAGCAATTATGCGAACCGGGTCCGTGAACTGAGGATTGTCCTTGCACAGAAGGGCTATGTCCTTAATGCACCGCTCAGTGCATTGAACCTCGAGCGTCATCTGTAGATGTTGGGAAACATCTGACATACACGTTTTGATGACTACGTGATAGTTCAGTGCGTAATACTAACGGTTTAGAATTGTGGCACCAAAGACGTTCTTGAAACGTCGTAGAACATATGAGATGTTCCAAAGACTGAAATTGGGATTTCAGACTAGTGCCCACGTCAAGAGGTATGAGACCTCTGACAAGTTTCTTAAGCCTGCAAACTAAGGGAGAAAAACTCAATCGTTGAGCATGTGCTCAGATTGTCTGAGTACTACAATCGCTTGAATCGAGTGGGAGTTAATCTTCCAGATGAGATAGTGATAGTTCTCCATAGTCACTGCCACCAAGCTATTAGAGCTTAGTGATGAACTATAACATATCGGGGATAGACATGATGATCCTTGAGCAATTCGCGATGTTTGACACCATGAAAGTAGAAATCAAGTAGGAGCATCAATTGTTGATGGTTAGTAAAACCACTAGTTTCAAGAAGGGCAAGGGAATGAAGGGATACTTCATGAGATGGCAAATCAGTTGCTGCTCTAGTGAAGAAACCCAAGGTTGAACCAAACCTGAGACTAAGTGCTTCTATAATGAGGGGAACGGTCACTGAAGCAGAACTACCCTAGATCCTTGGTAGATGAGAAGGCTGGCAAGGTCGACAGAAGTATTTTGAATATACATTATATTATTGTGTACTTTACTAGTACTCCTAGTAGCACCAGGGTAATAAATACCAGTTCGATTGCTAAGTGTTAGTAACTCGAAATAAAAGGTTACGGAGACTAGCTAAAGGTGAGATGATGATATGTTGGAAGTGTTTCCAAGGTTGATGTGATCAAACATCGCACGCTCCCTCTACCATCGGGATTGGTGTTAAACCTAAATAATTGTTATTTGGTGTTTGCGTTGAGCATAGACATAATTGGATTATGTTTATCACAATACGATTATTCATTTTAGGAGAATAATGGTTACTCTGTTTATTTGAATAATACCTTCAGTGGTCTTGCACCTAAAATGAATGGTTTATTGAATCCCGGTCGTAGTGATACACATGTTCATGCCAAAAGATATAAGATAGTAATGATAGTACCACATACTTGTGGCACTGCAATTTGAGTCATAATGGTACAAAACACATGAAGAAGCTCCATGTTGATGGATCTTTGGACTCACTTGATTTTGAATCACTTGAGACATGCGAACCATGCCTATTGGTATATATGCATGAAGAAACTCCACACAGATGGATCGTTTGGACTCACTTGATTTTGAATCACTTGAGACATGCAAATCATATCACATGGGCAAGATGACTGAAAGGCCTCGTTTTCAGTAAGATGGAACAAGAAAGCAACTTGTTGGAAGTAATACATTTTGATGTGTGCAGTCCAATGAGTGCTGAGGCACGCAGTGGATATAGTTATTGTTGACACCTGATTTTGGCAAGATACAGATTGCAATGAAGATGGTCTCGAGTGAACGAGTTTTCAGTATAAAAATATTCACGTCACTGAGTGGAACCACTTTAATGTTTCGGTTATATTCATTCGACTTTATCTTACGGACCGAAACTATACTCCGAGTGGCATAATTCAATGTTCCGAGTGGTTTTTTGGCCAATTACGTCTTCAAGATGAGCTCGGATGAAGGAGTACTCTTAAGGAATTGTCTTCGTCTCGTCGAGGCAATCGATTTTGATATATAAATCATCTCAATCCGAGTTCATATGCAAAAGTTAGAGGCAATATACTGCAGACTGAACCTCAACGGAAATATGGCGCGAGGTGCCATACATTTGTCTGATAGGTTGCGCGAGTAATTCGGCCATCAAGACGTCTTTGAATCAAAAAACCTTCAACACGGAAAAGTTTCGTCTCGTCGAGCCGATCGATTTTCATACAGAATTCGTCTCAACCCGAGATCGTATGAGGCCTGGAGAGACAAATCAAGATCGGACTATGTTTTCAGTCGGAAATCCGAGTGAAAAGTTTACCATCCGAGTGAAACTTTACGGTCGAGTGAAAATTTCCCGGTCGAGCGAAAGTTTTCTGACCGGATGAACTTATTATTATCCAAGTGGAAATATAGTTACCCGAGTGAAAATATGATCATCCGAGTGAAATTGTCGTCCGGGTGAAAATATTCCGAGTGAAAAGATTACCATCGGGACGAAAACTTGCCGATTGAATAAGATAGTGTCTTCCGAGTGGAAATATAGTCATCCGAGTGGAAATATAGTCATCCGAGTGAAAGATTGTCTTCCGAGTGAAAAAGTCCAATCGGACGATCCGAGTGAAAGTATCTAATATCCGAGTGGATGAGCTCAAGTCCGAGTGAAATTGAACATGTGCTCGAAAGTTTATCAAAATGACCTTGGATGAAGAAGTGTTCAATACAGAAGTTGTGCGTATCATCAAGACGGTAAACTTTGATTTTGGAGTCATCATCATCAGAGATAATATATAGCCTACAAATTCACTACGAGACTCGGATAATCCAGTCTACTGCAAGACCGAGTCCGACTGGAAGATAAAGATGACCTCGAAAAGTATTCAAGATGGCCTTATTTGAAAAAGTGATCAACATGAGAATTGTTCGTATCGTCGAGGCACACAAGTGTGATATTTGGGCCGTCTCGATCGGAGATCATATGCAAGCCCGACGGCCCGCGGAAGAAGGAAGACAGAGTTTGGGCCAGATTCAGACTGAATCCGAGTTGGAATAGAATTAGGACTCTAGGACGTGAATTGATGTAATTTTTCTTGTAAGGAAAGCCTAGATGAACCCTTTACTTGTACGGGAAGTCCAGCCGCCTCTTATATATGTTGGGGGTGACGGCCGATTGAACAACACACAATCGAACAAATCAATATACTACCTTTTCATCTACGTTTTATCTCTCCACCGTTTTTTCTATCTCGTTCTTCGCTGTTCTTCGTGTTTGAGAGCTGCGAATCCCGAGGCTCTAGGGGAGAGCGAATCGACCTAGGGCAGCCCATAGCCGCCGCACTCCATGACGGGGTCCCTCCCGGGGGTGTGGGGTTTTCGGGTCAGCAAAAGCGCCCGTCGACTGTCTTGCGTATCGCGCTGTCGGTCGGGTCTCCTTCGACGTGAGCTGTGGTGCATCACCCCCGGCGTCGAGGGTGCACGTGAAGTTTTCGTGTGTCAACACACTTTTTGGCGACTCCGCTGGGGATCGAAGATCAATCGTCATCATCCACCATGTCCGGTCTTCCCAAGCCATCTGAGGTAGACGCCGATAACATCATTAAGCCTAGTCTTGATGAGATATCGGCCGATCATCGCCAAGTCTATGAGGAGTACAAGAAGGTGCGCGAGGAGAAGGACCTGCAGGAGTTCCTTGCAAAATTCAAGAAAGATCGCCAAGGCAACATCACTTCGGTTGAAGAAATCAAGTTCCCTCCTCTTCAAGCCGAGCAGGTTAAACCCTCTGTGAGTACTACTTTTTCTCCTGAGCAGTGGGCTGAGATTGAGAGTCATATTGCTGATGGTAACAATCTAGTCTATCAAACTTTCATAGAAAATACTAATGCTCTGAAGAATATATCTCAATCGGCTAGTGGTAATAATGGTGTAGCTTCTAGTGTGCAAAACCCTAATCTAGCTTTACCTATTGCATCGGCGCCTCCCGTGCCGATGACTTATTATCCTACCCAAACAAATCAGATTGTGGCTACACCCATTAATCCTATTATGAGCATGATAGGTTCGGTGGCAACGCCGAACCAAACTCTACCTACAGCTACAATCACTCGACCACTACCAAATTATGGGTCGACATACATGCCACAATTCCTACCTGCAGCTAGTAACCCTACTCCTCTTATGCCACTGCCACAAGCTTCATCGTCCACTATGGATGATGGTCTAGCTAATCTTAGAGAAGAGATGGCTAAGATGCTTCAAGAGAATTTTGGAGTTGAGTTACCTCAGAATCGGATTTACCAAAAGCCATACCCCGAGTACTTTGATGCCATCCAGTGCCCTCCGGGATATAAGATTCCAGATTTTGTTAAGTTCAATGGAGAGGGCACAAAAACCACATGGGAGCATGTTAGTCAATATTTAGCACAATTGGGTGAGGCAGGCTCATTGAATGAATTGAAAGTGCGTTTATTTCCTTTATCATTAACTGGTACCGCATTTTCATGGTTTTCTTCTTTACCACATGGTTCCATTCAGGTTTGGTCGCAGCTAGAGCAGAAGTTTCATGATCACTTTTATAGCGGCGACAATGAACTCAAGTTGTCACATCTGACATCGGTTAAACAGAAGCATGATGAATCGGTCTCCGATTATGTCAAGAGATTCAGAGAAACAAAAAACCGGTGTTTTAGTTTGGTGATAACCGAGAGGGGCTTGGCAGACCTAGTGCTGAGTGGTTTGAGAACTCCCATTAGAGAAAAGCTAGAAGGCTACAAGTTTTTAAATATCAACCAAGTCTTACAAAGGGCTTTGGCTCAGGAAAGCCGAAGCAAAGACCTCAAAGAAGTACATTGATACAAAGCTGATCGTCCAAAGATGAATATGGTGGAATATGACAGTGATCATTCGGACGATGAGGGTGATGTTTTTGCTACTGAATTTGTTTGGCCATCTAAGGCCAAACCCTTTACTTGCAATGATCTGAAACCGGTTCATAAGAATCGTGATGAAGAGATGAAGTTCACTTTTAACATTGCTAAGTGTGATAGAATATTTGATGCTTTGCTGCAGGCTAAGATTATTAGAATATCTCATACTTTACCGCCGTTTGAAGAGCTAAAACGACGTGCTTATTGCAAGTATCATAATTCTTTTTCTCATGCTACTAACGATTGCAATGTTTTTCGACGACAGATACAATCGGCCATTAGTGACGGACGATTGAACTTTTTTGAGATGCAAGTTGATAAACAACCTTTTCCAATGAATACCATGGATTTGGAGGGGAAGAAGCTACTCATTTGGCCGGAGGTAGCCGAATCTACTAATAAAGCTAATGTTATTGTTGGTGAGCCCAGGAAAGACAAGGAGGACAACAAGGTCTTGGGGAGACAGGTTGTGCTTGGTAAGCAACCCGATGGCAAGGAAGTGATCAAAATCACCATCAAGAATCCTACACTTGGGGGGCAACTACAAGTGCAAGAAAATGCTCGTGTGAGATTTGTCAAGCCCAAGAGTCCAGAAATTGGCAAGTGGAAAAGGAATGAAGTTCAAGTACAGCGCAAGCGGATCAAGCCAACTTTTGATATGTTGCTGTCCAAGTACACCAACCAGTTGACCGGTTCTAGCTTTAATCGGCTGACTCATCTGAAGCGACCAAGGTCACCATCAGCTGATATGTTCAGTCAGTATATGAAACCGAGTGGACCAAAGGCATTGTTTCCAGAAGAGCAAAGGCAAACTGTTTGGGGTCGACTTGAATATTCATATAATGGCCGACTGAACATCGGTAACTATCGGTCGGCTGGTCAAAACATGCGACCGGATGGAAATTATCCGAGTGTAAGAATGCACCCAGGTGGAAGCTATCCGAGTGAAAAAATGTGGCCGAGTAGATTCCATCTGACTGAATTCCATCCGAGTGATATCCATCCGAGTGTTATCCATCCGAGTGGATTCCATGAGAGTAAAAAGGTGCGCCCGAGTGGAAATTTCATGCATCTGGAAAGTCGAAAAGAATGGCGTGTTAAATCACCAAGTGTTGCAGCAGTTGAGTCGGGAAAAGGCAAGGATAAAATGGATGTCGACTCAATTACCTTGGGCACCAAAACATTCGCCATACAGCAGCCGATTGTGCATAGCAATCCGACTGAGCCGATACTTGCTATCGCGCCAAAGCACTCGGCTAATGACCATGAGGCAAGCACCAGCCAGGTAAATACGAGAGATCCTAAATATACTCAGCCAAAGTGGTGTCCTCCAGGGCTAACAAATACACAAAAGAGGAAACTACAGAGGTTAAGGAGTCAAGAGATGGCAGAACAGGAGGCCGAGAAACAAAGGGATAAGTTGTTCAATGACACTCGACCCATGGTTCCACCAAAACAAGTGTGGAGGCCTAAACAAATACAAGATACAGCAACTTCTACATCTACCACAACAATACCTACATCACCAAAGGAGGACGATGCAACAGATATGACATCATCTGCGATACTTCTTACTTCTCCTTCACTCGGACAAATTTCAGAATCTGTGGATGCACTCGAGGAGGAGGCTGATATGTTGGACTATGAGTCTACGCCGGTTCATGAAGGTATGGATATCAATATGGTGTATTACTTACCTGCTGAGTTTCATGCTGTAAATGAAGAAGGGGAGGTGGCTCAGCTGGATTTTGGCCCTAAAAACGCGATATTCGAGAAACCAAAAGAACCAGTAACGCATCTGAAACCATTATATCTCAGAGGTCATATCAATGGGTCGCCGCTCACTCGGATGCTTGTTGATGGTGGTGCTGTCGTAAATCTTATGCCCTATTCGGTCTTCAAGAAATTGGGTTTTCCTGATGAAGAATTGATCAAGACCAATATGGTGCTCAACGGGTTTGAAGGCAAAGAAAAAACTGAAGCCGAAGGTGTAATGTATGTGGAGCTTACAGTCGGAAGCAAAACTTTGGCTACTGCATTCTTTGTCGCTGAGGTGCAAGGTAACTACAACGTCATACTAGGCCGCGATTGGGTTCATGCAAACCAGTGCGTGCCATCCACTATGCACCAGTTTTTGATTCAGTGGGTTGATGATGAAGTGGAAGTTATTCATGCGGATAACTCGGCCTATGTTGATTTGGCCGATGCATCGGTGGATTGGCAACATCCCAACGCTACTTGCTTGACGGGACGTGACTTATCGGAATTTGATTTTCTCAGCGCGACCAAGAATGGTTTTGTGCCCGTTTCTTTAAAGCCGAGTGGATGCAATCGGCTCCAAGGTATGATATGTTTAAATGGATCCTAATTCCGAGTGGTTACAAAAACGTCTTGTAAAGTATCGATCCAATGAGAATGATATGTATGAGTCTATAGAGGAGTTGGATGACATGGATAAACTTGGACAAGGTTTTACATCAGCCGATCCGTTAGAAGAGGTAGATATTGGAGATGGTTCAGTCACTCGACCGACATTTATAAACAAAAATTTAAAAGCCGATTGTAAGGCTAAGTTAATCGAGCTACTGAAAGAATATGTTTGTTGCTTTGCATGGGAATATCATGAGATGCCAGGGTTAAGCCGAGAGCTAGTGGAGCATCGGTTGCCTATAAAGGCCGGTTTTAGACCTTATAAACAGTCGGCCAGAAAATTTAATCCGAAAACATATGACCGGATCAAGGAAGAGATCGGTCGACTGCTTGAAGCTAATTTCATTCGACCTTGCAGGTATGCCGAGTGGATTTCTAACATTGTCCCAGTAGAGAAGAAAGGATCTGGCAAGTTGAGGGTGTGCATTGATTTCAGAGATTTGAATAGGGCTACACCCAAAGATAAGTATCCTATGCCAATAGCCGATATGCTTATTAATGATGCTTCTAGACATAAGGTTATTAGCTTTCTAGATGGTAATGCCGGATACAATCAAATTTTTATGGCCGAAGAGGACATGTACAAGACAGCTTTTCGATGCCCTGGTTTGCTTGGTTTATTCGAGTGGACAGTGATGACATTCGGATTAAAAAATGCTGGCGCCACATATCAAAGGGCTATGAATTTGATTTTTTCATGATTTACTCGGTGTCATACTTGAAGTTTATATTGCTGATATTGTTGTCAAATCGGATGCTTTTGAATCTCACTTGGCCGATTTGCATTTAGCTTTTGAAAGAATGAAAAAGTATGGATTGAAAATGAATCCTTTGAAGTGTGCTTTCGGCGTGTCAGCTGGCAAGTTTTTGGGTTTCATTATTCATGAAGATGGTATAGAGATTGATCCCAAAAAGATAGAGGCTATACAGAAACTGGAGGCTCCAACATGCAAGAGAGATATGGAAAAGTTCCTTGGCAAGGTCAATTATTTGAGAAGGTTCATAGCTAATCTATCAGGGAAAGTTGATGCATTTACTCCTATCCTTCGGTTAAAGAATGATGCTGATTTCACTTGGGGGGCAAAATAGCAAGAAGCATTTGATATGATCAAGAATTATTTGTGCACTCCTCCGGTGATGAAAGCACCCAAGCATAGGGAACCCTTCAGACTTTACATTGCAGCAGAGGAAGGAGTTATTGGTGCTGTTCTAACTCAAGAGACCGAAGGAAAAGAGCATGCCATCACTTATTTGAGCCGTCGCTTATTGGACACAGAGACAAGGTATACATTTATTAAGAAATTATGTCTATGTTATATTATGCTTGCACAAAATTGAGACATTATTTAGTGCCGAGTGTTTGTGTAGTAGCTTGTCAAACCGATGTCATTAAATACATGTTGCATAGGCCAATTCTTAGTGGTAGAATTGGCAAGTGGGCTTATGCTTTGATTGAATAAGATTTGGCTTATGAATCTCTAAAATCCATGAAAGGCCAAATTGTTGCTAATTTCATTGTTGAACATCGGATTAATAACAAGCATGATGTTGATATGAACATTGTTTCATTAGTACCATGGAGATTATACTTTGATGGTACAGTTTGTAGCAATGGCCAAGGTGTTGCTATTGTTTATATATCTCCTCATGGTGCTGTTTTTGAAGCCTCATGCCGCTTACAATATTTTTGCACAAATAATCAAGCCGAATATGAAGCATTGTTATTCGGCCTAGAGATGTTACTTGCTATAGGTGTTACACATATTGAGGCTTATGGCGATTCGTTACTAGTGGTGCAGCAAATATCCAAAGTCTTTCAGTGTTTGGACGAATCACTTAATGTTTATCTTGATAAATGTCTAGATATAATCTCTACTTTGGATTGTTTTAGCATTGCACATATATCTAGACATGACAACTAGAGAGCAAATGAGTTGGCACAACAAGCATCCGGATACCATGTTGATCATGGCATGTTTCATATTTCTCAAAGTCCGATGTCTTGTCTTACCAGTATAGAAGAGGCCGAACCAGAACCCACTGATTCGGTCATTAACAAAAAATCTAGTGCAGGTGACAATCCCGACTGGAGGAAGCCCATTGTTGATTACTTGTGCAATCCGAGTGAAAGGGTGGACAAGGCTGTTTGGCGTATGGCTTTCAAGTATACAATGAGAGATGATGGTCTTTATCACCGAACAGTCGATGATGTTCTTCTAAAGTGTTTGGATGAGGACCAGGCAAGAGTTGCTATGGGAGAAGTACATGAAGGTATTTGTGGCACTCACCAGTCGGCCCCCAAGATGAAATGGTTATTGCGACGTGCTGGGTTTTATTGGCCGACTATGATTAATGATTGCTTCAGATATTATAAGGGGTGTGAAGCTTGTCAAAAGTTTGGTGATATTCAATTGGCTCCTGCTGCTATGTTACATCCTATTATCAAACCGTGGCCTTTCAGAGGTTGGGGTTTAGATTTCATTGGACAAATCCATCCGTCTTCCTCAAAAGGGCATCGGTTCGTATTGGTGGCAACTGATTATTTCACTAAATGGTCTGACGCAGTACCTCTCAAGAACATGACGCATACAGAGGTAATTCAATTCATAACCGAGCACATTATTCATAGATTTGGTATTCCTCAAACGTTAACTACAGATCAAGGTTCATCTTTCATGTCACACCAAGTCAGAGAGTTTGCCGAATCTTATAACATAAAGTTGCTCAATTCCTCTCCATATTATGCCCAAGCCAATGGACAAGCTGAGTCTAGCAATAAAATTTTAATCAAGCTCATCAAGAAGAAGATTGAGGATAATACAAGGAGATGGCATGACTTGTTGTCTGAGGCATTATGGGCACATAGAATCTCAAGGCATGGTGCTACGAAAGTGACTCCATATGAGCTAGTATATGGTCAGGAGGCTGTTTTACTGGTGGAAGTTAATTTGAATGCTTTGTGAATAGCCAAACAAAACGATTTATCGGCAGTAGACTTTTATAACTTGATGATGGACAATATTGATGAGGTTGCTGATAAACGTTTGGTTGCTTTGAAGTCCATAGAGAGAGACAAGTTGAGGGTTGCAAGAGCTTACAATAAGAAAGTTAAGTTGAAGAATTTTCAAGTTGGTGATCTCATCTGGAAAGTGATTCTACCAATTGGTTCAAGGGATAGAAAATTCGGGAAGTGGTCTCCAAGTTGGGAAGGTCCTTTTAGAATTACAAGAGTTGTTCCCGGAAATTCATATTTGGTGGAATCAATACAAGGGGCATTTTTACCTTGAGCTCTCAATGGCAAATATTTGAAGAAGTACCACCCGAGTGTGTGGCAGGAATCCTAAGTAGGCAATGGCCGATATACGATTATCGCCCTTAGCACAAACATGGCCGATACATAATTATCGCCCTGAGAAAAATAAATGGCCGATGGAGTGTTGATATCGTCCTTAGAACAAACACTATGCATATTATTTTTCAGTGTGCAAGCTTTGCCAAAAAACAGGGGGGCATGTGTTGACACCTGATTTTGGCAAGATACAGATTGCAATGAAGATGGTCTCGAGTGAACGAGTTTTCAGCATAAAAATATTCACGTCACCGAGTGGAACCACTTTGATGTATCGGTTATATTCATTCGACTTTATCTTACGGACCGAAACTATACTCCGAGTGGCATAATTCAATGTTCCGAGTGGTTTTTTGGCCAATCACGTCTTTAAGATGACCTCGGATGAAGGAGCACTCTTAAGGAATTGTCTTCGTCTAGTTGAGGCAATCGATTTTGATATATAAATCATCTCAATCCGAGTTCATATGCAAAAGTTAGAGGCAATATACTGCAGACCGAACCTCAACGGAAATATGGCGCGAGGTGCCAAACACTTGTCTGATAGGTTGCGCGAGTAATTCGGCCATCAAGACGGCCTTTAATAGAAAAACCTTTAACACGGAAAAGTTTATTCTCGTCGAGCCGATCGATTTTCATATATAATTCGTCTCAATCCGAGATTGTATGAGGCCTGGAGAGACAAATCAAGATCGGACTATGTTTTCAGTCGGAAATCCGAGTGAAAAGTTTACCATCCGAGTGAAAGTTTACGGTCGAGTGAAAATTTCCCGATCGAGTGAAAGTTTGCTGACCGGATGAACTTATTATTATCCAAGTGGAAATATAGTTACCCGAGTGAAAATATGATCATCCGAGCGAAATTGTCGTCCGGGTGAAAATATTCCGAGTGAAAAGATTACCATCGGGACGAAAACTTGCCGATTGAATAAGATAGTGCCTTCCGAGTGGAAATATAGTCATCCGAGTGGAAATATAGTCATCCGAGTGAAAGATTGTCTTCCGAGTGAAAAAGTCCAATCGGACGATCCGAGTGAAAGTATCTAATATCCGAGTGGATGAGCTCAAGTCCGAGTGAAATTGAACATGTGCTCGAAAGTTTATCAAAATGACCTTGGATGAAGAAGTGTTCAATACAGAAGTGGTGCGTATCATCAAGACGGTAAACTTTGATTTTGGAGTCATCATCATCAGAGATAATATATAGCCTACAAATTCACTACAAGACTCGGATAATCCAGTCTACTGCAAGACCGAGTCCGACTGGAAGATAAAGATGACCTCGAAAAGTATTCAAGATGGCCTTATTTGAAAAAGTGATCAACATGAGAATTGTTCGTATTGTCGAGGCACACAAGTTTGATATTTGGGCTGTCTCGATCGGAGATCATATGCAAGCCCGGCGGCCCGCGCAAGAAGGAAGACAGAGTTTGGGCCAGATTCAGACTGAATCCGAGTTGGAATAGAATTAGGACTCTAGGACGTGAATTGATGTAATTTTTCTTGTAAGGAAAGCCTAGATGAATCCTTTACTTGTACGGAAAGTCCAGCCGCCTCTTATATATGTTGGGGGTGACGGCCGATTGAACAACACACAATCGAACAAATCAATATACTACTTTTTCATCTACGTTTTATCTCTCCACCGTTTTTTCTATCTCGTTCTTCGCTGTTCTTCGTGTTTGAGAGCTGCAAATCCCGAGGATCTAGGGGCGAGCGAATTCACCTAGGGAAGCCCATAGCCGCCGCACTCCCTGACGGGGTCCCTCCCGGGGGTGTGGGGTTTTCGGGTCAGCAAAAGCGCCCGTCGACTGTCTTGCGTATCGCGCTGTCGGTCGGGTCTCCTTCGACGTGAGCTGCGGTGCATCACCCCCGGCGTCGAGGGTACACGTGACGTGTTCGTGTGTCAACAGTTATGTTCTTACTTCAAGATGATTTGAGTAGATACTGAGTATATTTACTTGATGAAACACAAGTCTGAATTATTGAAAGGTTCAAGTAATTTCAGAGTGAAGTTGAAGATCGTCGTGACAAGAGGGTAAAATGTCTATGATATGATCATAGAGATGAATATCTGAGTTACGAGTTTGGCACACAATCAAGACATTATGGAAATTGTTTCACAACTAATACCGCCTGGACCACCATAGTGTGATGGTGTGTCCGAACATCACAACTGCACCCTATTGGATATGGTGCATACCATGATGTCTCTTATAGAATTTCCACTATCATTTATGGGTTAGGTATTAGGGACAGCCACACTCACTTTAAATAGGGCACCACACAATTCCGTTGAGACGACACCGTGCGAACTATGGTTTAGAGAAACCTAAGCTATCGTTTCTTAAAAGTTTGGGGCTGCGATGCTTATGTGAAAAAGTTTCAGGCTGATAAGCTTGAACCCAAAGCGGATAAATGCATCTTCATAGAATACCCAAAAATAGTTGGGTATACCTCCTATTTCAGATCCGGAAGCAAAAGTGATTGTTTCCAGAAACAGGTCCTTTCTCGAGGAAAAGTTTCTCTCGAAAGATTTGAGTGGGAGGATGGTGTAGACTTGATGAGGTTATTGAACCGTCACTTCAACTAGTGTGTAGCAGGGTACAGGAAGTTGTTCCTGTGGCACCTACACCAATTGAAGTGGAAGCTTATGATAGTAATCATGGATCAAGTCACTACCAAACCTCATAGGTCGACAAGGATGTGTACTACTTCAGAGTGGTACGTAGTCCTGTCTTGGAAGTCATGTTGCTAGACAACAATGAACCTACGAGCTATGAAGAAGCGATGGTGGGCCCGGATTCCGACGAATGGCTCGAGGCCATAAAATCCGAGAGAGGATCCATGTATAAAACAAAGTATAGACTTTGAAAAGAACTACTTGATGGTCGTAAGGCTGTTGGGTGCAGATGGATTTTAAAAGGAAGACAGACAATGATGATAAATGTCACCATTAAGGAAGCTCGACTTGTCGTTAAGATGTTTCCCGACAAGTTCAAGGAGTTGACTATGATGAGACTTTCTCACTCGTACCGATGCTAAGAGCCTGTTGGAATTATGTTAGCAGTTACTGCATTATTTATGAAATCTTGCAGATAGGATGTCAAAACACTGTTTCCTCGATGTTTTTTTCTTGAGGAAAGGTTGTATGTGATACAACCAGAAGGTTTTGTCAATCCTGAAAGATGCTAACAAGTATGAAAAGCTCCAGCAATCCTTCTAAGGACTAGAGTAAGCATCTCGGAATTGGAATGTACGCTTTGATGAGATGATCAAAGATTTTGGGTTTATACAAAGTTTATGAGAAACTTGTATTTCCAAAGAAGTGAGTGGGAGCACTATAGAATTTTTGATGAGTATATGTTGTTAACATATTGTTGATCAGAAATGATGTAGAATTTCTGGAAAGCATACAGGGTTATTTTGAAAAGTGTTTTTTTTCAATGGAAAACCTGGATTAAGCTACTTGAATATTGAGCATCAAGATCTATAAGGATAGATCAAAATTGCTTAATAGTACTTTCAAATGAACACATACCATGACAGAATTTTGAAGGAGTTCAAAAATAGATCGGCAAAGAAGGAGTTCTTGGCTGTGTTATAAGGTATGAGTATTGAGTAAAACTGAAGACCTGACCACGGAAAAATAGAGAGAAAGGACGAAGGTCGTCCTCTATGCTTAAGACGTAGGCTCTAAAGTATGTTGTGTTGTGTACCGCACCTGAAGTGTGCCAAGCCATGAGTTAGTCAAGGGGTACAAGTGTGATCTAGGAATGGATCACAGGACAACGGTCAAGGTTATCCTTAGTAACTAGTGGACTAAGGAATTTTCTCGATTATGGAGGTGGTAAAAGAGTTCATCGTAAAGGGTTACGCCAATGCAATCTTTGACACTAATCTGGATGATTCTGAGTAGTAAACCGGATTCGTATAGTAGAACAGTTATTTGGAATAGCTCCAAATAGAGTGTGGTAGCTGCATATACAAGATAACATAGAGATTTGTAAAGCACACACGGATCTGAAAGGTTCAGACCCGTTGACTATAACATCTCTCACAAGCATAACATGATCAAACCCAGAACTCATTGAGTGTTAATCACATGGTAGTGTGAACTAGATTGTTGACTCTAGTAAACTCTTTGGGTGTTAGTCACATGGGGATGTGACCTTGAGTGTTAATCACATAGCGATGTGAACTGGATTATTGACTCTAGTGCAAGTGGGAGACTGTTGGAAATATGCCCTAGAGGCAATAACAAATTAGTTATTATTATATTTCCTTGTTCATGATAATCGTTTATTATCCATGCTAGAATTGTATTGATAGGAAACTCAGATACATGTGTGGATACATAGACAACACCATGTCCCTAGTAAGCCTCTAGTTGACTAGCTCGTTGATCGATAGATGGTTACGGTTTCCTGACCATGGACATTGGATGTCGTTGATGACGGGATCACATCATTAGGAGAATGATGTGATGGACAAGACCCAATCCTAAGCCTAGCACAAGATCATGTAGTTCGTATGCTAAAAGCTTTTCTAATGTCACAGTATAATTTCCTTAGACCATGAGATTGTGCAACTCCCGGATACCGTAGGAATGCTTTGGGTGTACCAAACGTCACAACGTAACTGGGTGGCTATAAAGGTGCACTACGGGTATATCCGAAAGTGTCTGTTGGGTTGGCACGAATCGAGACTGGGATTTGTCACTCCGTGTAAACGGAGAGGTATCTCTGGGCCCACTCGGTAGGACATCATCATAATGTGAACAATGTGACCAAGGAGTTGATCACGGGATGATGTGTTACGGAACGAGTAAAGAGACTTGCCGGTAACGAGATTGAACGAGGTATCGGGATATCGATGATCGAATCTCGGGCAAGTATCGTACCGATAGACAAAGGGAATTGAATACGGGATTGATTGAATCCTCGACATCGTGGTTCATCCGATGAGATCATCGTGGAGCATGTGGGAGCCAACATGGGTATCCAGATCCCGCTGTTGGTTATTGACCGGAGAGTCGTCTCAGTCATGTCTGCATGTTTCCCGAACCCGTAGGGTCTACACACTTAAGGTTCAGTGACGCTAGGGTTGTAGAGATATTAGTATGCGGTAATCCAAAAGTTTTCAGAGTCCCGGATGAGATCCCGGACATCACGAGGAGTTCCGGAATGGTCCGGAGGTGAAGATTTATATATAGGAAGTCTAGTTTCGGCCATCAGGAAAGTTTTGGGGGTAAACGGTATTGTACCGGGACCATCGGAAGGGTCCCGGGGGTGCACCGGGTGGGGCCACCTATCCCGGAGGGCCCCATGGGCTTAAGTGGGAGGGGAACCAGCCCCTGGTGGGCTGGTGCACCCCCCATGGGCCTCCCCCTGCGCCTAGGGTTGGAAACCCCAAGGGTGGGGGGCGCCCCACCTGACTTGGGGGGCAAGTCCCCCCCTTGGCCGCCCCCCTTGGAGATTGGATCTCCTAGGGCCGGCGCCCCCCTAGGTGTCCTATATATAGCGGGGGAGGGAGGGCAGCCACACCCAAGCCTTAGCGCCTCCCTCTCCCTCGTAACACCTCTCTCTCTCTCTCTCTCTCTCTCTCTCTCGTTGGAGCTTGGCGAAGCCCTACCGAGATCACCGCTGCTTCCCACCACCACATCGTCGTGCTGCTGGATCTCCATCAACCTCTCCTTCCCCTTGCTGGATCAAGAAGGAGGCGACGTCTTCCCAACCATACGTGTGTTGAACGTGGAGGTGCCGTCCGTTCGGCACTTGGTCATCAGTGATTTGGATCACGGCGAGTATGACTCCATCAACCCTGTTCTCTTGAACGCTTCCGCTCGCGATCTACAAGGGTATGTAGATGCACTCCCCTTTCCCTCATTGCTAGATGACTCCATAGATTGATCTTGGTGATGCATAGAAAATTTTAAAATTCTGCTACGTTCCCCAACACGCCCTAGGGGGGTGGGGCGCCCTCCACCCTTGTGGTGGCCTCGGGACTCTTCTGGTGCATCTCTGGTACTCCGTGGGCTTCTTTTGGTCCAAAAACAATCGTCGTAAAGTTTCAGGTCAATTGGACTCCATTTGATATTCCTTTTCTCCGAAACTCAAAAACCAGGAAAAAACAGAAATTGTTACTAGGCTCAGGTTAATAGGTTAGTCCACAAATCATATAAAATAGCATATAAATGTATATAAAACATCCAAGATAGATAATACAATAGCATGGAACAGTCAAAAATTATAGATACGTTGGAGACGTATCACACCCTAGGTTATAAATGTTGCATGATGAATGCCATCCGACATAATTATCCATCACTGATCTTTGCTAAGTTACTTTTCTGTTGCCACTACTACGATTGTTACAAAATTGCTACTGTTACTTTTTCCACTGTTACCGTTAATTCCATACTACTATGCTACTAAATACTTTGCTGCAAATATTAATTCTTTAGGTGTGGTGGAATAGATAACTCAGCTGCTAATACTCGAGAATATTCTTTGGCTCCCCTTGTGTCGAATCAATAGATTTGGGTTGAATACTCTACCCTCAAAAACTATTGCGATCCCCTATACTTGTGGGTTATCACTGTGCTTTGATAAGTTTAAAGAAATTCTCTCATGCTTCACTTAGATTTATTCGAGAGTTAGTAATTTTTTTAAGAAATTCTCTGATGCTTCACTTATATTATTTTTAGAGAATAGAATTTTTATGCTCATGTTCTTCACTTAGATTTGTTTGAGCTATCAAAAGCAACATATGAAATTAGTCCCAAAGTGATAGATATTCAAGAGGGATATACTTAAAACTTTCATGAAGATCATTGGACAAAATAAACTTGATTCTTTGCAATAGTTTTGCGATATGATGATAGTGATATGTGAGTCATATTGATGAGTAATTATGGTTTAGTAAGAATATTGATGTTAAGGTTTGTGATTCTCTATGCAAGCACGAAAGTCAATAGTTATGCAATGAAATTACATCCTGCTTGTGGTGCATTATTCGGTGTTAGTTTTGCTTAATGCTCACTTATGACATTTTTTGTTTCTTGGTTAAATGCTTCTCAATCTTTTGCTAGCCTTCACTTGTACTAAGTATGATTACTACTTGTGCATCCAAAATCATTAAACCCAGTTTTGCCATATGAGTCCACTATACCTACCTATATGCGGTATTTCAGTGCCGTTCTAAGCAAATTTGTATGTGCCATCTCTAATTTTCAAAATAAATTTCCTTTTTGTGTGCTCGTACCGCTCATGAGACAGTCAACGGTGACTGATGTTTTTTCATGCTAGATGTGTTATTCTCAAGATGAGTGTTTATTCACTTGTCATTGCACGAGAGTACGACAAAGGTATTATGGATGCCCAGTCCCGAAATGAAAAATGAATTTACTTTATGTCGTCAAATAATAAATTCCTTGGAAAGTGTTGGTATGGACGGTACCCGTGGATTCGGTTAGGCATGGAATGTGAAAGTACGATGGGAAAAGGAATAAACTTTATTTTCGGTTTGGGAACCGCCTATGATATATCTAGCATGGAAAGTATTGGGAACTACTCGATCATTTTCGTTGACAGGAAAGGCTTGCCACCCAAAATGTTTTATCTCTATATTTTTTCGCTTTGAGCTCTGGCACTGATACGTCTCCAACGTATCTATAGTTTTTGATTGTTCCATGCTATTATATTATCAACCTTGGATGTTTTATATGCATTTATATGCTATTTCATATGATTTTTGGGACTAACCTATTAACCTAGAGCCCAGTGCCAGTTTCTGTTTTTTTCCTTGTTTTGGAGTATCGCAGAAAAGGAAAATCAAACGGAGTCCAATTGAACTGAAACTTCACGGAACTTGTTTTTGGAACGAAAGCAATCCAGAAGACTTGGGGTGTACGTAAGGGAAGCAACAAGGAAGGCACGAGGCAGGGGGGCGCGCCCACCCCCTGGGCGTGCCCCCTGCCTCGTGGACAGCCTAGAGGTCCACCGACGTACTTCTTCCTCCCATATATACCCATATACACTAAAAACTTCGAGGAGCACAATAGATCGGGAGTTTCGCTGCCAGAAGCCTCCGTAGCCACCAAATACCAATCTAGACCCGTTCTGACACCCTGTCGGAGGGGGAATCCTTCACCGGTGGCCATCTTCATCATCCCAGCGTTCTCCATGACAAGGAGGGATTAGTTCTCCCTCGGGGCTGAGGGTATGTACCAGTAGCTATGTGTTTGATCTCTCTCTCTCTCTCTCTCTCTCGTGTTCTTGAGGTGGTACGATCTTCATGTATCGCGATCTTTGCTATTATAGTTGGATCTTATGTTGTTTCTCCCCCCTCTACTCTCTTGTAATGGATTGAGTTTTCCCTTTGAAGTTATCTTATCAGATTGAGTCTTTAAGGATTTGAGAACACTTGATGTATGTCTTGCGTGGGATACTTGTGGTGACAATGGGGTATTCTATTGATCCACTTGATGTATGTTTTGGTGATCAACTTGCGGGTTCTGCCCATGAACCTATGCATAGGGGTTGGCACACGTTTTCGTCTTGAATCTCCGGTAGAAACTTTGGGGCACTCTTTTAAGTTCTTTGTGTTGGTTGAATAGATGAATCTGAGATTGTGTGATGCATGTCGTATAATCATACCCACGGATACTTGAGGTGACATTGGAGTATCTAGGTGACATTAGGGTTTTGGTTGATTTGTGTCTTAAGGTGTTTTTCTAGTACGAACTCTAGGGCTGTTTGTGACACTTATAGGAATAGCCCAACAGATTGATTGGAAAGAATAACTTTGAGGTGGTTTTGTACCCTACCATAATCTCTTCGGTTGTTCTCGCTATTAGTGACTTTGGAGTGACTCTTTGTTGCATGTTGAGGGATAGTTATATGATCCAATTATGTTACTATTGTTGAGAGAACTAGCACTAGTGAAATTATGAACCCTAGGCCTTGTTTCCTAGCATTGCAATACCATTTGTGCTCACTTTTATCATTAGTTACCTTGCTGTTTTTATATTTTCAGATTACAAAAACCTTTATCTACCATCCATATACCACTAGTATCACCCTCTCTTCGCCGAACTAGTGCACCTATACAATTTACCATTGTATTGGGTGTGTTGGGGACACAAGAGACTCTTTGTTATTTGGTTGCAGGGTTGCTTGAGAGAGACCATCTTCATCCTACGCCTCCTACGGATTGATAAACCTTAGGTCATTCACTTGAGGGATATTTGCTACTATCCTACAAACCTCTGCACTTGGAGGCCCAACAACGTCTACAAGAAGAAGGTTGTGTAGTAGACATCAAGCTCTTTTCTGGCGCCGTTGCCGTGGAGGTGAGTGCTTGAAGGTATATCTTTAGATCTTGAAATCGAGTCTTTTAGTTTCTTGTTTTATCACTAGTTCAGTTTATAAAAGATAATTACAAAAAATGGAATTAAGTTTGCCTCATACGCTTCATCTTTTTAATATCTTTCGTGAGTATGATGGAAAGGAAAATTGTGCCGAAGTGTTAGAAGAAGAATGCATTAAAATGTTTGGCACTAAATATTTGAATGATGAGCATAATTGCAATGCTGTTAGTATGAATTCCTTGAATATCCATGATGCTAATGATATGCAAAGCCACAAGCTTGGGGAAGCTATGTTTAATGAAGATGATATTTGTAGTCTCCCAAGCTTTGATATGCAAATTTATTATTATGATAGCATGCCTTCTACTTATGATAATTATTGTGATGATACATATGCTATAAAAAGTTGTCATGATTATGATTACCCTTTTTCTGAACATTACTCTTTTAATGTGGAAACAATTTATAGTATTCGAGTCTCTTATGATACTCCCACTATTTCGAATGAGAAGAATTTTGCTTGTGTGGAGAGTAATAAAATTTCTATGCTTGTAGATCATGAAAAGAATGCTTTAGGTTCTGGTTATATTGTTGAATTCATTCATGATGCTACTGAAAATTATTATGAGGGAGGAACATATGCTTGTAGGAATTGCAATAATATCAAGTTTCCTCTCTGTGTGCTTAAAGTTGTAAAGTTAAGCTTGTTTTGCCTTCCTATGCTAGTTGATTATTGTTCCCATAAATTGTTTGCTCACAAAATACCTATGCATAGGAAGTGGGTTAGGCTTAAATGGTCTAGTCATATTCTTCATGATGCTCTCTTTATGTTTCAATTCTTATCTTTTATGTGAGCCTCATTAAAATCATCATGCCTAGCTAGGGGCGTTAAATGACAGCACTTGTTGGGAGGCAACCAAATTTTATTTTAGATCCTTGCTTTTCGTTCCTGTTTAGTAATAAATAATTTATATAGCCTCTGTTATGATTGAGTTTTTATGTTTTAATTAGTGTTTGTTCCAAGTAGAACCGTTGGGAAGACTTGGGGAAAGTCTTGTTGATCTTGCTGTAAAAAACAGAAACTTTAGCGCTCACGAGAACTGCTGCCATTTTTTATTGGAGAGTGATATTTAGTTAATTATTTTTGAAGATGATTAATAGATAAATTCCTCAGGTCCAGAAATTTATTTTAGAATTTTTGGGGTTCATAAGTATACGTTTGATCCAGATTACTACAGACTGTTCTGTTTTTGATAGATTCTGTTTTTATTGTGTTGTTTGCTTATTTTGATGAATCTGTGAGTAGTATCGGAGGGTATGAACCATAGAGAAGTTGGAATACAGTAGATATTACACCAATATGAATTTATAATGAGTTCACAACAGTACCTAAGTGGTGATTTATTTTCTTATACTAACGGAGCTTACGAGTTTTCTGTTAAGTTTTGTGTTGTGAAGTTTTCAAGTTTTGGGTAAAGATTCGATGGACTATGGATAAGGAGTGGAAAGAGCCTAAGCTTGGGGATGCCCAACGAACCCGAAGGTAATATTCAAGGACAACCAAAAGCCTAAGCTTGGGGATGCCCCGGAAGGCATCCCCTCTTTCGTTTTCGTTCATCGGTAACTTTATTTGGAGCTATATTTTTATTCACCACATGATATGTGTTTTGCTTGGAGCGTCATTTTATTTTGTTTTGCTTGCTGTTTGAATAAAATACCAAGATCTGAAATTCTTAAATTTTAGAGAGTCTTCATATAGTTGCATAATTATTCGACTACTCATTGATTTTCACTTATATCTTTCGGAGTAGTTTGTTGTTGCTCTAGTGCTTCACTTATATCTTTTTAGAGCACGGATGTGGTTTTATTTTATAGAAATTAATGAACTCTCATGCTTCACTTATATCATTTTGAGAGTCTTTATAAGCATGGTAGTTTGCTTTGGTTATGAAACTAGTCCTAATATGATGGGCATCCAAGATGGGTATAATAAAAACTTTCATATATGTGCATTGAATACTAAGAGAAGTTTGATACTTGATGATTGTTTTGGGATATGGAGATGGTGATATTAGAGTCATGCTAGTTGAGTAGTTGTGAATTTGAGAGATACTTGTGTTGAAGTTTGTGATTCCCATAGCATGCACGTATGGTGAACCGTTATGTGATGAAGTCGGAGCATGATTTATTTATTGATTGTGTTCCTTATGGGTGGCGGTCGGGGATGAGCGATGGTCTTTTCCTACCAATCTATCCCCCTAGGAGCATGCACATAGTACTTTGTTTCGATAACTAATAGATTTTTGCAATAAGTATGTGAGTTCTTTATGACTAATGTTGAGTCCATGGATTATACACACTCTCACCCTTCCACCATTGCTAGCCTCTCTAGTACCGCGCAACTTTCGCCGGTACCATAAACCCACCATTTACCTTCCTCAAAACAGCCACCATACCTACCTATTATGGCATTTCCATAGCCATTCCGAGATATATTGCCATGAAACTTTCCACCGTTCCGTTTATTATGACACACTTCATCATTGTCATATTGCTTTGCATGATCATGTAGTTGACATCATATTTGTGGTAAAGCCACCGTTCATAATTCTTCCATACATGTCACTCTTGAGTCATTGCACATCCCGGTACACCACCGGAGGAATTCGTATACAGCCATATTTTGTTCTAAGTATTGAGTTGTAATTCTTGGGTTGTAAGTAAATAGAAGTGTGATGATCATCATTATTAGAACATCGTCCCAGTGAGGAAGGGATGATGTAGACTATGATTCCCCCATAAGTCGGGATGAGACTCCGGACGAAAAATAAAAAAAAGGAGAAAAAAGAGGCCATAAAAAGATAAAAGGCCCAAATAAAAAATAAAATAAAAAAATAAAAAATGAGAGAAAAAGAGAGAAGGGGCAATGCTACTATCCTTTTACCACACCTGTGCTTCAAAGTAGCACCATGATCTTCATGATAGAGAGTCTCCTATGTTGTCACTTTCATATACTAGTGGGAATCTTTCATTATAGAACTTGGCTTGTATATTCCAATGATGGGCTTCCTCAAAATGCCGTAGGTCTTCGTGAGCAAGCGAGTTGGATGCACATCCACTAGTTTCTTTTGTTGAGCTTTCATACATTTATAGCTCTAGTGCATCCGTTGCATGGCAATCCCTACTCACTCACATTGATATCTGTTGATGGACATCTCCATAGCCCGTTGATACGCGTAGTTGATGTGAGACTATCTTCTCCTTTTTGTCTTCTCCACAACCACCATTCTATTCCACCTATAGTGCTATGTCCATGGCTCACGGTCATGTATTGCATGAAAATTGAAAAGGTTTGAGAACATCAGAAGTATGAAACAATTGCTTGGCTTGTCATCGGGGTTGTGCATGATTTAAATACTTTGTGTGGTGAAGATAGAGCACAGCCAGGCTATATGATTTTGTAGGGATAGCTTTCTTTGGCCGTGCTATTTTGAGAAGACATGATTACTTGGTTAGTATGCTTGAAGTATTATTATTTTTATGTCAATATTAAACTTTTGTCTTGAATCTTATGGATCTGAATATTCTTGCCACAATAAAGAGAACAACATGGATAAATATGTTAGGTAGCATTCCACATCAAAAATTCTGTTTTTATCATTTACCTACTCGAGGACGAGCATTAATTAAGCTTGGGGATGCTGATACGTCTCCAACATATCTATAATTTTTTATTGTTCCATGCTATTATATTATCAACCTTGGATGTTTTATATGCATTTATATGCTATTTTATATGATTTTTGGGACTAACCTATTAACCTAGAGCCCAGTGTCAGTGCCAGTTTCTGTTTTTTTTCCTTGTTTTAGAGTATCGCAGAAAAGGAAAATCAAACGGAGTCCAATTGACCTGAAACTTCACGGAACTTATTTTTGGAATGGAAGCAATCCCGAAGGCTTGGGGTGTACGTAAGGGAAGCAACGAGGAAGGCACGAGGCAGGGGGGCGCGCCCACCCCCTGGGCGTGCCCCCTGCCTCGTGGACAGCCCGGAGGTCCATCGACGTACTTCTTCCTCCCATATATACCCATATACCCTAAAAACTTCAGGGAGCACAATAGATCAGGAGTTCCGCCGCCAGAAGCCTCCGTAGCCACCGAAAACCAATCTAGACCCATTCCGGCACCCTGCTGGAGGGGGAATCCTTCACCGGTGGCCATCTTCATCATCCCGGCGTTCTCCATGACAAGGAGGGAGTAGTTCTCCCTCGGGGCTGAGGGTATGTACTAGTAGCTATGTGTTTGTTCTCTCTCTCTCTCTCTCTCTCTCTCTCTCTCTCTCGTGTTCTTGAGGTGTTACGATCTTGATGTATCGTGAGCTTTGCTATTATAGTTGGATCTTATGTTGTTTCTCCCCCCTACTCTCTTGTAATGGATTGAGTTTTACCTTTGAAGTTATCTTATCGGATTGAGTCTTTAAAGATTTGAAAACACTTGATGTATGTCTTGCGTGGGATACCTGTGGTGACAATGGGGTATTCTATTGATCCACTTGATGTATGTTTTGGTGATCAACTTGCGGGTTCCGCCCATGAACCTATGCATAGGGGTTGGCACACGTTTTCGTCTTGACTCTCCGGTAGAAACTTTGGGGCACTCTTTGAAGTTCTTTGTGTTGGTTGAATATAGGAATCTGAGATTGTGTGATGCATATCGTATAATCATACCCATGGATACTTGAGGTGACATTGGAGTATCTAGGTGACATTAGGGTTTTGGTTGATTTGTGTCTTAAGGTGTTTTTCTAGTACGAACTCTAGGGCTGTTTGTGACACTTATAGGAATAGCCCAACGGATTGATTGGAAAGAATAACTTTGAGGTGATTTTGTACCCTACCATAATCTCTTCGTTTGTTCTCCGCTATTAGTGACTTTGGAGTGACTCTTTGTTGCATGTTGAGGGATAGTTATGTGATCCAATTATGTTATTATTGTTGAGAGAACTTGCACTAGTGAAAGTATGAACCCTAGGCCTTGTTTCCTAGCATTGCAATACCGTTTGTGCTCACTTTTATCATTAGTTACCTTGCTGTTTTTATATTTTCAGATTGCAAAAACATATACCTACCATCCATATTGCACTTGTATCACCATCTCTTCGCCGAACTAGTGCACCTATACAATTTACCATTGTATTGGGTTGTTGGGGACACAAGAGACTCTCTGTTATTTGGTTGCAGGGTTGTTTGAGAGAGACCATCTTCATACTACGCCTCCCACGGATTGATAAACCTTAGGTCATCCACTTGGGGGAAATTTTCTACTGTCCTACAAACCTCTGCACTTGGAGGCCCAACAACGTCTACAAGAAGAAGGTTGTGTAGTAGACATCAGGCACCTCTACAAATCCCTACTTCCCTCTGCGAAGGGCCTTTCTTTTTTACTTTATGCAATTTATTTTATTTTATTAGAGTCTCCATCTTCTCTTATAAAGTACCAACTAAGGGGCACTATGATCGTACTTGAGCATTGGGTGTAGCTAATATGCGAGTGTGTTTCATGAATGGATAAATGATTGAGCATAATGGGCTAGGGATAACTTATTTTAGCGTTGATATTTTGAAAGACATGGTTGCTTGTTGATATGCTTGAGTATTTAAGCCTCATGTCAAAACTAGACTATTGCTTTGAACCATATAAAAGTCCAAATGTCCATGCTACAAAGAAAAGAATATGATATGACATGTTAGGCAGCATTCCACATCAAAAATTCAGTTTTTATCATTTACCCTCTCGAGGACGAGCAAGAATTAAGCTTGGGGTTGCTGATACGTTTCCAACGTATCTATAATTTTTTTATTGTTCCAAGCTGTTATATTATCATTCTTGGATGTTTCACAATCATTTAATAGCAACTTTATATCATTTTTTGGGGACTAACCTATTGACATAGTGCCCAGTGCCAGTTGCTATTTTTGCTTGTTTTTTACTTCGCGGAAAATCAATACCAAATGGAGTCCAAATGTAGTGGAACTTTTTGGAGATTTTTTTGGACCAGAAGACACAAGATGGGCCGAAGAAGTACCAGAGGGGTGCCCCGAGGGGGCACAACCCACCTGGGCGCACCTAGGGGCCCAGGCGTGGCTTGGTGGGTTGTGTCCACCTCGGTCGCCTCCCCATCGCCTCTTTGCTCTATAAATACCCCGAAAATCCAAAAACCCTAGGGGAGTCGACGAAACACAATTCCAGCCGCCGCAAGTTCCAGAAACCACAGATCCAATCTAGACACTATCACAGAGGGGTTCATCATCCTCATTGGTGCCTCTCCGATGATGCGTGAGTAGTTCATTGTAGACCTTCGGGTTTGTAGTTAGTAGCTGGATGGCTTACTCTCTCTCTCTTTTGATTCTCAACACAATGGTCTCTTGGAGATCTATTTGATGTAACTCTTTTTGCGATGTATTTGTTGGGATTCGATGAACTTTGAGTTTATGATCAGATCTATTTTATCCATGAAAATTATTTGAGTTTTGATCTCTTATATGCATACTTACTTATAGCCTCGTATTTCTTCTTTGAATCTTTGGTTTAGTTAGGCCGACTAGATTGATTTTTTTCCATGGGGAGAGGTGCTTTGCGATGGGTTCGATCTTACGGTGCTCAATCCCAGTGACAGAAGGGGACATGACACGTATGTATTGTTGCTATTAAGGATAAAAAGATGGGGTCTATTCCTCCATGAATAGATCTTATCTACATCATGTCATCGTCTTATTGCATTACTTCGTTTCTCCATGAACTTAATACACTAGATGCATGCTGGATAGCGATCGATGTGTGGAGTAATAGTAATAGATGCAGGCAGGAGTCGGTCTAGTAATCTTGGACGTGATGCCTATATAATGAGAATTGCCCGGATATCGTCATAATTATTTGAAGTTCTATCAATTGCCCAAGAGTAATTTGTTTACCCATCGTATGTTATTTTTCTCGAGAGAAGCCACTAGTGAAATCTAAGGCCCCCGGGTCTATTTTCTCATCATATATTTTCGGATCTACATTGCTATTTGCCTTTTTCTTTTATTTGCATCTTTTATTTTTAGATCTGTATTATCAAAACCCCCAAAATATGTTGTTGCACTTTATTTTATTTCACGTTTTATCAAGATCTATTTATGCAATCTATCACAATTTTTATCCCTACAACTTGGCAATTTCTGGCACCGTTCCCGAAAGGATTGACAACCCTTTAACACGTCGGGTTGCAAGTATTTGTCCTTTGTGTGCAGATACCGTTTACATAGTGTTGCTTGGTTCTCCTACTGGTTCGGTAACCTCGGTCTCATCACTAAGGGAAATACCTACCGAAGCTGTGTTGCATCATTGCTTCCTCTTTGGGGAGATACCGACGTAGTTCAAGCCGCATCAACTTGCAAGGTGGAGAACATCGCCTGGAAGTTGCGGCGACGCCGACAGCGAGAGGGAGGCGGCGGCGTAGGGAGGTTTGGACATGGTGGAGCAGTTTTCTCCTGCGCCATGTCCGGATCCCCACACCCTTCCATCCGAGCGTCGACGCGGATTATGCTGTCCGACCCCGTTGGGATAGAGGAGTATTCGACGGCCAACTGGGCCATTCCGGACAACTTTCCTCCCACGCAGATGCCGACGGTTGGCATATGTGACTTGCTGCAGCTTGTTCAGGCGCGGATGAGCTCAGGCATCGGCAATGCCTGGGCTGCCCTCGACATGTTCGACGGAATGAACAAACAAGAGTCAGTGCGTTTTGTTTGCTCCCGTGCGATCATATTTTGCATAGACCACTATTTCATTTCGCAAATGATGAACACTTGCAAACCGTAATCATGTAGGAGCCATTCTTGTCGAACGTGATCAATGACAACGAAGATCCGACCGAAATGGAGTATGAAATGGAGGCCACCATCGCATTTGAAGTTGGGACAACATCTGATCCAAATATGAGCAAGAAGAAGAAGAAGACCAAGACGATGAAGGCAAGGGGTCCATCATTCTCGAGATTTGAGGACATCTTGTTGGTCAAAACTTGGTTGGCCACAAGGATGGATCCAATATGCGGCACCGAGCAAAATGAGAATAAGTATTGGGAGAAAATTTGGAAGGAGTATGTGGAGCCGCATTCTATCATGACCAAAGTGGAATGGGAGTGGCAACTCACGTAATCTCAATTGCTTCATCTTGTCGTCATTTGCATATGCTTCTTATGTTTGCATTCTCGTGCTCAAATATATGTTGTTTTCTAGACGGCGGTGGTGCCACTTTGTATCACGAGGTGGAGAAGAAGCCCTTTGATTTTAGTCATTGTTGGCTCATATCAAATGTCAAGCAGAAGTGCAACCAATTTGTGGCTGATCTCAAGTCCGGCAAGAAGAGGAATGATGCTCAAGCTCCAACCAATCAATTGGGTTGGACGATGAAAAGGACGATGTTGCCGTTGTCAGATTAAACGACCACATGTACCTCATCTGCTCCCTGTAGCGATTCAAGACATCGAGGCAGGCCGTGCCCCTCAAGCCTCAAGGATGAAGAGCCGCCTTCTCAGGACCGGCTGGTCCAGGCGGTCGGCTGCCAGAGGGCGACGGACCTCAGAAGAAAGCCATGAGACGGGCCGATTCCTGGTAGGCGGCCTTTAGAGAGGCCGGCTCCTAGCAGGCAGCCCCTCACACCCTCAAAGTTCACACCACATTATGGTGACGAGACGGGCGTGGCAACAACACCGTCTGCCACCCCCGAATTCAAGGCTGAGCGTGGCCACAGTACATCATACCGGGCGGAAATCCCCGTCCGGCATGACACTGTTGCCCGCAGCCCATGACATCACTCATGACAGAGAAGGCCCTGTTCCCACTACGGGCTGTCGGTACGGCCCGCAGGCGGCGGGCCCTACCTGTCCGTGAGAAGCCAGAAGGCGGCGAGTTCCGATCAATCGGCGCGAGGGGAGGCCGACTTCCAGCAGGTGGCCCTCTGATACGTCTCCAACGTATCTATAATTTTTGATTGCTCCATGCTATATTATCTACTATTTTGGACATTATTGGGCTTTATTTTCCACTTTTATATTATTTTTGGGACTAACCTATTAACCGAAGGCCCAACCCAGAATTGTTGTTTTTTTGCCTATTTTAGGGTTTCGAAGAAAAGGAATATCAAACGGAGTCCAAACGGAATGAAACCTTTGGGAACGTGATTTTCTCACTGAACATGATCCATGAGACTTGGACCCTACATCAAGAAACAAAGGAGGGAGCCACGAGGTAGGGGGCGCGCCCTCCACCCTTGTGGGCCCCCTGTTGCTCCACCGACGTACTCCTTCCTCCTATATATACCTATGTACCCCCAAACGATCAGATACGGAGCCAAAACCCTAATTCCACCGCCGTAACTTTCTGTATCCATGAGATCCCATCTTGGGGCCTGTTCCTGAGCTCCGCCGGAGGGGGTATCCATCACGGAGGGCTTCTACATCAACACCATAGCCTCTCCGATGAAGTGTGAGTAGTTTACCTCAGACCTTCGGGTCCATAGTTATTAGCTAGATGGCTTATTCTCTCTTTTTGGATCTCAATACAATGATCTCCCCCTCTCTTGTGGAGATCTATTCAATGTAATATTCTTTTTTGTGGTGTGTTCGTTGAGATCGATGAATTGTGGGTTTATGATCAAGTTTATCTATGAACAATATTTGAATCTTCTCTGAATTCTTTTATGTATGATTGGTTATCTTTGCAAGTCTCTTCGAATTATCAGTTTGGTTTGGCCTACTAGATTGATCTTTCTTGCAATGGGAGAAGTGCTTAGCTTTGGGTTCAATCTTGCGGTGTCCTTTCCCAGTGACAGTAGGGGCATCAAGGCACATATTGTATGGTTGCCATCGAGGATAACAAGATGGGGTTTTATCATATTGCATGAATTTATCCCTCTACATCATGTCATCTTGCTTAAGGCGTTACTCTGTTTTCATGAACTTAATACTCTAGATGCATGCTGGATAGAGGTCGATGAGTGGAGTAATAGTAGTAGATGCAGGCAGGAGTCAGTCTACTTCTCTCAGACGTGATGCCTATATACATGATCATACCTAGATATTCTCATAACTATGCTCAATTCTGTCAATTTGCTCAATTGTAATTCGTTTACCCACCGTAGAATACTTATGCTCTTGAGAGAAGCCACTAGTGAAACCTATGGCCCCCGGGTCTATCTTCATCATATTAATCTTCCAATACTTAGTTATTTACTTTGTCTTTATTTTACTTTGCATCTTTATCATAAAAATACCAAAAATATTATCTTATCATATCTATCAGATCTCACTCTCGTAAGTGACCGTGAAGGGATTGACAACCCCTTATCGCATTGGTTGCGAGGAGTTATTTGCTTTGTGCAGGTACTAGGGGACGCGTGTGCAACCTCCTACTGGATTGATACCTTGGTTCTCAAAAACTGAGGGAAATACTTACGCTACTTTGCTGCATCATCCTCTCCTCTTCGGGGAAATCCAACGCAGTGCTCAAGAGGTAGCAAGAAGAATTTCTGGCGCCGTTGCCGGGGAGGTTCGTGCAAGTCAAGATTTGACTCCCGACAACAAGCAATTTCTGGCGTCGTTGAGTCAACATACCAAGTACCCATCACAATCCTTATCTCCCGCATTACATTATTTGCCATTTGCCTCTCGTTTTCCTCTCCCCCGCTTCACCCTTGCCGTTTTATTCGCCCTCTCTCTGTATCCTCCCTCTCTTTCTCTATTTGCCTCTTTTTTCCTGCTTGCTTTTTGTTTGCTTGTGTGTTGGATTGCTTGCTTGTCATGATGGCTCAAGATAACACTAAATTGTGTGACTTTACCAATACCAACAACAAAGATTTTATTCGCACTCCGATTGCTCCTCTTACCGATGCTGAATCTTGTGAAATTAATGCCGCTTTGCTGAATCTTGTTATGAAAGATCCATTTTCCGGCCTTCCTAGTGAAGATGCCGCTACCCATCTAAATAGCTTCATTGATTTGTGTGATATGCAAAAGAAGAAAGATGTGGATAATTATATTGTTAAATTGAAGCTATTTCCTTTTTCGCTTAGAGATCGTGCTAAAGCTTGGTTTTCGTCTTTAACTAAAAATAGTATTGATCATGGAACAAGTGCAAAGATGCTTTTATCTCTAAGTATTTTCCTCTCGCTAAGATCATCTCCCTTAGAAACGATATTATGAATTTTAAGCAACTTGATCATGAACATGTTGCACAAGCTTGGGAGAGGATGAAATTAATGATACGTAATTGCCCTACTCATGGTTTGAATTTGTGGATGATTATACAAAAATTTTATGCCGGATTGAATTTTCCTTCTAGAAATATTTTAGATTCAGCCGCGGGAGGTACTTTTATGGAAATCACTTTAGGGAAAGCTACTAAACTCCTAGATAATATTATGGTTAATTATTCTCAATGGCATACTGAAAGATCTACTAATAAAAAGGTGCATGCGATAGAAGAAATTAATGTTTTGAGTAGAAAGATGGATGAACTTATGAAATTATTTGCTAGTAAGAGTGTTTCTTATGATCCTAATGATATGCCCTTGTCTACTTTGATTGAGAATAATAATGAATCTACGGATGTGAATTTTGTTGCTAGGAACAATTTTGGTAACAACACGTATAGAGGAAATTTTAATCCTAGGCCTTATCCTAGTAACCCCTCTAATAATTATGGTAATTCCTAGAACAATTCTTACGAAAATTATAATAAGATGCCCTCTGATTTTGAATCTAATATTAAAGAATTTATTACTTCGCAAAAGAATTTCAATGCTTTGATTGAAGAAAAATTGCTTAAGATTGATGATTTGGCTAGGAACGTGGATAGAATTTCTCTTGATGTTGATTCTTTGAAACTTAGATCTATTCCACCTAAGCATGATATCAATGAGTCTCTCAAAGCCATGAGAATTTCCATTGATGAGTGCAAAGAAAGAACTGCTAGGATGTGTGCTAAGAAAGATGCCTTTATAAGAGTGTGTTCTTCTAGTTCCTATGAAAATAAAGATGAAGATGCCTAGCTAGGGGCGTTAAACGATAGCGCTTGTTGGGAGGCAACCCAATTTTATTTTTATTCCTTGCTTTTTGCTCCTGTTTAGTAATAAATAATTTACCTAGCCTCTTTTTTGGTTGTGTTTTTTGTGTTTAATTAGTGTTTGTGCCAAGTAGAACCGTTGGGAAGACTTGGGGAAAGTCTTGATATCTTGCTATAAAAAAACAGAAACTTTAGCGCTCACGAGAACTGCTGCCATTTTTATTTGGAAAGTGATATTTAGTTAATTATTTTTGAAGATGATTAATAGATACATTCCTCACGTCCAGAAATTTATTTTAGAATTTTTAGGGTTCCAGATCTTGCGCTAGCTACAGATTACTACAGACTGTTTTGTTTTTGACAGACTCTATTTTTCGTGTGTTGTTTGCTTATTTTGATGAATCTATGGCTAGTAAAATAGTTTATAAACCATAGAGAAGTTGGAATACAGTAGTTTTAACACCAAAATAAATAAAGAATCAGTTCATTACAGTACCTTGAAGTGGTCTTTTGTTTTCTTTCGCTAACGGAGCTCACGAGATTTTCTACTTTGAGTTTTGTGTTGTGAATTTTTCAAGTTTTGGGTAAAGATTTGATGGATTATGGAACAAGGAGTTGCAAGAGCCTAAGCTTGGGGATGCCCATGGCACCCCCAAGATAATCTAAGGACACCTAAAAGCCAAAGCTTGGGGACGCCCCGGAAGGCATCCCCTCTTTCGTCTACTTCTATCGGTAACTTTACTTGGAGCTATATTTTTATTCACCACATGATATGTGTTTTGCTTGGAGCATCTTGTATTATTTGAGTCTTTATTTTTTATTTTACCACAATCATCCTTGCTGTACACACCTTTTGAGAGAGCCATACATGATTTGGAATTTGTTAGAATACTCTATGTGCTTCGCTTATATCTTTTGAGTTATATAGTTTTGCTCTAGTACTTCGCTTATATCTTTTAGAGCACGGTGGTGGATTTGTTTTATAGAAACTATTGATATCTCATGCTTCACTTAGATTATTTTGAGAGTCTTAAATAGCATGGTAATTTGCTTAAATAATCCTAATATGCTAGGTATTCAAGATTAGTAAATTTTTTCCTATGAGTGTTTTAAATACTAAGAGAAGTTTGATGCTTGATGATTGTTTTGAGATATGGAGGTAATAATATCAAAGTCGTGCTAGTTGAGTAGTTGTGAATTTGATAAGTGCTTGTGTTGAAGTTTGCAAGTCCTGTAGCATGCACGTATGGTAAACGTTATGTAACAAATTTGAAACATGAGGTGTTATTTGATTGTCCTCCTTACGAGTGGCGGTCGGGGACGAGCGATGGTATTTTCCTACCAATCTATCCCCCTAGGAGCATGCGCGTAGTGCTTTGGTTTTTGATGACTTGTAGATTTTTGCAATAAGTATGTGAGTTCTTTATGACTAATGTTGAGTCCATGGATTATACGCACTCTCACCCTTCCATCATTGCTAGCCTCTTCGGTACCGTGCATTGCCCTTTCTCACATTGAGAGTTGGTGCAAACTTCGCCGGTGCATCCAAACCCCGTGATATGATATGCTCTTTCACACAAAAACCTCCTTATATCTTCCTCAAAACAACCACCATACCTACCTATTATGGCATTTCCATAGCCATTCTGAGATATATTGCCATGCAACTTTCCACCATTCCTTTTATCATGACACATTCATCATTGTCATATTGCTTAGCATGGTCATGTAGTTGACATAGTATTTGTGGCAAAGCCACCGTTCATAATTTTAATACATGTCACTCTTGATTCATTGCATATCCCGGTACGCCACCGGAGGCATTCATATAGAGTTATCTTTTGTTCTAGTATCAAGTTGTAATCATTGAGTTGTAAATAAATAGAAGTGTGATGATCATCATTTTCTAGTGCATTGTCCCAAGTGAGGAATAAAAAAAAGAGAAAGGCCATAAAAAAGAGAAGGCCCAAAAAATGAATGAGAGAAAAAGAGAGAAGGGACAATGTTACTATCCTTTACCACACTTGTGCTTCAAAGTAGCACCATAATCTTCATGATAGAGAGTCTTTTGTTTTGTCACTTTCATATACTAGTGGGAATTTTCATTATAGAACTTGGCTTGTATATTCCAACAATGGGCCTCCTCAAGTGCCCTAGGTCTTCGTGAGCAAGCAAGTTGGATGCACACCCACTTAGTTTCTTTTGTTGAGCTTTCATACATTTATAGCTCTAGTGCATCCGTTGGATGGCAATCCCTACTCCTTGCATTAACATCAATTGATGGGCATCTCCATAGCCCATTGATTAGCCTCGTTGATGTGATACTTTCTCCCTTTTTGTATTCTCCACATAACCCCCATCATCATTTTATTCCACCCATAGTGCTATGTCCATGGCTCACGCTCATATATTGCGTGAAAGTTTATAGGTTTGAGATTGCTAAAGTATGAAACAATTGCTTGGCCTGTCATCGGGGTTGTGCATGATGAGAGCATTCTTGTGTGACGGGAATGGAGCATGACTAAACTATATGATTTTGTAGGGATGAACTTTCTTTGGCCATGTTATTTTGAGAAGACATAATTTCTTAGTTAGTATGCTTGAAGTATTATTATTTCTATGTCAATATGAACTTTTATCTTGAATCTTTCGGATCTGAATATTCATGCCACAATTAAGAAGAATTACATTAAAATTATGCTTAGTAGTACTCCGCATCAAAAATTCTGTTTTTATCATTTACCTACTCGAGGACGAGCAGGAATTAAGCTTGTGGATGCTTGATACGTCTCCAACGTATCCATAATGTTTGATTGCTCCATGCTATATTATCTACTGTTTTGGACATTATTGGGCTTTATTTTCCACTTTTATATTATTTTTGGGACTAACCTATTAACCGGAGGCCCAACCCAGAATTGCTGTTTTTTTGCCTATTTTTGGGTTTCGAAGAAAAGGAATATCAAACGGAGTCCAAATGGAATGAAACCTTCGGAAACGTGATTTTCTCACCGAATATGATCCAGGAGACTTGGACCCTACATCAAGAAACAAAGGAGGGAGCCACGAGGTAGGGGGCGTGCCTACCCCCCCAGGCGCGCCCTCCACCCTCGTGGGCTCCCTGTTTTTCCACCGACGTACTCCTTCCTCCTATATACACCTACGTACCCCCAAATGATCAGACACGGAGCCAAAACCCTAATTCCACCGCCGTAACTTTCTGTATCCATGAGATCCCGTCTTGGGGCCTGTTCTGGAGCTCCGCCGGAGAGGGTATCCATCATGGAGGGCTTCTACATCAACACCATAGCCTCTCCTATGAAGTGTGAGTAGTTTACCTCAGACCTTCGGGTCCATAGTTATTAGCTAGATGGCTTCTTCTCTCTTTTTGGATCTCAATACAATGATCTCCCCCTCTCTTGTGGAGATCTATTCGATGTAATCTTCTTTTTTGCGGTGTGTTTATTGAGACCGATGAATTGTGGGTTTATGATCAAGTTTATCTATGAACAATATTTGAATCTTCTCTTAATTATTTTATGTATGATTGGTTATCTTTGCAAGTCTCTTCGAATTATCAGTTCGGTTTGCCCTACTAGATTGATCTTTCTTGCAATGGGAGAAGTGCTTAGCTTTGGGTTCAATCTTGCGGTGTCCTTTCCTAGTGACAGTAGGGGCAGCAAGGCACGTATTGTATGGTTGCCATCGAGGATAACAAGATGGGTTTTTTTTATCATATTGCATGAATTTATCCCTCTACATCATGTCATCTTGCTTAAGCCGTTACTCTGTTTTCATGAACTTAATACTCTAGATGCATGCTAGATAGCGATCGATGAGTGGAGTAATAGTAGTAGATGAAGGCAGGAGTCGGTCTACTTCTCTCGAACGTGATGCCTATATGCATGATCATACCTAGATATTCTCATAACTATGCTCAATTCTGTAATCGCTCAACGGTAATTCGTTTACCCACCGTAGAATACTTATGCTCTTGAGAGAAGCCACTAGTGAAACCTATGGTCCCCGGGTCTATCTTCATCATATTAATCTTCCAATACTTAGTTATTTACTTTGCCTTTATTTTACTTTGCATCTTTATCATAAAAATACCAAAAATATTATCTTATCATATCTATCAGATCTCACTCTCCTAAGTGACCGTGAAGGGATTGACAACCCCTTATCGCGTTGGTTGCGAGGAGTTATTTTCTTTGTGCAGGTACTAGGGGACGCGCACGCAACCTCCTACTGGATTGATACCTTGGTTCTCAAAAACTGAGGGAAATACTTACGCTACTTTGCTGCATCATCCTCTCCTCTTCGGGGAAATCCAACGCAATGCTCAAGAGGTAGCACCCTCCACTTCCCTCAAAGTCTGGGCGCCATTAATCAGAAGAGACGAGGAGTGGCTACAGTGAACGCCCGCCATGCGGCGGCACTGTAGCCACCCCTTCCCCGACAAAGCACACATCATCAGTGGCATTGCCCACAGTGCTAAGCAGCCGACAGGACCCGCAAGCGGCGGGCACGGCCTGTCGGTGAAGTACGAGACAACCGGCAGGACCCGCTAGGCGGCGGGCCCCAGCGGTCGGCGGAGAAGCCGGCGACCATAGACACTGACAGCCGGGTCCTACACCTGGCCAGATTACCATTGTACCCCTGGGGGTAGGTCTATATAAACCCCCAGGGCACCCATGCAAAAGGTTGAGACCTTAGATCGCATACACACACGTAGAGACAGGAAGCTAGGGCGACTTGCTCTTCTTCCCCCTCTAGAGAAACAGCTCATGGAGCAAGCTTGTAGCCACCATTGTTGCTTGAGTGATCATGCGGAGACCCCGCAGAGCAGGACTAGGGGTGTTATCTCCTAGGAGAGCCCTGAACCTGGGTAAAGTTTGCCGGCGTACGTGTCTATGCCTCATCCCGTTTCCTGGCACCAGCGACGTCTTACTACCCCCCGCCATGATAAGCCATCCTTGGCCATATTTCGCACGACACCCCCGACATTTGGCGCCCACCGTGGGGCCTGGTGCACCTCCGTCCGGAGATCTATTCTGGATGAGAACCTTGTTCCTCCCTGGCGAGCACAGCCAGCCCAGGACGCCTGACGATGTGTGCGCCGACGCGCTGCATGGCGCAGAAGTCGCTTGTGTGGCAGATAGCCTCACCAATCTTATTGGTGAGATCCGCCTCTCCAATGAGCCCGTGCCCGACGCGGGAGCAACCAACTCCGGGAGCTGCTTCGTCGACCTCCTTGGCAAGCTCCACATCGCCAATGAGCCTACCACTGACCTAGAGTCATTGGCTCCACCGACCCGATGCTTGTCGACGCTGACACGGCTTCCTTCGAGTCCTTCCCCGCCAATGTGGTGGTCATCGATGACCCGCGCCCTCGCGCGGAGAGTGGTGGCAACACCGTCATGCAGGTGCTTGTCATGAGCCATGATGGAGCTTCTGGAGGAGCCGGCCAGGACCCATTGCAGGCGGCAATGCGGGACCTGTCCACGCCTATTGCGACAGACGCCAACACCGAGACGCTGGAGGCCTGCCGCCTTTCGCTCGTCAAGAACGCCAAGAAGTTGGCTACCATGAGATGCCTCTCCAAGGCCTTCCAGCGCGAGATTGACCGCGCTGTTGGCGGCACGCCGACTGCCGGCGGGCCCAACCACGTGGGGACGGTCGGACAGCATGGCGGTGCCGTCGCTAGCATGTTTGGAGTAGACCGCCCTGTCTAGGCCACGCCCACGGAGAACATACAAGTTGCCCAGGCGGCAGCTGATGAGCTGGACCACCTGGAGGGCAATCAGCATCGCTACATGACGGGATGCGTTCAACAGCTTATTGATGCGGCTGCCGCGCAGCAAGAAGCTGGCTGCCGTGCAGAAGAGCCCGGCCAACAGGTTGATAACCCGCCCCTTCGCCAAGAGCATGGCGCGACCTCCTGGACGCTGACAGGCGGCGTCCGCGACAGACGAGACAAGGAGCCGACTGCCAGCCGCAGCCGGACACGCATCACCATCGAGTGCGACCAAGATGACCGCCCACGAGTAGTGGAACAACGGGATGACTGTCCGCCTCCTCCGCCTCCTCTAAGGGAGAGGCGCGCTTCCCGCCGCATGTTGACCACCCGACATTCGGCGACCGGCTAGGCCACAAGAAGGATTCGGAGAGAACGACGCCCGCCATCGGATTGACCGCCTGACGCGATCCCTGGCGCTAGAAGAAGAAGATGCGATGGGACCGCCTTCCTTTGGCCCCTGCATTCGCGACGAGCCCTTCCCCAAAGGGTTCTTGATCCCAAGAGACACGCCCAAGTACAACGGCGTGAAGCCAGAGGATTGGCTGGTGGACTACTTCACAACCGTCAGCATAGCGAATGGCAACAAGCGTGTTGCCGCGAAGTACGTTCCGCTCATGCTCCAGGGTACGGCCCGGACGTGGCTTAACAACCTCAAGCCCTACATCATCAACAGTTGGGTGGATTTCACTGAAGTATTCATCCGCAAGTTCACCAGCACCTACAAGCGGCCGCCCAAGCTCCGCCAGCTCTCGCTGTGCGTTCAAGGCCCGGATGAGTCCACCCGCGACTACCTGACGCGGTGGGCTGAACTGCACAACTCCTGCAAAGGGGTGCATGAGGTACAAGCCATAGAGTACTTCACTGCCGGGCGCCGAGAGGGCACCTTGCTCAAGCACCGACTCCTCTGCGACGAGCCTACTACACTTGATGAACAACTGATCATATCAGACAAGTACGCCACTGTCGACTCCTCCATGAAGTCGGAGCTCCGAGTGGATGCTTCCGGTAAAGTGCTCCCTCCGGCTCCTAGGAAGTCGGCTGCTCACAGCAGTCAACGGCAGTAGCCAAACGACAACAAGCGCAAGAGCCAGCTGTCGGCTTCCACTAGCCAGCAGGTGGCGACAGTGGAAGACCAGCAGCCTGAAGGACAACCCGGCCCCAAATGCCAGAAGGGCAGCAAGCTTGCTTGGCTACCCGCCTTCTCCTACGAGCAGACCCTTGATACTCCCTGCAAGTTCCACAACGGCGCGAAGACGTCCAATCATACCACCCAGAAGTGCCATCGGCTCACCCTTATCTCCAAGGGCGAAGGACTGCTGCCCCCTCCGCCTGCTGGCCCGCCACCGCCTCCTCCCCAGCAGTCGGTGACCCGTCCAGCAGTCGACGCCGTACAAGATGATTACCCCGAAGAACACGGAGCTTATGTCGTCTTCACTAGTGTGGCTGGCGATCGGCATAGCCGGCGTCAGCGGCACCGAGAGGTGAATGCCGTTGCTTCAAGTGCCCCAGAATTCATGCACTGGTCCGAGAATCCCATTAGCTGGAGCCGCGTTGACCACCCGGAGGTGATGCCCTCTCCGGGTTCCTATGTTCTGGTGCTGGATGCCACCCTTGCAACGGAGAGGCGAGCTGCTCGCTTCTCCCGAATTCTGATAGATGGCGGCAGCAACATCAACATCCTTTACCGCGATACCATGGAGAAGTTATGCATCAAAGAGAGACAGCTCCAGCCCAGTCAGACTGTTTTCCATGGAATTGTGCCCGGCCTGTCCTGCTCACCAATCGGTAAGATCAAGATAGATGTCATCTTCGGAGACAAAGATCACTTTCGCCGTGAGGCGATTTGGTTTGAGGTGGTGGACCTCGAAAGCCCTTGTCATGTACTCCTAGGTCAGACGGCTCTAGCCAAGTTCATGGCGGTGCCACACTATGCCTACCTCAAGATGAAGATGCCAGGGACCAAGGGCATTATCATGGTATCTGGAGATTATGAGAAGTCGGCCGACTACGCTGCAGCTAGCAGCTGGCTGGCCGAGTCCCTTGTGATTGCTGCTATGAAGAAGCTCTTGGACCGGGTGGTGACCATGGCCAGCAAGCAGCCGGACATGTCACTAGGGCCCAAAGAGTCAGAGACCCAGGGCTCCTTCCAGCCGGCCAAAGAGACAAAGAAGATTCCCTTGGACCCAGAGCACCCAGAAAGGCACACTGTCATTGGAGCTCATCTTGACAGCAAATAGGGAAGCGAGCTTGTCGATTTCCTCCGTGAGAATGAGGACATCTTCGCATGGTCTTCCAAAGACATGCCGGGTGTTCCGACGGATTTCGCCGAGCACAAGCTACATGTCAGAGCAGATGCAAAACCGGTCAAACAACCTCTCCGCCGACTGTCGGAAGAGAAGAGAAGAATTTTTGGTGAAGAGATAGCCCGACTTCTGGCAGCCGGCTTCATCATGGAATTGTTTTTTCCAGAGTGGCTAGCCAACCCAGTCCTTGTACTGAAGAAGAACAACAAGTGGCGCATGTGCATTGATTACACTAGTCTCAACAAAGCTTGTCCCAAGGATCCGTTTGCTTTGCCTTGGATTGACCAAGTGATAGACTCCACAGTCGGATGCGAGGTATTGAGTTTTTTGGATGCTTATTCTGGCTACCACCAGATCAAGTTAAACCCGATAGACCGCCTGAAGACCGCCTTCATCACACCATTCGGAGCCTTCTGCTACCTGACTATGACATTCAGCTTGAGAAATGCCGGTGCCACTTTTCAACGTTGCATGCAAAAGTGTCTCCTCAAGCAGCTCGGCAGGAACGCCCACGTCTATGTAGACGATATTGTGGTAAAGACGGAGAAGTGTGGTACCCTCTTGGAAGATCTCAAGGAAACTTTTGAAAATCTGTGCTGGTTTCAGATCAAGCTCAACCCGGAGAAGTGCATCTTTGGGGTACCATCAGGCCAACTCCTTGGCTTCATGGTCTCAGAACCCGACATTGAGTGCAACCCAGTGAAGATCAAAGCCATTGAGAGGATGGAGAAGCCCACCCGACTGCGAGACATCTAGAAGTTCACGGGCTGCTTGGCATCCATCAGCCGCTTCATCAGTCGGCTGGGTGAGAAGGCTCTTCCTCTGTACCAACTCATGAAGAAAACCACTCACTTCGAGTAGAACGACAAGTAAGACGAGGCCTTTTTCCAGCTGAAGAAGATGCTGACTACCCCGCCTGTCCTGGCGGCCTCGGCTGCTAAAGAGCCCATGTACCTCTACATTGCTGCCACCAGCCGGGTGGTCAGCACTGTCATGGTAGTGGAGCGCCCAGAGGCCAGCTAGGCACAGCCGGTCCAGAGGCATGTGTATTATTTGAGCGAGGTGCTGTCTACCTCAAAGCAGAACTACCCCCACTACCAGAAGATGTGTTACCGCATGCACTTTGCCGCCAAGAAGCTGAAGCCCTATTTTCAAGAGCACCCCGTCACGGTTTTCTGCACTGCTGCACTTGCCAAGATCACAGGCAACAGAGATGCATCTGGCCGGGTGGCCAAATAGGCCATCGAGTTTTCCCCCTACACCATCTTCTACCAGCCACGCACCGCCATCAAATCCCAAGCACTGGCCGACTTTCTCATCGACTGGGCCGAGACCCAATACCTGCCGCTAGTTCCGGACTCCACCCACTGGCGGATGCACTTTGATGGCTCGAAGATGCGCACCGGCTTGGGAGCCGGCGTTGTCCTCACCTCTCCCAAAGGTGACAAGCTCAGATACACATTGCAAATTCACTTCGCCGCCTCCAACGACATGGTCGAGTAGGAGGCGCTAGTACACGGCCTCCGGCTGGCCAAAGAGATCGGCATCCGTCGGATCCTGTGCTACGGCGACTCCGACTTGGTGGTCCAACAATCGTCTGGGGACTGGGACGCCAAGGATGCAAATATGGCAAGTTACCGCTTCCTCGTTCAGCAGCTCAGTGGATATTTCGAGGGGTGCGAGTTCCTTCACGTGCCACGGAATGAAAACGAGCCAGCTGATACCCTAGCACGGATCGGCTCCACCCGTCAAGCAATACTAGCCGGCGTATCCCTTCAGTGCCTCCGCAAGCCATTAATCAAGCCTTCTCCAGAATCTGAGTCCATCTTCGTGCCGGCTGCTCCCGAAGCAGTCGAATCCGACTCAAGAGCTTCAGTAGCTGGCCCGGGGACTTCGAGAGGCGGCACGGGGACCGCAGCAGTCACACCCGGCCCGGGGACTTCACCAAATGGCTCAGAAACTGCAGCAGCCGCACCCGGCCCGGGGACTTCACAGCCCGGCCCGGGGGCTGGGGCAGTCGGCCCAGAGACTTCAACAACGTAGCAAGCGACGGTCGACCCCAACCCGCCACCTCCCAACCCAGCCGCCCTAGTACAAGTGATCGTAGTGGAAGTAGAAGAAATTCAAGCACCATCATGGGCACAGCTGATGTCTACTACACAACCTTCTTCTTGTAGACGGTGTTGGGCCTCCAAGTGCAAAGGTTTGTAGGACAGTAGCAAATTTCCCTCAAGTGGATGACCTAAGGTTTATCAATCCGTAGGAGGCGTAGGATGAAGATGGTCTCTCGCAAGCAACCCTACAACCAAATAACAAAGAGTCTCTTGTGTCCCCAACACACCCAATGTTGGGGATCGTAGCAGAAATTTAAAATTTTCTACGCATCACCAAGATCAATCTATGGAGTAATCTAGCAACAAGGGGAAGGAGAGTGCATCTACATACCCTTGTAGATCGCTAAGCGGAAGCGTTGCAAGAACGCGGATGAAGGAGTCGTACTCATAGTGATTCAGATCGCGGTTGATTCCGATCTAAGCGCCGAACCACGACGCCTCCGCGTTCAACACACGTGCAGCCCGGTGACGTCTCCTACGCCTTGATCCAGCAAGGGGAGAAGGAGAGGTTGGGGAAGACTCCGTCCAGCAGCAGCACGACGGCGTGGTGCTGGTGGAGGAGCGCGGAACTCCAGCAGGGCTTCGCCAAGCACTACGAGAGACGAGGAGGGAGAGAGGTAGGGCTGCGCCAAGAGGGAGATGATCTCGCGTGTGTTGCAGCCCCCAATACCTCAAGTATATATAGGGGAAGGGGAGGGGCTGCACCCCCATCTAGGGTTCCCTCACTAGGGATGGCGGCAGCCCCAAAACCCATCTAGGGTTGCGGCCAAGGGGTGAGAGAGAGGAGGCGCGCCTAGGGTGGGCCTTAAGGCCCATCTGCCCTAGGGTTTGCCCCCCTCCCCTCTAGGAGGTGCCTTGGGCCTTGGTGGGAGGCGCCCCAGCCCACCTAGGGGCTGGTCCCTTCCCACTATTGGCCCATGTAGGCCTCCGGGGCTGGTGGCCCCACCTGGTGGACCCCCGGACCCCTCCGGTGGTCCCGGTGATGCCCGGAACACTTCCGGTGGCCAAAACCATACTTCCTATATATCAATCTTTACCTCCAGACCATTCCGGAACTCCTCGTGACGTCCTGGATCTCATCCGGGACTCCAAACAACATTCGGTTACCGCGTACATACTTTCCCTATAACCCTAGTGTCATCGAACCTTAAGTGTGTAGACCCTATGGGCTCGGGAGTCATGCAGACATGGCCGAGACAACTCTCGGGTAAATAACCAAAGCGGGATATGGATACCCATGTTGGCTCCCACATGCTCCACGATGATCTCATCGGATGAACCACGATGTCAAGGATTCAATCAATCCCATATACAATTCCCTTTGTCTATCGGTACGATACTTGCCCGAGATTCGATCGTCGGTATCCCGATACTTTGTTCAATCTCATTACCGGCAAGTCTCTTTACTCGTTCCGTAACACATCATCCCGTGATCAACTCCTTGGTCACATTGTGCACATTATGATGATGTCCTACCGAGTGGGCCCAGAGATATCTCTCCGTTTACACAGAGTGACAAATCCCAGTCTCGATTCATGCCAACCCAACAGACACTTTCGAAGATACCTGTAGTGAACCTTTATAGCCACCCAGTTACGTTGTGACGTTTGGCACACCTAAAGCACTCCTACGGTATCCGGGAGTTGCACAATCTCATGGTCTAAGGAAATGATACTTGACATTAGAAAAGCTTTAGCATACGAACTACACGATCTTGTGCTAGGCTTAGGATTGGGTCTTGTCCATCACATCATTCTTCTAATGATGTGATCCCGTTATCAACGACATCCAATGTCCATGGTCAGGAAACTGTAACCATCTATTGATCAACGAGCTAGTCAACTAGAGGCTTACTAGGGACATGGTGTTGTCTATGCATCCACACATGTATCTGAGTTTCCTATCAATACAATTTTAGCATGGATAATAAAGGATTATTATGAACAATGGAATATGATATAATAATAACTAATTTATTATTGCCTCTAGGGCATATTTCCAACAGTCTCCCACTTGCACTAGAGTCAATAATCTAGTTCACATCGCCATGTGATTAACACTCATAGGTCACATCGCCATTTGACCAACATCCAAGAGTCTACTAGACTCAATGATCTAGTTCACATCACTATGTGATAAACACTCAAAGAGTTCTGGGTTTGATCATGTTATGCTTGTTAGAGAGGTTGTAGTCAACGGGTCTTGCCATATTCAGATCCCTATGTATTTCACAAAACTTTATGTCATATCGTAGATGTTGCTTCCACGTTCCACTTGGAGCTATTCCAAATTGTTGCTCCATTATACGTATCCAGTATCTCTACTCAGAGCTATCCGGATAGGTGTTAAGCTTGCATCGACATAACTCTTTATCACCTCCATAACCGAGAAACATTTCCTTATTCCTCTAAGGATAATTTTGACCGCTATCTGGTGATCTACTCCTAGATCACCTTTGTACCCTCTTGCCAGACATGTGGCAAGGCACACATCAGGTGCGGTACTTCAGCATGGCATACCGTATAGAGCCTATGACAAAAGCATAGGGGACGACCTTCGTCCTTCCTATTTCTTCTGCCGTGGTCAAGCTTTGAGTCTTACTCAACTTCACACCTTACAACTCAGGTAAGAACCCCTTCTTTGACTGATCTATTTTGAACGCCTTCAAAAACATGTCAAGGTGTGTGTTCTTTGAAAGTATCATCAGGCGTCTTGATCTATTTCTATAGATCCTGATGCCCAATATGTAAGCAGCTTTATCCAGGTCTTCCTTTGAAAAACATTCTTCAAACAACTGTTTATGCTTTCCAGAAATTATACATCATTTTGAATCAACAATATGTCATCCACATATACTTATCAGAAATATTGTAGTGCTCCCACTCACTTTCTTGTAAATACAAGTTTCTAGAAAACATTGTATAAACCTAAAAGCTTTGATCACTCCATCAAAGCATATATTCTGACTCCGAGATGCTTGCTTTAGTCCATAGAAGGATTGCTAGAGCCAGCATACCTTTTAGCATCCTTAGGATCGACAAAACTTTGATTGTATCACATACAACTCTTTCTTACGAAAACTGGTAAGAAAACTTGTTTTTGACATCCATCTGTCAGATTTCATAATCGAAAAATACAGCTAATGCTAACATGATTCCGACGGATTTAAGCATCGCTACGGGTGAGAAATTCTCATCGTAGTCAACTTCTTGAACTTTTGAAATGACTCTTTCCCACAAGTCGAGCTTCATAGACGGTAACATTACCGCCCATGTCCGTCTTCTTCTTAAAGATCCATTTATCTCAATGGCTTGCCGATCAACGGGCAAGTCCACCAAAGTCCATACTTTGTTCTGATACATGGATCCTATCTCGGATTTCATGGCTTCTAACCATTTGTTGGAATACAGGCCCACCATCGCTTCTCCATAGCTCGTAGGTTCATTGTTGTCTAACAACATGATATCTAAGACAGGATTACCGTACCACTCAGGAGTAGTACATATCCTTGTCGACCTATGAGGTTCGATAGCAACTTGATCCGAAGCTTCATGATCACTATCATTAACTTCCTCTTTAACAGACGTAGGCGCCACAGAAAACATATTTCTGTGTTGCATCACTCTCTGGTTGAAGTAAAGGTTCAACAACCTCATCAAGTTCTATCTTCCTCCCACTCAATTCTTTCGAGAGAAACTCCTTCTCGAGAATGGACCTGTTCTTAGCGACAAACAATTTGCCCTCGGATCTGAGATAGAAGGTATACCCAACTGTCACCTTTGGGTATCCTATGAAGATGTGTTTGTCCGCTTTGGGTTCGAGCTTCTTCGGCTGAAGCCTTAAGCATCGCAGCCCCAAACATTAAGAAACGACAACTTTGGTTTCTTGCCAAACCAATGTTCATACGACGTCGTCTCAACGGACTTAGATGGTGTCCTATCTAAAGTGAATGCAGTTGTCTCTAACGCATAACCTCAAAATGAAAACGGTAGATCGGTAAGAGACATCATAGATCGCACCATATCTCATATGGTTCGATTACGACGTCCGGACACACCATAATCCAGTGGTGTTCCAAGTGGCTTCAACTGTGAAACAATTCCACAATGTCTTAAGTGTTTGCCAAACTCATAACTCAGAAAATCCCCTTTTTTTATCAGATCGTGGGAACATGATCTTCTTGTTATGATGATTCTTAACTTCACTCTGAAATCGCTTGAACTTTTCAAACGTTTCAGACTTGTGCTTCATTAAGTAAATATACCTATATCTACCTAAATCGTCAGTGAAGATGAGAAAATAGCGATATCCACTGCACGCTTCAATTCTCATTGGATCACATGTATCAGCATGCATGATTTCCAACAAGTCACTTGCCCGTTTCATTGTACCTGAAAACGGGGTCTTAGTCATCCTGCCCATGAGGCATGGCTCGCACGTGTCAAGTGATTCAAAATCAAGTGACTCCAAACATCCATCGACATGGAGTTTCTTCATGCATCTTACGCCAAAATGACCTAAGCGGCAGTGCCACAAGAAAGTGGTACTATCATTATTAACTCTACCTCTTTTGGCGTGAACATGTGTATTACCACGACCGAGATTCAATGAACCATTCACATAGGGTGCATGACCATGAAAGGTATTATTCATGTAAACAGAATAACCATTATTCTCTAACTTAAGTGAATAACCGTATTGCAATGAACATGATCTAATCATATTTATGCTCAACGTAGACACCTGATAACATTTATCTAGGTTCAATACTAATCCCGAAGGCAGATGGAGCGTGCGATGGTGATCTCATCAACTTTGGAAACACTTCCAACACACATCGTCATCTCGCCCTTAGCCAGTCTCCGTTTAGTCCGTAGCTTTTGCTTCAAGTCACCAATAATAGCAACTGAACCGGTATCTAATACCCAGGTGCTACCAGGAGTACTAGTGAGGTACACATTAATAACATGTATATACTTTGTTGAAGTTGCCAGCCTTCTTATCTACCATGCATTTGGGTTAGTTCCGCTACCAGTGACCGTTCCCCTTACAATAGAAGCACTTAGTCTTGGGTTTGGGTTCAACCTTGGGTTCCTTCACTGGAGCGGCAGCTGGTTTGCCATCCATGAAGTTTCCCTTCTAGTCCTTGCCCTTCTTGAAACCAGTGGTCTTGTTAAACCATCAACACTTGATGCTCCTTCTTGATTTCTACCTTTTGCGGTCTTAAGCACTGCGAACAGCTCCGGGATCAACTCCATCCCTTGCATGTCATAGTTCATCACGAAGATCTAGTAGCTTAGTGATAGTGGCTAGAGAACTCTATCAATCACTATCTTATCTGGAAGTTTAACTCCCACTTGATTTAAGTGATTGTAGCACCCAGACATTCTGAGCACATGCTCACTAGCTGAGGTATTCTCCTCCATCTTGTTGGCAAAATAACTTGTCAGAGGTCTCACACCTCTCAACACGGGCATGAGCCTGAAATCCCAATTTCAGCTCTTGGAACATCTCATATGTTCTATGGCATTCAAAACGTCATTGGAATCCCGATTCTAAGCCGTAAAGTATGGTGCACTAAACTATCAAGTAGTCATCAGGATGTGTCTGTCAGGTGTTCACAACATCCACAGACGACGTTGTAGGGGTTTGCACATCGAGCAGTGCATCAAAGTCGTAAGCCTTTCGTGTAGCAGTGAGGACACTCCTCGGACTACGGACCTAGTCCGCATCATTGTTTACAATATCTTTCAACTTAATCTTTCTCTAGGAACGTATTGAAACAGGGAGCTACAACGTGAGCTATTTATCTACAACATATTTGCAAAGACAATTTAGACTATGTTCATGATAATTGAGTTCATCTAATCAAATTATTTAATGAACTCCCACTCAGATAGACATCCCTCTAGTCATCTAAGTGAAACATGATCCGAATCGACTAGGCCGTGTCCGATCATCACGTGAGACGGACTAGTCATCAACGGTGAACATCTCATGTTGATCGTATCTTCTATACGACTCATGTTCGACCTTTCGGTCTTCCGTGTTCCGAGGCCATGTCTGTACATGCTAGGCTCGTCAAGTCAACCTAAGTGTTTCGCATGTGTCCCGAGGCCATGTCTGTAGATGCTAGGCTCATCAACACCCGTTGTATTCGAACGTTAGAATCTATCACACCCGATCATCACGTGGTGCTTCGAAACAACGAACCTTCGCAATGGTGCACAGTTAGGGGGAACACTTTTCTTGAAATTTTAGTGAGGGATCATCTTATTTAAGCTACCGTCGTTCTAAGCAAATAAGATGTAAAACATGATAAACATCACATGCAATCAAATAGTGACATGATATGGCCAATATCAGTTTGCTCCTTTTGATCTCTATCTTCGGGGCTCCATGATCATCGTTGTCACTGGCATGACACCATGATCTCCATCATCGTGTCTTCTTGAAGTTGTCTCGTCATCTATTACTTCTACTACTATGGCCAACGCTTTAGCAATAAAGTAAAGTAATTACATGACGTTTATGTTGACACGCAGGTCATAAATAAATTAAGACAACTCCTATGGCTCCTGTCGGTTGTCATACTCATCGACATGCAAGTCGTGATTCCTATTACAAGAACATGATCAATCTCATACATCACATATATCATTCATCACATCCTTTTGGCCATATCACATCACAAGGCATATGCTGCAAAAATAAGTTAGACGTCCTCTAATTGTTTTGCAAGTTTTTATGTGGCTGCTATAGGTTTCTAGCAAGAACGTTTCTTACCTACGCGAAAACCACAACGTCATATGCCAATTTCTATTTTCCCTTCATAAGGACCCTTTTCATCGAATCCGATCCGACTAAAGTGGGAGAGACAGACACCCGCTAGCCACCTTATGCAACTAGTGCATGTCAGTCGGTGGAACCAGTCTCACGTAAGCGTACGTGTAAGGTCGGTCCGGGCCGCTTCATCCCATGATGCCGCCGAATCAAGATAAGACTAGTAACGACAAGTAAATTGACAATATCGACGCCCACAACTGCTTTGTGTTCTACTCGTGCATACAAACTACGCATAGACCTAGCTCTAATACAACTGTTGGGGATCGTAGCAGAAATTTAAAATTTTCTACGCATCACCAAGATCAATCTATGGAGTAATCTAGCAACAAGGGGAAGGAGAGTGCATCTACATACCCTTGTAGATCGCTAAGCGGAAGTGTTGCAAGAACGCAGATGAAGGAGTCATACTCGTAGCGATTCAGATCGCGGTTGATTCCGATCTAAGCGCCAAACCACGACGCCTCCGTGTTCAACACACGTGCAGCCCGGTGACGTCTCCTACGCCTTGATCCAGCAAGGGGAGAAGGAGAGGTTGGGGAAGACTCCGTCCAGCAGCAACACGACGGCGTGGTGGTGGTGGAGGAGCGCCGAACTCCAGCAGGGCTTCGCCAAGCACTACGAGAGACGAGGATGGAGAGAGGTAGGGCTGCGCCAAGAGGGAGATGATCTCGCATGTGTTGCAGCCCCCAATACCTCAAGTATATATAGGGGAAGGGGAGGGGCTGCGCCCCCATCTAGGGTTCCCTCCCTAGGGGTGGCGACAGCCCCAAAACCCATCTAGGGTTGCGGCCAAGGGGGAGAGAGAGGAGGCGCACCTAGGGTGGGCCTTAAGGCCCATCTGCCCTAGAGTTTGCCCCCCTCCCCACTAGGAGGCGCCTTGGGCCTTGGTGGGAGGCGCCCCAGCCCACATAGGGGCTGGTCCCTTCCCACTATTGGCCCATGTAGGCCTCTGGGGCTGGTGGCCACACCTGGTGGACCCCCGGACCCCTCCGGTGGTCCCGGTGATGCGTGGAACACTTCCGGTGGCCAAAACCATACTTCCTATATATCAATCTTTACCTACGGACCATTTCGGAACTCCTCGTGACGTCCGGGATCTCATCCGGGACTCCGAACAACATTCGGTTACCGCGTACATACTTTCCCTATAACCCTAGCGTCATCGAACCTTAAGTGTGTAGACCCTACGGGCTCGGGAGTCATGCAGACATGGCCGAGACAACTCTCCGGTCAATAACCAATAGCGGGATCTGGATACCCATGTTGGCTCCCACATGCTCCACGATGATCTCATCGGATGAACCACGATGTCAAGGATTCAATCAATCCCGTATACAATTCCCTTTGTCTATCGGTACGATACTTGCCCGAGATTCGATCGTCGGTATCCCGATACTTTGTTCAATCTCGTTACCGGCAAGTCTCTTTACTCGTTCCGTAACACATCATCCCGTGATCAACTCCTTGGTCACATTGTGCACATTATGATGATGTCCTACCGAGTGGGCCCAGAGATACCTCTCCGTTTACACGGAGTGACAAATCCCAGTCTCGATTCGTGCAACCCAACAGAAACTTTCGGAGATACCTGTAGTGAACCTTTATAGCCACCCAGTTACGTTGTGACGTTTGGCACACCCAAATCACTCCTACGGTATCCGGGAGTTGCACAATCTCATGGTCTAAGGAAATGATACTTGACATTAGAAAACCTTTAGCATACGAACTACACGATCTTGTGCTAGGCTTAGGATTGGGTCTTGTCCATCACATCATTCTTCTAATGATGTGATCCCGTTATCAACGACATCCAATGTCCATGGTCAGGAAACTGTAACCATCTATTGATCAACGAGCTAGTCAACTAGAGGCTTACTAGGGACATGGTGTTGTCTATGCATCCACACATGTATCTGAGTTTCCTATCAATACAATTCTAGCATGGATAATAAACGATTATCATGAACAATGAAATATGATATAATAATAACTAATTTATTATTGCCTCTAGGGCATATTTCCAACACCCAATACAATGGTAAATTGTATAGGTGCACTAGTTCGGCGAAGAGAGGGTGATACTAGTGGTATATGGATGGTAGATAAAGGTTTTTGTAATCTGAAAATATAAAAACAGCAAGGTAACTAATGATAAAAGTGAGCACAAACGGTATTGCAATGCTAGGAAACAAGGCCTAGGGTTCATACTTTCACTAGTGCTAGTTCTCTCAACAATAATAACATAATAGGATCATATAACTATCCCTCAACATGCAACAAACAGTCACTCCATAGTCCGTAATAGCGGAGAACAAACGAAGAGATTATGGTAGGGTACGAAACCACCTCAAAGTTATTCTTTCCAATCAATCCGTTGGGCTATTCCTATAAGTGTCACAAACAGCCCTAGAGTTCGTACTAGAATAACACCTTAAGACACAAATCAACCAAAACCCTAATGTCACCTAGATACTCCAATGTCACCTCAAGTATCCGTGGGTATGATTATACGACATTGTCACCACGGGTATCCCATGCAAGACATACATCAAGTGTTCTCAAATCCTTAAAGGCTCAATCTGATAAGATAACTTCAAAGGGAAAACTCAATCCATTACAAGAGAGTAGAGGGGGAGAAACATCATAAGATCCAACTATAATAGAAAAGCTTGTGATACATCAAGATCGTGTCACCTCAAGAACACGAGAGAGAGAGAGAGAGATCAAACACATAACTACTGGTACATACCCTCATCCCCAAGGGAGAATTACTCCCTCCTCGTCATGGAGAGCACCGGGATGATGAAGATGGCCACCGGAGAGGGCTTGCACCCTCCGGCAGGGTGTCGGAACGGGTCTAGATTGGTTTTCGGTGGCTACGGAGGCTTCTGGCGGCAGAACTCCCATCTATTCTGCTCCTCGAAGTTTTTAGGGTATATGGGTATATATAGGAGGAAGAAGTACGTCGGTGGATCTCCGGGCTGTCCACGAGGCAGGGGGGCGCCCAGGGGGGTGGGCGTGCCCCCCACCCTCGTGGGCAGCCCGGAACTCTCCTGGTCCATCTCCGATACTCCGCGGGCTTCTTCTGGTCCAAAAATAAGTTCCGTGAAGTTTCAGGTCAATTGGACTCCGTTTGATTTTCCTTTTCTGCGATACTCTAAAACAAGGAAAAAACATAAACTGGCACTGGGCTCTAGGTTAATAGGTTAGTCCCAAAAATCATATCAAATAGCATATAAAACATCCAAGGTTGATAATATAATAGCATGGAACAATCAAAAATTATAGATACGTTGGAGACGTATCAGCATCCCCAAGCTTAATTCCTGCTTGTCCTTGAGTAGGTAAATGATAAAAACAGAAATTTTGATGTGGAATGCTACCTAACATATTTATCCATGTAATTCTTTATTGTGGCAAGAATATTCAGATCCATAAGATTCAAGACAAAAGTTTAATATTGACATAAAAATAATAATACTTCAAGCATACTAACTAAGCAATCGTGTCTTCTCAAAATAACATTGCCTAAGAAAGTTATCCCTACAAAATCATATAGTCTGGCTATGCTCTATCTTCATCACACAAAATATTTAAATCATGCACGACCTCGATGACAAGCCAAGCGATTGTTTCACACTTTTGATGTTCTCAAACTTTTTCAATCTTCACGCAATACATGAGCGTGAGCCATGGACATAACACTATAGGTGGAATAGAATGGTGGTTGTGGAGAAGACAAAAAAGGAGAAGATATTCACACATCAACTAGGCGTATCAACGGGCTATGAAGATGCCATCAATAGATATCAACGTGAGCGAGTAGGGATTGCCATGCAGCGGATGCACTAGAGCTATAAGTGTATGAAAGCTCAACAAAAGAAACTAAGTCGGTGTGCATCCAACTCGCTTGCTCACGAAGACCTACGGCATTTTGAGGAAGCCCATCATTGGAATATACAAGCCAAGTCCTATAATGTAAAATTCCCACTAGTATATGAAAGTGACAACATAGGAGACTCTCTATCATGAAGATCATGGTGCTACTTTGAAGCACAAGTGTGGTAAAAGGATAGTAGCATTGCCCCTTCTCTCTTTTTCTCTCATTTTTTTATTTTTTTATTTGGGCCTTCTCTTTTTATGGCCTCTATTTTCTTCTTTTTTTATTTGGGTTTATTTGCCCTCTTTTATTTATTTATTTTCGTCCGGAGTCTCATCCCGACTTGTGGGGGAATCATAGTCTCCATCATCCTTTCCTCGTGGGACAATGCTCTAATAATGATGATCATCACACTTTTTTTTACTTACAACTCAAGAATTACAACTCAATACTTAGAACAAAATAGGACTCTATGTGAATGCCTCCAGCGGTGTACCGGGATATGCAATGAATCAAGAGTGACATGTATGAAATAATTATGAATGGTGGCTTTGCCACAAATACGATGTCAACTACATGATCATGCAAAGCAATATGTCAATGATGAAGTGTGGCATAACAGACAGAACGGTGGAAAGTTGCATGGCAATATATCTCGGAATGGCTATGGAAATTCCATAATAGGTAGGTATGGTGGCTGTTTTGAGGAAGGTATATGGTGGGTGTAAGATACTGGTGAAAGGTGCGCGGTATTAGAGAGGCTAGCAATGGTGGAAGGGTGAGAGTGTGTATAATCCATGGACTCAACATTAGTCATAAAGAACTCACATACTTATTGCAAAAATATATTATTTATCAAAACAAAGTACTACGCGCATGCTCCTAGGGGGATAGATTGGTAGGAAAAGACCATCGCTCGTCCCAGACCGCCACTCATAAGGAAGACAATCAATAAATAAATCATGCTCCGAGTTCATCACATAACGGTTCACCATACGTGCATGCTACGGGAATCACAAACTTTAACACAAGTATCTCTCAAATTCATAACTACTCACTAGCATGACTCTAATATTACCATCTCCATATCTCAAAACAATCATCAAGTATCAAACTTCTCATAGTATTCAATGCACTTTATGAAAGTTTTTATTATAACCCTCTTAGATGCCCATCATATTAGGACTAGTTTCATAACCAAAGCAAACTACCATGCTGTTCTAAAGACTCTCAAAATGATATAAGTGAAGCATGAGAGTTCATTAATTTCTATAAAATAAAACAACCACTGTGCTCTAAAGAGATATAAGTGAAGCACTAGAGCAACAACAAACTACTCCGAAAGATATAAGTGAAGATCAATGAGTAGTCGAATAATTATGCAACTATATGAAGACTCTCTAACATTTAAGAATTTCAGATCTTGGTATTTTATTCAAGCAGCAAGCAAAACTAAATAAAATAAAATGATGCTCCAAGCAAAACACATATCATGTGGTAAATAAAAATATAGCTCCAAGTAAAGTTACCGATGAACGAAGGCGAAAGAGGGGATGCCTTCCAGGGCATCCCCAAGCTTAGGCTTTTGGTTGTCCTTGAATATTACCTTCGGGTGACTTGGACATCGCCAAGCTTAGGCTCTTGCCACTCCTTATTCCATAGTCCATCGAATCTTTACCCAAAACTTGAAAACTTCACAACACAAAACTTAACAGAAAACTCGTAAGCTCCGTTAGCGAAAGAAAAGAAAACATCACTTCAAGGTACTGTAATGAACTCATTCTTTATTTATATTGGTGATAAACCTACTGTATTCCAACTTCTCTATGGTTTATAAACTCTTTTACTAGCCATAGATTCATTAAAATAAGCAAACAACACACGAAAAACAGAATCTGTCAAAAACAGAACAATCTGTAGTAATCTGGATCAAACATATACTTATGAAACCCCAAAAATTCTAAAATAAATTGCTTGACGTGAGTAATTTATCTATTAATCATCTGCAAAAATAATTAACTATATAACACTCTCCAATAAAAATGGCAGCAATTCTCGTGAGCGCTAAAGTTTCTGTTTTTTTACAGCAAGATCAACAAGACTTTCCCCAAGTCTTCCCAATAGTTCTACTTGGCACAAACACTAATTAAAATCATAAAAGCTCAATCATCATAGAGGCTAGATGAATTATTTATTACTAAACAGGAACAAAAAGCAAAGAACAAAAATAAAGTTGGGTTGCCTCCCAACAAGCGCCATCGTTTAACGCCCCTAGCTAGGCAAGATGCTTTCAATGATGCTCACATAAAGGATAATAATTGAAACATAAAGAGAGCATCATGAAGAATATGACTAGCAATTTAAGTCTAACACACTTCCTATGCATAGGGATTTTGTGAGCAAACAACTTGTCGGAACAAGAATCAACTTGCATAGGAAGGTAAAACAAGCATACCTTCAAAACTTTAAGCACATAGAGAGGAAAATTGATATTATTGCAACTCCTACAAGCATATATTCCTCCCTCATAATAAATTTCAGTAGCATCATGAATGAATTAAACAATATAACTATCACATAAAGCATTATTTTCATGATGCACAAACATAGAATTTTTATTACTCTGCACATAAGCAAACTTCTTCTCATGAATAGGAGTGGGAGGAAACTCAACAAAATAACTATCATGTGAGGCATAATCCAATTGAAAACTAAACTCATGATGAAAAGTTTCATGGTTATCATTATTCTTTATAGCATACAAGTCATCACAATAATCATCATAGATAGCAACTTTGTTCTCATAATCAATTGGAACCTCTTCCGAAATAGTGGATTCATCACAAAATAAAGTCATGACCTCTCCAAATCCACTTTCATCAATATAATAATCATAAATAGGAGGCATGCTTTCATCATAATAAATTTGCTCATCAAAACTTGGGGGACAAAAAATATCATCTTCATCAAACATAGCTTCCTCAAGCTTGTGGCTTTGCATATCATTAGCATCATGGATATTCAAGGAATTCATACTAACAACATCGCAATCATGCTCATCATTCAAATATTTAGTGCCAAACATCTTAATGCATTCTTCTTCTAACACTTTGGCACAATTTTCCTTTCCATCATACTCACGAAAGATATTAAAAAGATGAAGCGTATGAGGTAAACTTAGTTCCATTTTTTATAGTTTTCTTTTATAAACTAAACTAGTGATAAAACAAGAAACAAAAATATTCGATTGCAAGATCTGAAGACATACCTTCAGGCGCTAACCTCCCCGGCAACGGCTCTAGAAAAGAGCTTGATGTCTACTACACAACCTTCTTCTTGTAGACGTTGTTGGGCCTCCAAGTGCAGAGGTTTGTAGGACAGTAGCAAATTTCCCTCAAGTGGATGACCTAAGGTTTATCAATCCATAGGAGGCGTAGGATGAAGATGGTCTCTCTCAAGCAACCTGCAACCAAATAACAAAGAGTCTCTTGTGTCCCCAACACACCCAATACAATGGTAAATTGTATAGGTGCACTTGTTCGGCGAAGAGAGGGTGATACAAGTGGTATATGGATGGTAGATAAATGTTTTTGTAATCTGAAAATATAAAAACAGCAAGGTAACTAATGATAAAAGTGAGCACAAACGGTATTGCAATGCTAGGAAACAAGGTCTAGGGTTCATACTTTCACTAGTGCTAGTTCTCTCAACAATAATAACATAATTGGATCATATAACTATCCCTCAACATGCAACAAAGAGTCACTCCAAAGTCACTAATAGCGGAGAACAAACGAAGAGATTATTGTAGGGTACGAAACCACCTCAAAGTTATCCTTTTTGATCGATCTATTCAAGAGTCCATAGTAAAATAACATGAAGCTATTCTTTCCGTTCAATCTATCATAGAGTTCATACTAGAATAACACCTTTAGACACAAATCAACCAAAACCCTAATGTCACCTAGATACTCCATTGTCTCCTCAAGTATCAGTGGGTATGATTATACGATATGCAACACACAATCTCAGATTCATCTATTCAAACCAACACAAAGTACTTCAAAGAGTGCCCCAAAGTTCTACCGGAGAGTCAAGACGAAATCGTGTGCCAACCCCTATGCATAGGTTCATGGGCGGAACCCGGAAGTTGATCACCAAAATATACATCAAGTGGATCAATAGAATACCCCATTGTCACCACGGGTATCCCACGCAATACATACATCAAGTATTCTCAAATCCTTAAAGACTCAATCCGATGAGATAACTTCAAAGGGAAAACTCAATCCTTTACAAGAGAGTAGAGGGGGAGAAACATCGTAAGATCCAACTATAATAGCAAAGCTCGCGATACATCAAGATTGTATCACCTCAAGAACACGAGAGAGAGAGAGAGAGAGATCAAACACATAGCTACTGGTACATACCCTCATCCCCGAGGGAGAACTACTCCCTCCTCATCATGGATAGCACCGGGGTGATGAAGATGGCCACCGGAGAGGGATTGCCCCCTCCGGCAGGATGACGGAACGGGTCCAGATTGGTTTTTGGTGGCTACGGAGGCTTCTGGCGGCGTAACTCCCGATCTATTCTACTTCTCAAAGTTTTTAGGGTATATGGGTATATATAGGAGGAAGAAGTACGTCGGTGGATCTTCGGGCTGTCCACGAGGCAGGGAGGTGCGCCCAGGGGGGTGGGCGCACCCCCACCCTCATGGGCAGCTCGGGACTCTCCCGGTCCATCTTCGATACTCCATGGGCTTCTTCTGGTCGAAAAATAAGTTTCGTGAAGTTTCAGGTCAATTGGACTCCGTTTGATTTTCCTTTTCTGCGATACTCTAAAACAAGGAAAAAAACAGAAACTGGCACTGGCACTGGCTCTAGGTTAATAGGTTAGTCCCAAAAATCATATAAAATAGCATATAAAACATCCAAGGTTGATAATATAATAGCATGGAATAATCAAAAATTATAGATACATTGGAGACATATCAACAACCCATCCTCAAGTTTCTGGTGACCAGAGAACTGCCGGCTGACGAGATCTCGGCCCGGCAAGTGCAGCGCCGAGCAGGAGCCTACATGATAGTAAACAGAGATCTTGTCAAATGCAGCGTGACCGGAGTCTTCTAGCGCTAGTCGAACTAGAGAAGGGTCAAGCAATCCTCAAAGACATCCACCAAGGCGAGTGCGGCCATCACGCGGCCTCCAGATCCCTTGTCGCCAAAGCTTTCTGCCGCGGTTTCTTCTGGCCGACTGCTTTGGAAGATGCCAAGCAGATGGTCAAGCATTGTAAAGGGTGCCAGAAGTTCAGCTCCAAGCAACATCTACCAGCTTCTGCACTCGAGACCACCCCCCTTACCTGGCCTTTTGTCGTGTGGGGGCTGGACATGGTGGGACCATTCAAGACAGCACGCGGTGGCATGACCCATCTGCTTGTCGCCGTGGACAAATTCACCAAATGGATTGAAGCGAAGCCAATCAAGAAACTGAACGGTCCGACTGCTGTGACCTTCATTGCCGATATCACCGTCCGATACGATGTGCCACACAGCATCATCACCGACAATGGCACAAACTTTGCCAAGGGAGCCTTGGCCCGTTTCTATGCGACGCAGGGCATCTAACTGGACTTAGTATCCGTTGCCCATCCATAGTCAAACGGCCAAGTCGAGCGAGCAAATGGCCTCATCCTCTCCGGCATCAAGCCCCAACTGGTCGAGCCACTGGAGCGCTCGACCGGCTGCTGGATCGATGAGCTGTCGACCGTCCTCTGGAGCCTCTGCACCACTCCAAACAAATCAACTGGCTTCACTCCATTCTTCCTCATGTACGGGGCCGAGGCCATCATCCCAATTGACATCGAGTTCGACTCACCTCGCGTCACCATGTACACGTAGGCAGAGACGAAATAAGCAAGAGAGGACGGTGTTGATCTGTTGGAAGAGGGCCGGCTGTTAGCACTCAGCCGGTCCGCCATCTACCAGCAGAGTCTGCACCGCTACTACAGTCGAAAGGTCAAGCCAAGATCATTCCAAGAAGGAGACCTTGTGCTCCGGCTGATGCATCAAACAGCCGGCCAGCACAAGCTTTGGGCAATGACTCCTACTACCTCATCGATGCACAGAATCCCAAAGCATGCAAGAGAGACGACTCCGGCAAGGAATCGGAGCGCCCGTGGAATGCAAATCTCCTCCGAAGATTTTATAGTTAAATGCAGTATGTACCATGCTATCTTTTGTATTAAGCGCTAAGACATCAGGTCCCTCAAGGAGCACTCGGGGGCTACCCTTTTATCTATATGACATGTTCTATGCCTATGAATGTGTTATTGTTTTATTCTGCCTAGCACCGGGTTCGACCAGTCGGCCCGGGGGCTTGCCGCCTTGTACTATGCCAATGCTATGTGCAGTCGAACAAGTAGTGTGCCGGCACCTAAGCCCTCTCTTGCCATCAGCCGCAGCTCACAGAGCGACTGTCCGGCTGGCAAGAGTTAAAGGCAGGAAACAGTGCCCACACGAAAAATGGCTAAGGACCAAAGCATTCGCATAGACCAAGCCGACTCCTCGCCTCACCGACCGGCTGTCGAACAGCCGGCAGGCCGGTTTCTAACACTTAACCTGCTATGCTCTACAAAGGCTAAGTACTTGCCTTCCCAAAATGGCCAAGTACTTGACCCAGCCACAGACCGCAGAGCGGCTATTCAGTTGGCAAGACGGCAACTGAGGGAAGACGGCAAAGGAAAAAGCCAAATGAGCAGAAGAGCAAGACAAGTCAGAAACCAGCAAAGATAATTTACATAGCAAAGGCCCTTGGCCAGCATTCAACAGAGTTTGAATACACCCCCAGCGGGTGGAACTGCGCAAATCTAACAAGTTTGTTCAAAAGAGATTACAAAACAGGAAGAAAAGATAACTTGGCCGCCTAGGCCAGAGGAGCTATAGCCGGATCGGAGGGGTCAGCGAAGGTCGAGGCTCCGGGTGGTGGAACGGCCGCTTGGTTGGTCTCGGCTTGGTCAGCGCCAGCGGTAGACGGCTCGCCGGCGTGCCGCCCATTGGTCGAGACTTGGTCAGGTTGAGGCCGGTTGTCGCCCCCATCATCTGGCGCATCGTCTTCGCCGTCCTCATCCTCCTCCTCCTCACCTTCATCGCTGGAGGCGATCTCCTCCACTGAGTCCTTGCAGCCTTCCGGGTTCAGCCCGAACCAGTTGGCGGCACCTCGGCGCCCAACTTGTTCAGCTCAGGGAGGAAGACACTGGTGTCCGTATACTCGGCTATCGCCGCGGCGAGATGATAGAGATCGGGCGCCACCACCGCCAACTCCTAGCTGGCTTCAGCATGGAGAGTGGCCAACTTGGCTAGGCTCAGTGCAGGGTACCACCCTTTGACGAACTCCAAAGCCCACCGTGCATCTGCCCGGGCTGCGGAGCCCGTCCACGCCTCGAAGGGGCCGATGGCCACCTCTAACCAATCAGAGGTCCGACTAGGGGTGCGCAGAACCGGAACACCTAGCTAGAGGGTGGAGACCACCTGGGCTTCGGCGTGTTGCAGTCGGTGGAGCACCCGATGGGCCGGTTGGAGACGAGCTTGGGTGGCAAGCAGCTGCTCGGCGAGGGTCTGTCGGAGTAATGGGCCACGGGTAGGACGACCCGAGCCCCAAAACCTTTCAAGACATCGGGGCAGGCTGCGCCCCTCAAGACCCCAGGACAAAGAGCCGCCTTCAAGAAGCCAACGGCAAAGGTGGCCGACTGACCACTCACGGCCGAGTTCCAGAGAAGCCGGCTTCTGGGAGTCGGCCTGTGACTCCAACACCCCCCACGACCTCATCAAGTGGGACAGGACGGGGGAGTGGCAATAATGAAGCCCGCTCCTGTCCCTTACCAAGGGCAGGCATGGCTACAACACGCTGTGCCCCAGAAGATCTCCGTGCGGTGTGACACTGTTGCCATGCCAGCCCTGACATCAGCACCGCAGGACCGAATCCTGCACCCACGACGGCTTGTCTGTACGGCCTAGAGGCAGCAGGTCCCACCAGTCGGTGAGGCCTCAGGAGACGGCAAGAGGACCACAAATCGGACCCGTCGGGAGTCGGCCCGGGGAAGTCGGCCGAGCCCTCCCCCGGGGCCCACGTGCCATTAATTAAGATGTGATGGGGAGTGGCAATAGTGATCGCCTGCTAGGCGGCGGGGCTGTTGCCACGACCTCATGATCAAGCCTGCATCATCAGAAGCACGGCTACAGTAATCAGCAGCCGGCAAGACCCGCCCGCGGCGGACGCGGCCTGTTGGCTCCGTACTAGGCCAGTCAGCGGGGCCCGCCAGCCGGCGGGCCCCAGAGGTCGTCAGAAAAGACAAAGTCCAGAGGCGCTGACGGCTGGGCCCGCGTCCAGCCAGATTACCATTGTACCCCTGGGGGGTAGGCCTATATAAACCCCCCAGGGCACCCATGCAAAGGGTTGGAAGCCATTAGCTCTAGGCTGGATCATATAGAAGGGAGAGAGCTAGCCTTGCCCTCTCCTACCTCCAAGAAACAGCTCAAGGAGCAACCGTGTAAACACTTCGCCATAGTGACCATGCGGAGACCCCGCAGAGCAGCAGTAGGGGTATTATCTCCCCGGAGAGCCCTGAAGCTGGGTAAGATTCGCCGGCGTGCATGCCTTCGCCTCATCCCGTTTCCAGGCACCGGCAATGTTCTACTCGCCCCCACCATGATAAGCCATCCGTTGGCATATGTCGCACCAAACACCTGACATTTGGCGCCCACCGTGGTGCCTGGTGCACCGCCGTCTGGAGACCTATTCTGGACGGGAACCCTTTTTCTCCCTGGCGAGCGCAGCCAGCCAGGCACGCCAGACGGAGTTTGCGCCGATGCACTAAGCGGCGTTGAGATCGCCTGCATAGCCAGCTGCCTGGCCGAACTTGTCAGCGAGGTCCGCCTCTCTGATGAACCTGCATCCAACGTAGGCATGGGCGGCCCCGAGAGCCTCCTCGCGGGCCTCCTCGATCAACTCCACGTTTCCGGCGAGCCTGCCGTAGACTTGGAGTCTGTGGGCTCCACCAACCCGATGCTGGTCGACTCCGACACCGCGTAGCTCGACGCGTTCCCCACCAACATGGTGGTCTACGACGAACCCCTCCCTCGCGCGGAGAGCGACGGAAGCACCGTCACCGAGGTGCTAGTCATCAGTCATGACGAGCTCCCTGGCGGAGGAGCGCACGACTCACTCGGCGCGGTGCTACAGGACCTAACTGGGCCCATTCTGGAAGACGCTGACACAGAGACGTTGGAGGCGCGCCGCCTTCAGCTCGTTGAAGGCGAGAAGAAGCTGGCCAGCATGAGGGACTTGTCAGAAGCCTACCAGCGGGAGATGGTTCGCGCCGTCGGCGGCTCGCCGGCCCCGGCGGGGCCCAGCCGCCTTGGCGCGGTCCGGCAGTGCGGCGTAGCCATCGCCAACCTGTTTGGGGCAAGCCGCCCTGTGTATGCTACACCAGCAGAGAACATCCGAGTCACTCAGGCAGCGGTGGATGAGCTGGACAATTTCGAGGGCGAAGAACGCCGCCTCATGATGGAGCGAGTCCAGCGGCTCCTCGGCACGGCCGCCGCACAGAACGAGGCCGGCTGCCGTACGGAGGCGCCGCAGCAGGCAAACGACGACCTTCACTGAGATCAAGGCATGATGTCTCGGACGCCGACTGGCGGCACCCGAGGAAGAAGAGAGAAGGAGACGGCTGTTAGCCACAGTCGGACTCCCATTACCATAGAGCGCGACCGAGACGGCCACCCGAGGGCAGTGGAACGACGGGATGACTGTCCGCCTCCCCCTCCTCGCAAGGAGAGCCGAGTCTCTCTGCCGCATGTCGATCATCCGACTCTCGGCGACCGCCTTGGCCGCCGGGAGGGAGTTGGAGAGAATGACGCCCGCCACCGGATCGACCGGCTTCACCGATCCCTGGCGCTGGAAGAAGAGGACGAGCTGGGTCTGCCTTGTTTCGGGCCCCGCATTCGAGACGAGCCCCTTCCCAGAGGGTTCACGCTCCCAAGAGACACGCCCAAGTATACTGGCTCCGTGAAGCCGGAAGACTGGCTAGTCGACTACTCCACGACTGTCAGCATAGCAAACGGCAACAAGCGTGTTGCCGTAAAGTACGTTCCGCTCATGCTCCAGGGCACGGCCTGGACATGGCTGAACAGCCTAAAGCCCCGCAGCATCAATAGCTGGGTCGACTTCACCAAAGCGTTCGTCCGCAACTTCACCAGCACGTACAAGCGTCCTCCCAAGCCCCGTCAGCTCTCCTCGTGCATGCAAGGCCCCGACGACTCGACTCGCGATTACCTCACGCGTTGGGCCGAGCTTCGAAACTCCTGTGAGGGCGTTCATGAGGTGCAGGCCATCGAGTACTTCACAGTCGGGTGCAGAGAAGGCACCCTCCTCAAGCACAAGCTCCTCTGCGACGAGCCAGAAACCCTCGACAAGCTGCTGATCATAGCGGACAAGTACGCCACGGCCGACTCCTCCATGAAGGCGGAGATTCAAATTAGCACAACTAGCAAAGTGGCTCCTCAAGCTCCAAGAACTCTGGCGGCAGACGCCAACCGGCGACAACAGCAGGGTGACCACAAGCGCAAGGCCCCGCAGCCGGCTTCCAGCAGCCGGCAAGTCGCGACCGTTGAAGCCCAGCAGCCAGATGAGCAGCCTTCGCCCAGGCGACAGAAAGGCGGCAAGCCAAACTGGTTGCCGGCCTTCTCTTATGAGCAGACCTTGGATGGACCTTGCAAGTTCCATAGCGGCGCGAAGCCGTCGAATCACACCACCCGGAAGTGCCACTGGCTCACCAGGATCGATAAGGGAGACGACCTCCTGCCTCCCCCGCCTGTTGGGCAGCCGCCTCCGCCTCCGCCCCAGCAGCCGGCTGTCAGGCCAGTCGGCGCAGTACAAGACAAATACCCTGAAGAGCATGGAGCCTACATGGTGTTCACCAGTGTGGCTGATGATCGACGCAGCAGGCGGCTGCAGCGACAAGAGGTGAATGCCGCAGCATCAGAGACGCCAGAGTTCATGCACTGGTCCGAGAAGCCCATTAGCTGGAGCAGGGCCGACCACCCAGAAGCGATGCCGAGTCCAAGCTCCTATGCCTTGGTCCTGGATGCCACCTTTGCTACGGACAGACGAGCAGCGCGTTTCTCGCGAGTTCTGATAGATGGGGGCAGCAACATCAATATCCTGTACAAGGACACCATGGAGAAGTTAGGAATCAAGCAAAGACAACTTCAGAACAGCCGAACTGTGTTCCACGGCATTGTTCCCGGGCTTTCCTGCTCACCAATCGGCAAGATCCTGATGGACGTCCTCTTTGGGGACAAAGATCACTTCCGCCGAGAGTCTGTTTGGTTTTAGGTGGTGGACCTCGAGAGCCCATACCATGCGCTGCTCGGCCGACCCGCCTTGGCCAAGTTCATGGCGGTCCCCCACTACGCCTACCTCAAGATGAAGATGCCCAGTTCCAGAGGGATCCTGATTGTGGCTGGCGACTACCGGAAGTCGTCTGCTTGCGCAGCTGAGAGCAGTCGGCTAGCCGAGTCCTTGGTAATCGCGGCCGAGAAGCGGCTCCTTGAGCGAGTTGTGGCGACGGCCGGCAAGCAGCCTGAGGTATCGCCCAGCCCAAAAGAATCAGAGGCTGAGGGTTCGTTCAAGCCAGCCAAAGAGACAAAGAAGATACCCTTGGATCCGGAGCATCCGGAGAGGTACACCGTCGTAGGTGCAAACCTCGACAGCAAATAGGAAGGCGAGCTCGTCGATTTCCTCCATGAGAATCGGGACATCTTCGCATGGTCCCCCAAAGACATGCCAGGTGTACCGACGGAATTCGCCGAGCACAAGTTACATGTCTGATCTGATGCAAAGCCGGTCAGGCAGCCCCTGCGCCGCCTATCAGAAGAGAAGAGAAGAGTTGTCGGAGAAGAGATAGCCCGACTCCTAGCAGCCGGCTTCATTATGGAAGAGTTCTTTCCAGAATGGCTAGCAAATCCGATCCTCGTACTAAAGAAGAACAAGCAGTGGCGAATGTGTATTGACTACACGAGCCTCAACAAGGCCTGCCCCAAGGACCCATTTCCTCTACCAAGAATCGATCAGGTGATAGACTCCACAGCCGGATGCGAGCTGTTGAGTTTTTTGGATGCATACTCAGGATATCACCAGATCAAGCTGAACCCGGTTGACAGACTGAAGACCGCCTTCATCACGCCGTTTGGAGCCTTCTGCTACCTCACCATGACGTTCGTCTTAAGGAATGCCGGCGCCACCTTTCAGCGTTGCATGCAGAAGTGCCTCCTCAAGCAACTCGGCAGGAACGCCCACATCTACGTAGACGACGTGGTGGTGAAGACGGAAAAGCAAGGGACACTGCTAGAAGACCTCAAGGAGACTTTTGAAAACCTGCGCCGATTCCAGATCAAGCTCAATCCCGAGAAGTGTGTCTTCGGAGTACCAGCCGGCCAGCTCCTTGGCTTCCTGGTCTCTGAACGCGACATAGAATGCAACCCAGTAAAGATCAAGGCCACTGAGAGAATGGAGGTACCCAGCCGACTGCTGGATGTGCAGAAGTTCACCGGCTACTTGGCGTCCATCAGCCGATTCATCAGTCGGCTGGGCGAGAAAGCTCTCCCCTTATACCAACTCATGAAGAAGACCACATTTTTCGAATGGAACCATAAGGCGGACGAAGCTTTTCACCAGTTGAAGATGGTGCTGACTACTCCACCCGTCCTGGCAGCTTCGACTCCCAAGGAACCTATGCTCCTGTACATCGCCGCCACCAGCCGGGTAGTCAGCACGGTCATTGTAGTGGAACGCAAGGAGGAAGGCAAGGCGCTACCTATCCAGAGACCGGTATATTACCTGAGCGAGGTACTGTCGACCTCCAAGCAGAACTACCCCCACTACCAGAAGATGTGCTATGGCGTACACTTTGTTGCCAAGAAGTTGAAGCCTTACTTTTAAGAGCATCCAGTCACGGTGGTCTGCACGGCCCCACTTGCCGAGATCATTGGTAGCCGAGATGCTTCTGGCCGAGTGGCTAAGTGGGCCATAGAGCTGGCTCCTTACACCATCCACTATCAGCCCCGCACCGCTATCAAGTCACAAGCACTGACCGACTTCCTCGTCGACTGGGCCGAGACCCAGTACCTACCTCCAGCGCCTGACTCCACCCATTGGGGGATGCATTTCAACGGCTCCAAGATGCGCACTGGCTTGGGAGCCGGCGTCGTCCTCACCTCTCCTAAAGGCGACAAGCTCAAATACGCACTACAAATCCATTTTGCCGCCTCCAACAACGTCGCCGAGTACGAGGAGCTCATTCACGGGCTCCGGCTTGCCAAAGAACTTGGCATCCGCCAGATCTTGTGTTATGGCGACTCGGACTTAGTGATCCAGCAATCATCTGGAGACTGGAACGCGAAAGATGCAAACATGGCGAGTTACCGTTTCCTCGTACAGCAACTCAGCGGGTATTTCGAAGGGTGCGAGTTCCTCCATGTGCCAAGAAACGACAACGTCCAAGCAGATGCCTTGGCATGAATCGGCTCTACCCGCCAAGCAATATCATCTGGCGTCGCCCTTCAACGCCTCCTCAAGCCGTCTGTCAAGCCTTCACCAGAATCAGACTCCATTTTTGTGCCGGCTCTTCCCGAAGATGTCGGATCCGACTCCAGAGCTCCGGCAGTCGGTACGGGGATTTTGGCGGATGACTCCAAAGCCGCCACAGTCAAACCTGGCCCGGGGACTGCGGTGGCGGACTCGAAGACTCTAGAACTCGGCCCAAGGACCGCGCCAGTCGGCCTGGGGACTTCATTAACCCAACAAGTGGTTGTTGACTCCAACCCGCCGCCTCCCAGCCCAACGGCCCTCGTCCAAGTCGCAGTTCTGGCAGTCGAAGAAATAGCAGCACCCTCATGGGCCCAGCCCATCCTCAAATTCCTGGTGAACAAAGAGCTACCGACTGATGAGACCTCAGCTCGGCAAATACAACACCGGGCGGCAGCCTACACCATAGTCAACAGAGAGCTGGTCAGGCGCAGCGTCACTGGTGTCTACCAGCGCTGCGTAGAGCCAGAGCAAGGCCAAGCAATTCTCAAAGACATCCATCAAGGCGAGTGCAGCCACCATGCGGCTTCAAGAGCACTTGTCGCCAAAGCCTTTCGACACGATTTCTTCTGGCCAACTGCCTTGGAAGAGGCCAAGGAGTTGGTCCAAAAATGCAAAGGGTGCCAGAAGTTCAGCTCCAAGCCGCACCAGCCAGCTTCTGCACTCAAGACCATCCCCATTGCCTGGCCTTTCGCAGTTTGGGGTCTAGACATGGTGGGACCATTCAAGACAGCACGAGGTGGCTTAACTCACTTACTTGTCGCAGTGGACAAGTTCACCAAGTGGATAGAAGCGAAGCCAATCAAGAAGCTAAACGGTCCAACTGCCATGACTTTCATCGCCGATATCACAATTCGATACGGCATACCACACAGCATCATCACCGACAACGGCAGAAATTTCGCCAAAGGCACCTTGGCCCGTTTCTGCGCAATATAGGGCATCCGACTGGACCTAGCATCCGTCGCCCATCCACAGTCAAATGGCCAGGTGGAGAAGCAAATGGCCTCATCATGTCCGGCATCAAGCTCCGGCTGATCGAGCCTCTGGAGTGCTCGGCTGGCTGCTGGCTCGATGAGCTACCAGCCGTCCTCTGGAGTCTGCGCACGACTCCAAACAAGTCTACCGGCTTCACGCCTTTCTTCCTTGTCTATGGTGCTGAAGCCGTCATCCCAACTGACATAGAGTTCGATTCCCCACGAGTCAACATGTACACCGAGGAGGAAGCAGAAGAAGCACGACAAGACGGCGTCGATCTGCTGGAGGAGGGCCGGCTGTTGGCACTCAGCCGGTCCAGCATCTACCAGCAGAGCTTGCGCCGATACCACAACAGGAAGGTCAGGCCAAGATATTTCCAAGAAGGTGACCTTGTGCTCCGGCTGATCCAGTGAACGGCCGGCCAGCACAAGCTGTCGGCGCCTTGGGAAGGCCCTTTCATCATCAGCAAAGTATTGGGCAACGACTCCTACTACCTGATTGACGCTCAGAAGCCCCGAGCACGCAAGAGGGACGACTCCGGCAAGGAGACAGAGCGGCCATGGAATGCAAATCTCCTCCGAAGATTTTACAGTTGACGCAGTATGTACCATGCTACCTTTTGTATTAAAGTACCAAGACTTCGGGCCCCTCGGGACGAACTCGGGGACTGCCCTCTTTTGTCTGTATGATAAAAATTATGCCTAGAAGTATGTTACTCTTTGTCATGCCGCTTGGCACCGGGCTCGACAAGTCGGCCCAGGGACTTGCCGCCTTGCACTATGAAATGCTTCCTGCAGCCGGACAAGTAGTGTGTAACACCTTAACCATCTTCTGTCAGAAGCCGCAGCTCGCAGAGCGACTGTACAATGGGCAGAGGTAAGGTAGAATGGGCGTTCGCATGAGAAATGGTTAAGGACTCAAAGCATAAAACATAGCTCAAGATAGCTTCCAGCCTTTCTTGCAAACCGACTCTCGAATAGTCGGATTGCCACCTTCTATTCAACTTGCTCAAAAACTCTTAAAAACGGCTAAGTACTTGCTTTCCCAAAGTAGCCAAGCACTTGATCCAGCGACAGTCCGCAGAGCGGTTGTCCGATTGGCAAGGCAGGCAACTAAGAGAAAGCGGCAAAGGAAAAAAGCCAAAAGAACAATGAGCAAGAAAAGATAGAACTCGGATAAATATATTTACATAACATAGGCCCTTGGCCGAATTTTCGAGTAGAGGTTCAAAATACACCCCGCGAGTGGAATTGTGCGAATTAACAAGTTCTTCAAAGACTACTGAAGCAGATAAAATAAAGATAAAGCGGCATCTTAGGAAGCAGCAGACGGATTCGGAGGATCGGAGGAGGCGGCAGCGTCAGGCGTCGGGGCGGCCGGCTGGCTAGTCTCGGCTTGATCGCCTCCGGCAGCAGTCGGGTCGGCCGCACGCGGCTTGTTGCTCGAGGCGCGGTCGAGCTGAGGCTGGCCGTCCGCTCCGTCTTCTGGTGCCTCCGTCTCGCCTCCGTCCTCCGCCTCGCCTTCCTCCTCGACGCTAGAGCCAATCACCTCCGCCGAGTCCTCGCCGTAGTCTGGGTTAATCCCAAAGCACTCTGGCGGTACCTCCTCGCCGTCTTCAAACCGCTCGGGGACGAAGATGTTGGTGTCGGTGTACTCGGCGATCACCGCAGCACGCTTGACGAGGGCGTCTTCCGCAGCTGCCAGCTCCGGCTGGGCCTCCGACCGAAGCGTGGCCAGCCGGTCTAGATCCAGCCTCGGATACCATGCCTTGACGAACTCCAAGGCCCGGCGCGCTCCAGCTCGGGCCGAAGTGCCCTTCCAGGGCTCAAGACGACCAGCCGCGACCTCTAGCCAGTCGGCCGTCGGGCTGGGGTGCGCGGAGCCTGCATGTCCGGCCACAGGGCGGAAATCGCCTAGGCACCAACACGCTGAAGCCGGCGCAGCATCCGATGAGTCGGCCGAAGGCGAGCCTCGATGCTCAGGATGTGCTCGTCAAGAGTTCGGGGGGCATCGGCGGCAATCTCTGCGCCCTCCGCCCTCCGACCTTCACGGTCAGCCTCGATGGCTTGGATGGCGGCCTGCGACTGCCCAGGAAAGAAGTCTGCAAAGACAGGAAGAAACGAAGAAGCAAGTCAAAAGCCAGGAGTCGGCACGACTTAAATCGGCAGCTCGAAGAAAGAAAATAAAGAAACTCACCATCAACGATGTCTTCGATCTCATGGTAGCCGGAGGCCAACATCGCCTCCTTGTCAGACCAGGAGGAGCGCTCGCTAGCGAACTCGGCTAGGAGGGCGGTCTTCGTCTCCTCCGCCTCCCTCTGCGTCTTCACAAGCAGCTCCTTCTGCTCTGCCAATTGAGTGGCCAGCAGATCGCGCTCCATGGCGAGCTTGCTGCACTCCTCCTCTTTGGCGCGCAAAGCGGAGTTGGCGTCGCTCAGCTGCTATTGAAGAGCAGCGTTGGCCCCTGAAAAGAAGGAAGAAAGAAGGCGTTAAGTCATCAGTAAAGAAGGTCGCCGGGGAGATCCGGCCTGACTGCTCAGCAGTCGGCCCGAATCTCAGGGACTACAGCCCGGGGGTGCGCCAGCGCGCCCCCGCGAAGAAGGAAAAGGACTTACTCCGGCTCTCCGACAGGTCGGCGGTCCACTTGCCCAGCTCTTCAACGTTACGGTTGAAGGCAGTGACGCGGAGGTTGTGGTAATCCTGTGTCAAGCATTTCAGACAAAAAGTCAATACCCAAAGTTCATCAATTGGAGTTCTAGGCCACCTGCTCAGCAGCCAGCCCAAAACTCGGGGACTACACCTAGTGGGTGCGCTGGCGCTCCCCCATAGAGAGGAACAAGAAAACAAAAACCAAAGGAAAAAACATACCCGGACGGCTGCCCGCGACGCCAGGAACGCCTTGGTGCAACTCTGGAGAGTGTCGCCCTCAGCACGAAGCTTCGCCTGGACGTCCAGGAGCGCCTGGTTCAACGGCCCTGTGCCGCCTCCTCGCACCCACCCAATGGGTGCGGCGCTCGTCGCTTCGGCGTCTGGGATCGCCGAGCTGGCAGTGCCGGCTTCCAGGGGGCGGGGTGCCGAAGTCGCCTTCTCCAGACGGCGACGCGTTGGCGAGCCGACTTGGAGGAGTAGCCTCGCCACGGCCTCGTCTTGGGTCGGCGGCACCGGAGGGTCCGCCGGCTGCTCTCCCTGCGCACCTTCGGACGGCGGCGGAGGCGGCGGCGGAATGTCCACATCCGGCGTAGAGGGGTAGCCACCCTCCCTCTGCCCCGTGAGCTCCGGAGGCGGCGGCGTGGAGTTCAATGGGGTGACGAACACCGCCGATTGGCGGAGTGTGGCTTCCTCCGCCAGCCGCTTCATTGCGGCAGCGGCTTCGGCCTCCGCCAGTTTTTTCTTGGCGGAGGCCTCCGCCTTCTCCAGGCGAACGTCCTCTTCTTCATTGCGCTTCTCCTGCGCATTCCGCTCTGTCGCCTCCCGGTGGTCAGCAGCGGGGTCAATCCGCCGAGTAGTGGCGGACGTCTCCGCTGACCCCATGACGGAGGCGGCGGTGACCCTCTCAAGAGAGAGGGGAGCCCTGAAGCAAGGGGGGCAAGCAAAGACTCAGACAAAGTCACAAAGAAAGAACAAAGCATTAAGATAGAATACTCACGCGGAGACCAATGGCGGCTTATTCACTTCCTTACGGAAGTGGATGGCCTTCGCGGCCGCCTCGTCCCGCCGGGTCGCCGCGGCCGAACCCTTGGGTTTCTTCGGCCGACTGCCGAACAAGGTCGGCACGGCCCTGCGCTTCTTCCCGCCGCCTAGAGCACCCGACGCGGCAAAAGAGCCCGCGCCAGGCTGGCTGGCTCTTGGCCGATGGCAGGGGGCGACTTCCCCCTCGGCGTCGTCGTCAGGCCAGTCGGCGAAAGTGGCCGAAGGCCTGAAGTCGCCTGCTGTTCCTCCTCCTCCCTCGGTGTCGTCCTCCAGAGCCGCCGCCCCCAGATCGGGGTTGTCGACGTCGCTCTCCGCCCGGTCGGCGAGGAACTCGCGGGCTGGCCCCGAGGTGCCGGCTGATAAATGGAGGAGGGGATTCTAACCAAAGCCGATTGGTCAAAATAAAACTCGGCAAGAAAGAAGACAACCCAAAGAAAGAAAGGAAAGGAGAGTCACCACGGGCAGGGGGTTGGCGCGGGAGTACGGCTCCTTGCCGAACCGCCAATCCTCCAGGAGCTTGCTGTCCGAGAGGTAGTTCACCATGAAGGCCACCTCTTCATGAGGCATGTCCTTGGTGCACATTCGACTCGGGTCGCGGTGCCCGCTCATCTGTCATATCATATGGGGGCGGCCTTGGAGTGGGAGAACTCGGTGCGCCACAAAGGCGGCCAGCAGGTCCGGACCAGTCAGACCCTCTGACTGCGTCAGCACTCAGAGTCGCGCGATGGCGCCGGCTTCCGCAAGCGTCAGCGACTTGGCCCGGTACGACCAGTTGGGCAGTCGCCCAGCTGGCGGGCCGGCTTAGAAAGCCGGCAAGTTGACCCAGTCCCCCCTCGCGGAGACGCTCCTAACGTAAAGATAGGATCTCTGCCACATCTTCACCGACTTTATCAGCGAGATGAAGGGGAAGTGGTTGTCGGCTCCTGACCTTCGCACGACGATGAAAGCGCCACATTGAGCCGGCACGCCTGCGGCCTGGGTGCCGAGCTTGGAGAAGAAGAATTCCCTCCAGAGCTCGAGGGTGGGGAGGACTCCGAGGAAGCCTTCGCACAAGGCCACGAAGGCGGACAGCAGCACCACTGTGTTGGGGGTGAGGTGGTGCGGCTCGAGGCCGTAGAACTCCAGGAAAGATCGGAAGAAACTGCTTGCCGATAGCCCCAACCCGCGCAGGCAGTGCGAGCGGAAGATGACCTGCTCGCCCTCCTGCGGCGTGGGGGAAATCTCCCCCTTCGGCGCGAGGCGCACCCGCACGTGATCCTCGCCGGGGAGCCGACGAGTCCGGCGAAGGAACTCAATGTGGTCGTCGTGGACTTCGGAACCGTCCCAAGTGCCGGAGCGCACCGGGGGAGGCGCGGCGGCGGAGGAAGAACTCATCGCGAGCTATCGCCGCGGCGTTCGCCGGAGCTTGGGCGCGCGGCGGAGCGAAGAAGAAGAAAAAGGAGGAAAGCGAAGAGCGGTGAGAAAGAAGAGAGCGAGGAGTAGTGGGAAGGAGGGGCGCGCGTGCCCCCCTCTTCCCCCTACTTATAGCCTCGTGGACTGCGAAGCCGAGGGGGCGTCGTGGGGATTTACTGCGCCCATGGCCCCACGACCCCCATGTTCCACGATAAAGTTACTGCGCGCAGTAACTCCACGGGAATCCCAACCATCCGCCAGGGCCGCAGCGGATCCGCTCGGGCGGCGAGGCGCGGTAGTGGCGGGCCCCGCCTATGGGCCTGTCCCGTCGCGCGCGTAGGCTGGCAGGACGGCCCAGCCACGTGCCATCGCGTGACAGGCCTAGAACGGGCGGCGGCCTGGAGGCTTAGCTAGCACGCCACTTGGATCCCGCCGCGACGTTCGGAATATTGTGCGAGTCGGAATTAAGTGAGTCCGAATCGAGCGAGTCCGACTCCTCCTAGTCGGCCCGTCGGAAGTCAATCAAAGACCATGTGTTGAGCACCCGGAAAGAGAAACTACCGAGGCTTCTCGGCCGATCATCCGCGGCGCCTCACCAGCTTCGGGGACTACTGTCGGAGTAATGGGCCACGGGTAGGCCGACCCGAGCCCCAGGACCTTTCAAGACATCGGGGCAGGTTGCGCCCCTCAAGACCCCAGGACAAAGAGCCGCCTTCAAGAAGCCAATGGCAAAGGTGGCCGACTAACCACTCATGGCCGAGTTCTAGAGAAGCCGGCTTCGGGGAGTCGGCCTGTGACTCCAACACCCCCCATGACCTCATCAAGTGGGACATGACGGGGGAGTGGCAATAATGAAGCCCGCTCCTTCCACTTACCAAGGGCAGGCATGGCTACAGCACGCCGTGCCCCGGAAGATCTCCGTGTGGCGTGGCACTGTTGCCATGCCAGCCTTGACATCAGCACCGCAGGACCGAATCCTGCACCCACGACGGCTTGTCTGTACAGCCTAGAGGCACCAGGTCCCACCAGTCGGTGAGACCTCAGGAGACGGCAAGAGGACCACCAATCGGACCCGTCGGGAGTCGGCCCGGGGAAGTCAGCCGAGCCCTCCCCCGGGGCCCATGCGCCATTAATCAAGATGTGATGGGGAGTGGCAATACTGATCGCCCGCCAGGCGGCGGGGCTGTTGCCATGACCTCATGATCAAGCCCGCGTCATCAGAAGCACGACTACAGTAATTAGCAGCCGGCAAGACCCGCCCGCGGCGGACCCGGCCTGTCGGCTCCATACTAGGCCAGTCAGCGGGGCCCGCCAGCCGGCGGGCCCCAGCGGTCGGCAGAAAGGACGTAGTCCATAGGCGCTGACGGGTGGGCCCGCGTCTAGCCGGATTACCATTGTACCCCTGGGGGTAGGCCTATATAAACCCCCCAGGGCACCCATGCAAAGTGTTGGAAGCCATTAGCTCTAGGCTAGATCATATAGAAGGGAGAGAGCTAGCCTTGCCCTCTCCTACCTCCAAGAAACAGCTCAAGGAGCAACCGTGTAAACACTTTGCCATAGTGACCATGCGGAGACCCCGCAGAGCAGCATTAGGGGTATTATCTCCCCGGAGAGCCCTGAAGCTGGGTAAGATTCGCCAGCGTGCATGCCTTCGCCTCATCGAGTTTCCAGGCACCGGCGACGGTCTAATCGCCCCCACCATGATAAGCCATCCGTTGGGATATGTCGCACCAAACACCCGACAGGGTCCGAGGGGCGTTGGGCACGATTTCTGCACCAACCAGCCTTCGCTCGTTGCGGCGAGCCCCGATGGCTTGGCTGGCGGCGACGACGTGACCAAGGAAACACTCTGCACAAGAAGGAGAAAGAAGTATGAAGTCGGAAGACGGCTCAAATGAGAAGTCAGCAGGCGGAAGAAAGGGAAGAACAACTCACCGTCGAGCATGTCCTTGATCTCGCTGTAACCGTCGGTCAGAGCCTTCTCCCTATCGACCCAGTTCGAGCGCTGAGTCTTGAACTCGTCCTTGAACGCCTCCTCCGCATCCTTGAGCTTTTGTAGCTTCACCTGGTGCAGGTCCGCCTGGTCAGCCAATTTCTTGGCCAGGCGGTCACGCTCCTGCTCCATCTTGCTGCGCTCCTCCTCCTTGGCGTGCAGCGCAGTTTGCGCTTCGCCTAGCTGTTGCTGTAAGGTGGCGTTGGCTCCTGCAGAAGACAAAAAAAGAAATGATAGTCAGCAAGATAACAAAAGAAAAAAGAGTAGTTGCTGGAAGATCCGACCCGACTGCTTAGTAGTCGGCCCGAATCTCGGGGGCTACACCCCGCGGGTGCGCTGGCGAGCCCCCGCGTGAATAAGGATGAAGCACTTACTCCAGCTGTCGGCCAATTCAGTAGTCCGCTTGGCAAGCTCCCGGACATGAGAGTTGAAGGCGGCTGCGCGGATGTTGTGGTAGTCCTACAGCAAGGACAACAGAAGAAAAAAGAGAAGGTTAGCACTCGGAACTTACCTTGAGTTCCGAGCAGCCGGCTCAGCAGCAGGCCCAGAACTCGGGGGCTACACCCAGTGGGTGCGCTGGCACGCCCCCACGGAAGGTTTCAAGAAAAATGCAAGAATCAGAAACAAGCAATCTAGAGACATACCCGGACGGCAGTACGCGTCGCCAAGAACTCCTTCGTGTATTGTTGGAGGCGGCGCCTTGGGTCTGAAGATGGGCTTGCACGTCATTCGCGGCGCAGTTCGGCACGCGCATCCCGCATCCAGGAGTCCATTCCGGTGGGGCGGTGCTGCTGGCCTCAGGGTCAGGGGCCAAAGAGCTCGCGGCCCCAAGCTACAGTGGTCGTGGCGCTGACACCGCCTTCTCCGGGCGACGATGTCCCGGAGTGCAGACCACCGGGGTCGAGCCCACCACTGATACGTCTCCAACGTATCTATAATTTTTTATTGTTCCATGCTATATTATATCCTGTTTTGGACATTATTAGGCTTTATTATACACTTTTATATTATTTTTGGGACTAACCTATTAACCGGAGGCCCAGCTCAGAATTGTTGTTTTTTGCCTATTTAGAGTTTCGCAGAAAAAGAATATCAAGCGGAGTCCAAATGGAAAGAAACCTTCAGGAACATGATTTTCGGAACGAACATGATCCAGAGGACTTGGACCCTACGTCAAGACATCAACCAGGAAGGCACGAGGTAGGGGGCGCCTACCCCCCCAGGCGCGCCCTTCACCCTCGTGGGGCCCATGTTGCTCCACCGACATACTCCTTTCTCCTATATATACCTACATACCCCCAAACTACCAAATAAGGAGCCAAAACCCTAATTCCACCGCCGTAACTTTCTTTATCCGCGAGATCCCATCTTGGGGCCTTTTCCGGAGCTCCGCCAGAGGGGGCATCGATCACGGAGGGCTTCTACATCAACACCATAGGCTCTCCGATGAAGTGTGAGTAGTTTACTTCAGATCTTCGGGTCCATAGGTATTAGCTAGATGGCTTCTTCTCTCTTTCTGGATATCAATACAAAGTTCTCCCCCTCTCTCGTGGAGATCTATTCACTGTAATCTTCTTTTGCGGTGTGTTTGTTGAGACTGATGAATTGTGGGTTTATGATCAAGTTTATCTATGGACAATATTTGAATCTTCTCTGAATTCTTTTATGTATGATTGGTTATCTTTGCAAGTCTCTTCGAATTATCAGTTTGGTTTGGCCTACTAGATCTATCTTTCTTGCAATGGGAGAAGTGCTTAGCTTTGGATTCAATCTTGCGGTGTCCTTTCCCAGTGACAGTAGGGGCATCAAGGCACGTATTGTATTGTTGCCATCGAGGATAACAAGATGGGGTTTATATCATATTGCATGAGTTTATCCCTCTACATCATGTCATCTTGCTTAAAGCGTTACTCTGTTCTCTTGAACTTAATACTCTAGATGCATGCTGGATAGCGGTCGATGTGTGGAGTAATAGTAGTAGATGCAGGCAGTAGTCGGTCTACTTGTCTCGGACGTAATGCCTATATACATGATCATACCTAGATATTCTCATAACTATGCTCAATTCTGTCAATTGCTCAACAGTAATTTGTTCACCCACCGTAATACTTATGCTCTCGAGAGAAGCCACTAGTGAAACCTATGGCCCCGGGGTCTATTTTCCATTATATTAATCTTCCAACTACAAGCTATTTCCTTTTTCGTCTATTTTGCTTTCTTTACTTTGCATCTTTATCATAAAAATACCAAAAATATTATCTTATCATATCTATCAGATCTCACTTTCGTAAGTGACCATGAAGGGATTGACAACCCCATTATTGCGTTAGTTGCGAGGATTTTATTTGTTTTTGTAGGTGCGAGGGACTCGCGCGTGGCCTCCTACTGGATTGATACCTTGGTTCTCAAAAACTGAGGGAAATACTTACGCTACTTTGCGGCATCACCCTTTCCTCTTCAAGGGAAAACCAACGCAGTGCTCCAGAGGTAGCAAGAAGGATATCTGGCGCCGTTGCCGGGGAGTCCATGCAGAAGTCAACATACCAAGTACCCATCACAAACCCTTATCTCCCGCATTACATTATTTTCCATTTGCCTCTCGTTTTCCTCTCCCCCACTTCACCCTTGGCATTTAATTTTCCTGCTCCCTCTCCCTCTCCGTCCTCCTTCTCTTCATCTATTTGCCTCTTTTTGACTGTCTCTTGTTTGCTCGTGTGTCGGATTGCTTGCTTGTCACGATGGCTCAAGATAATACCAAATTGTGTGACTATACCAATACCAACAACAATGATTTTATTAGCACGCCGATTGCTCCTCTTACCGATGCTGAATCTTGTGAAATTAATGTTGCTTTGCTGAATCTTGTCATGAAAGATCCGTTTTCCGGCCTTCCTAGTGAAGATGTCGCTACTCATATAAACAACTTTGTTGATTTGTGTGATATGCAAAAGAAGAAAGATGTGGACAATGATATTTTTAAATTGAAGCTATTTCCTTTTTCGCTTAGAGATCGTGCTAAAGCTTGGTTTTTTCTTTGCCTAAAAATGGTATTGATTCGTGGAATAAGTGCAAAGATGCTTTTATCTCTAAGTATTTTTCTCCCACTAAGATCATCTCTCTTAGAAACGATATTATGAATTTTAAGCAACTTTATCATGAACATGTTGCACAAGCTTGGGAGAGGATGAAATTAATGATATGTAATTGCCCTACACATGGTTTGAATTTGTGGATGATTATACAAAAAAATTATGCCGGATTGAATTTTGCTTCTAGAGATCTTTTAGATTCGGCCGCGGGAGGCACTTTTATGGATATCACTTTAGGAGAAGCCACTAAACTCCTAGATAATATTATGGTTAATTATTCTCAATGGCACACTGAAAGACCCACTAATTAGAAAGTGCATGCGATAGAAGAAATTAATGTTTTGAGTGGAAAGATGGATGAACTTATGAAATTATTTGCTAATAAAAGTGTTTATTCTAATACTAATGATATGCCTTTGTCTATTTGATTGAGAATAATAATGAATCTATGGATGTGAATTTTGTTGGTAGGAATAATTTTGGTAACAACGCGTATAGAGGAAACTTTAATCCTAGGCCGTATCCTAGTAATTCCTCTAATAATTATGGTAATTCCTACAACAATTCTTATGGAAATTTTAATAAGATACCCTCTGATTTTGAATCTAATATTAAAGAATTTATTACTTCGGAAAAGAATTTCAATGCTTTGAATGAACAAAAATTGCTTAAGATTGATGAGTTGGCTAGGAACATTGATAGAATTTCCCTTGATATTGATTCTTTGAAACTTAGATATATTCCACCTAAGCATGATATCAATGAGTCTCTCAAAGCCATGAGAATTTACATTGATGAGTACAAAGAAAGAACCGCTAGGATGCGTGCTAAGAAAGATTGCTTTGTAAAAGTGAGTTCTTCTAGTTTCCATGATAATAAATATGAAGATCTAAAAGTTATTGATGTGTCCCCTATTAAATCTTTGTTTTGCAATATGAAGCTTGATAATGATGGGACTGAATACGATCCAACTTTACCTAGAAGACGTTCCAAAAATTCGGAGTCTTTAGATCTTGATGCTACAATTGTTAAAAGTGGGATTGAAGAAGTCAAAACTTTAAATATCAATGAACCCACTATTTTGGATCTCAAGGAATTTAATTATGATAATTTATCTTTAATATATTGTATTTCCTTGTTCCAATTCGTGCTAAATTCTCCTCATGCTTATAGTCAAAATAAAGCTTTTACCAAACATATCGTTGATGCTTTGATGCAATCTTATGAAGAAAAACTTGAGTTGGAAGTTTCTATCCCTAGAAAACTTTATGATGAGTGGGAACCTACAATAAAAATTAAAATTAAAGATCATGAGTGCTAAGCTTTGTGTGATTTGGGTGCTAGTGTTTCCACGATTCCAAAGACTTTGTGTGATTTTCTAGGTTTCCATGATTTTGATGATTGCTCTTTAAACTTGCACCTTGCGGATTCCACTATTAAGAAAGCTATGGGAATAATTAATGATGTTCTTATTGTTGTAAATAGGAATTATGTGCCCATAGATTTTATTGTTCTTGACATAGATTGCAATCCTTCATGTCCTATTATTCTTGGTAGACCTTTCCTTAGAACGATTGGTGCAATTATTGATATGAAGGAAGGGAATATTAGATTCCAATTTCCATTAAGGAAAGGCATGAAACACTTCCCTAGAAAGAAAATTAAATTACCATATGAATCTATTATGAGAGCCACTTACGGATTGCTTACCAAAGATGGCAATACCTAGATCTATCCTTGCTTTTATGCCTAGCTAGGGGCGTTAAACGATAGGGCTTGTTGGGAGGCAACCCAATTTTATTTTTATTCCTTGATTTTTTCTACTGTTTAGTAATAAATAATTTATCTAGCCTCTGTTTTGGTTGTGTTTTTTGTGTTTAATTAGTGTTTGTGCCAAGTAGAACCGTTGGGAAGACTTGGGGAAAGTCTTTTTAATCTTGCTGTAAAAAACAGAAACTTTAGCGCTCACGAGAATTGCTGCCATTTTTACTTGGAAAGTTCTATTTAGTTAATTATTTTGAAGATTATTAATAGATAAATTCCTCACTTACAGCAATTTATTTTAGAATTTTTGGGGTTCCAGAACTTGCGTTAGCTACAGATTACTACAGATTGTTCTGTTTTTTGACAGATTCTGTTTTCCGTGTGTTGTTTGCTTATTTTGATGAATCTATGGCTAGTAAAATAGTATATAAACCATAGAGAAGTTGTAATACAGTAGGTTTAACACCAATACAAATAAATAATGAGTTCATTACAGTACCTTGAAGTGGTGTTTTTTTTCTTTCGCTAACGGAGCTCGCGAGATTTTCTACTTTAAGTTTTGTGTTGTGAAGTTTTCAAGTTTTGAGTAAAAGATTTGATGGATTATGGAACAAGGAGTGGCAAGAGACTAAGCTTGGGGATGACCATGGCACCCCAAGATAATCTAAGGACACCTAAAAGCCAAAGCTTGGGGATGCCCCGGAAGGCATCCCCTCTTTTGTCTACTTCCATCGGTAACTTTACTTGGAGCTATATTTTTATTTACCACATGATATGTGTTTTGCTTGGAGTGTCTTGTATTATTTGAGTCTTTATTTGTTAGTTTTCCACAATCATCCTTACTGTACACACCTTTTGAGAGAAACACACATGATTCTGAAATTGTTAGAATACTCTATGTGCTTCACTTATATCTTTTGAGTTATATAGTTTTTGCTCTAGTACTTCACTTATATGTTTTAGAGCACGGTGGTGGATTTGTTTTATAGAAAATATTGTTCTCTCATGCTTCACTTAGATTATTTTGAGAGTCTTACAAAACAGTGTGGTAATTTGATTTAATTATGTTAGGCATTCAAGATTAATAAAAAAAGTTTCTTATGAGTGTGTTGAATACTATGAGAAGTTTGATACTTGATAATTGTTTTGAGATATGGAGATGGTGATATTAGAGTCGTGCTAGTTGAGTAGTTGTGAATTTGAGAAATGCTTGTGTTGAAGTTTGTGATTCCCATAGCATGCACGTATGGTGAACCGTTATGTGATGAAGTCGGAGCATGATTTATTTATTTATTGTCTTCCTTATGAGTGGCGGTCGGGGACGAGCGATGGTCTTTTCCTACCAATCTATCCCCCTAGGAGCATGCACGTAATACTTTGTTTTGATAACTAATAGATTTTTGCAATAAGTATATGAGATCTTTGTGACTAATGTTGAGTCCATGGATCATACGCACTTTCTTCCTTCCACCATTGCTAGCCTCTCTAATACCGTGCACCTTTCGTCGGTATCGTACACCCACCATATACCTTCCTCAAAAAAGCCACCATACCTACCTATCATGGCATTTCCATAACCATTCCGAGATATATTGCCATGCAACTTACCACCGTTCCGTTTATTATGACACGCTCCATCATTGTCATTATGATCATGTAGTTGACATTGTATTTGTGGCAAAGCCATAGTTCATAATTCTTCCATACATGTCACTCATGCATCATTGCACATCCCGGTACATCGTCGGAGGCATTCACATAGAGTCATATTTTGTTCTAAGTATTGAGTTGTAATTGTTGAGTTATAAATAAATAAACAGTGTGATGATCATAATTTTTAGAGCATTGTCCCAAGTGAGGAAAGGATGATGGAGACTATGATTCCCCCACAAGTCGGGATGAGACTCCGGACTAAATAAAAAAGAGGCCATAAAAAAGAGAAAAGGCCCAAATAAAAAATGAGAGAAAAAGAGAGAAGGGACAATGCTACTATCCTTTTACCACACTTGTGCTTCAAAGTAGCACCATGATCTTCATGATAGAGAGTCTCTTGTGTTATCACTTTCATATACTAGTCGGAATTTTTCATTATAGAACTTGGATTGTATATTCCAATGATGGGCTTCCTCAAAATGCCCTTGGCCTTCGTGAGCAAGCGAGTTGGATGCACACCCACTTAGTTCCTTTTGTTGAGCTTTCATATACTTATAGCTATAGTGCATCCGTTGCATGGCAATCCCTACTCACTCACATTGATATCTATTAATGGGCATCTCCATAGCCCGTTGATACACCTAGTTGATGTGAGACTATCTTCTCCCTTATTGTCTTCTCCACAACCACCATTCTATTCCACATATAGTGCTATGTCCATGGCTCACGCTCATGTATTGCATGAAGATTGAAAAAGTTTGAGAACACCAAAAGTATGAAACAATTGCTTGGCTTGTCATCGGGGTTGTGCATGATTTAAATACTTTGTGTGGTGAAGATAGAGCATAGACAGACTATATGATTTTGTAGGGATAACTTTCTTTGGCCATGTTATTTTGAAGAGACATAATTGCTTAGTTAGTATGCTTGAAGTATTATTATTTCTATGTCAATATTAAACTTTTGTCTTGAATATTTTGGATCTGAATATTCATACCATAATTAAGAGAATTACATTGAAATTATGCCAAGTAGCATTCCACATCAAAAATTCTGTTTTTATCATTTACCTACTCGAGGATGAGCAGGAATTAAGCTTGGGGATGCTTGATACGTCTCCAACATATCTATAATTTTGGATTGTTTCATGCTATATTATATCCTGTTTTGGACATTATTGGGCTTTATTATACACTTTTATATAATTTTTGGGACTAACCTATTAACCGGAGGCCTAGTCCAGAATTGCTGTTTTTAGCCTATTTAGAGTTTCGCGGAAAAAGAATATCAAACGGAGTCCAAACGGAATGAAACCTTCAGGAACATGATTTTCGGAACGAACATGATCCAAAGGACTTGGACCCTACGTCAAGACATCAACCAGGAAGGCATGAGGTAGGGGGCGCGCCTACCCCTCAGGCGCGCCCTCCACCCTCGTGGGGCCCATGTTGCTCCACCGACGTACTCCTTCCTCCTATATATACCTACGTACCCCCAAACTACCAAATACGGAGCCAAAACCCTAATTCCACTGCCGTAACTTTCTGTATCCGTGAGATCCCATCTTGGGGCCTTTTCCGGAGCTCCACCGAAGGGGGCATCGATCACGGAGGGCTTCTACATCAACACCATAGCCTCTCCGATGAAGTGCGAGTAGTTCACTTCAGACCTTCGGGTCCATAGTTATTAGCTAGATGGCTTCTTCTCTCTTTTTGGATCTCAATACAAAGTTCTCCCCCTCTCTTATGGAGATCTATTCGATGTAATCTTCTTTTGCGGTGTGTTTGTTGAGACCGATGAATTGTGGGTTTATGATCAAGTTTATCTATGAACAATTGTGCGCCATATAATTGATTTACTTTGTCGCTATGCGATAGCAATAGTTGCAAAAGCAATAGTTGGTGAGACGACCATGTGACGACACATTGATAAAGATCAAGATGATGGAGATCATGGTGTCATGCCGGTGACAATGGAGATCATGACAGTACTTTGGAGATGGAGATCAAAGGCACAAGATGATGATGGTTGTATCATGTCACATATTTTGATTGCATGTGATGTTTATATTTTATGCATCCTATTTTGCTTAGTACGACGATGGCTTTATGAGATGATCCCTTACTAAAATTTCAAGGTATAAGTGTTCTCCTTGTGTATGCACCGTTGCGACAGTTCGTCGTGCCGAGACACCACGTGATGATCGGGTGTGATAAGCTCTACGTTCACATACAACGGGTGCAGGCCAGTTTTGCACACGCAGAATACTCGGGTTAAACTTGACGAGCCTAGCATATGCAGATATAGCCTCGGAATACTGAGGCCGAAAGGTCGAGCGTGAGTCATATGGTAGATATGATCAACATAGTGATGTCCACCATTGAAAACTACTCCATCTCACGTGATAATCGGACATGGTTTAGTTGATATGGATCACGTGATCACTTAGATGATTAGAGAGATGTCCATCTAAGTGGGAGTTTTTAAGTAATATGATTAATTGAACTTGAATTTATCATGAACTTAGTCCTGATAGTATTTGCATATCTATGTTGTAGATCAATTGTTCGCGTATAGCTTCCCTATTTTATTTATGATATGTTCCTAGAGAAAACTATGTTGAAAGATGTTAGTAGCAATGATGCGGACTAGCTCCGTGATATGAGGATTATCCTCATTGCTGCACAGAAGTATTATGTCCTTGATGCACCGCTAGGTGACAGACTTATTGCAGGAGCAGATGCAGATGTTATGAACGTTTGGCAAAGCTCGGTATGATGACTACTTGATAGTTTAGTGCACCATGCTTTACGGCTTAGAACCGGGACTTCAAAAACATTTTTACTAGCACGGAACATATAAGATGTTCCAAGAGCTGAAATTTGTATTTCAGACTCATGCCCGAGTCGAGAGGTATGAGACCTCTGACAAGTACTTTGCCTACAAGATGGAGGAGAATAGCTCAACCAGTGAGCATGTGCTCAGAATGTCTGAATACTACAATCGCTTGAATCAAGTGGGAGTTAATCTTCCAGATAAGATAGTGATTGACAGAGTTCTCTAGTCACTATCGCCAAGTTACTGGAACTTCTTGATGAACTATAATATGTAAGGAATGACGAAAACGATTCTCGAGCTCTTCGCGATGCTGAAATCAGCGAAGGTAGAAATCAAGAAAAGCATCAAGTGTTTATGGTTGACAAGACCACTAGTTTCAAGTAAAAGGGCAAGGGAAAGAAAGGGAACTTCAAGAAGAATGGAAAGCAAGTTGCCACTCCTATGAAGAAGCCCAAAGCTAGACCCAAGCCTGAAACTGAGTGCTTTTACTGCAAAGAAAATGGTCACCGGAAGTGGAATTGCCCTAGATACTTGGCGGATAAGAAGGATGGCAAAGTGAACAAACGTATATTTGATATACATATTATTGATGTGTACTTTACTAGTGTTTATAGCAACCCCTCAGTATTTGATACTGGTTCGGTTGCTAAGAGTAGTAACTCGAAACAAGAGTTGCAAAAATAAACAGAGACTAGTTAAGGGAGAGGTGATGATGTGAGTTGGAAGTGACTCCAAGGTTGATAAGATCACCATCGCACACTCCCTTTACCTTCGGGGTTAGTGTTGAACCTAAAATAAATGTTATTTGGTGTTTGCGTTGAGCATAAATATGATTGGATCATGTTTATTGCAATACGGTTATTCATTTAAGTCAAAGAATAATTGTTGTTCTATTTACATGAATAAAACCTTCTATGGTCATACACTCAATATAAATGGTTTATTTAATCTAGATCATAGTGATACACATATTCATAATATTGAAGCCAAAAGATGCAAAGTTAATAATGATAGTGCAACTTATATGTGGCACTGCCGTTTAGGTCATATTGGTGTAACGCACATGAAGAAACTCCATGCTGATGGACTTTTGGAATCACTTGATGCTTGCGAACCATGCCTCATGGGCAAGATGACTAAGACTCCGTTCTTTGGAACAATGGAGCGAGCAACAGACTTGTTGGAAATAGTACATACTGATGTGTGTGGTCCAATGAGTGTTGAGGCTCGCAGCGGGTATCGTTATTTTCTGACCTTCATAGATGATTCGAGCAGATATGGGTATATCTACTTGATGAAACATAAGTCTGAAACATTTGAAAAGTTCAAAGAATTTCAGAGTGAAGTGGAAAATCATCGTAACAAGAAAATAAAGTTTCTATGATCTGATTGCGAAAACAAATATTTGAGTTACGAGTTTGGTATTCATTTGAAACAATGTGGAATAGTTTCGTAACTCATGCCACCTGGAACACCACAATGTAATGGTGTGTCCGAACGTCATAACTGTACTTTATTAGATATGGTGCAATCTATGATGTCTCTTACCGAATTACCACTATCATTTTGGGGTTATGCATTAGAGACAGATAGGGCACCGTCTAAAAATCCGTTGAGACGACACCGTATGAACTGTGGTTTAGCAAGAAACCTAAGCTGTCGTTTCTTAAAGTTTGGGGTTGCGATGCTTATGTGAAAAAGTTTCAACTTGATAAAGCTCAAACCCAAATCAGAGAAGTGTGTCTTCATAGAATACCCAAAAGAAACTATTGGGAACACCTTCTATCACAAATCCGAAGGCAAGATCTTTGTTGCTAAGAGTGGATCCTTTCTAGAGAAGGAGTTTCTCTCGAAAGAAGTGAGTCGGAGGAATGTAGAACTTGATGAGGTAATTGTACCTTCTCCCGAATTGGAAAGTAGTTCATCACAGAAATAAGTTATTGTGATTCCTGCACCAATTAGTGAGGAAGCTAATGATGATGATCATGAAACTTCAGATCAAGTTACTACCGAACCTCGTAGGTCAACCAGAGTATGGTTCACACTAGAGTAGTATGGTAATCCTTTCTGGATGTCATGTTACTAGACCATGATGAACCTACGAACTATGATGAAGCGATGATGAGCCCAGATTCCGCAAAATGGCTTGAGGCCATAAAATCTGAGATGGGATCCATGTATAAATGATCGGCAAGCCATTGAGAATAAATGGATCTTCAAGAGGAAGACAGACGCTGATAATAGTATTACTATATACAAAGTTCGAATTGTTGCAAAAAGGTTTTTGACAAGTTCAAGATGTTGACTACGATGAGATTTTCTCACTCATAGCGATGCTTAAGTCTGTCTGAATCATATTAGCAATTGCGACATTTTATGAAATCTGGCAAATGGATGTCAAAACTGCATTCCTTGATGGATTTCTTAAAGAAGAGTTGTATATGATGCAACAAGAAGGTTTTATCAATCCTAAAGGTGTTAACAAAGTGTGCAAGCTCCAGCGATCCATCTATGGACTGCTGCAAGCATCTCGGAGTTGGAATATATGCTTTGATAAAGTGATCAAAGCATATGGTTTTATACAGACTTGCGGTGAAGCCTGTATTTACAAGAAAGTGAGTGGGAGCACTACAGCCTTTCTGATAAGTATATGTGAATGACAATTGTTGATCGGAAATGATGTAGAATTTTATGGAAAGCATAAAGGAGTGTGTCGGTGTCAAAACCGGCGGATCTCGGGTAGGGGGTCCCGAACTATGCGTCTAGGCGGATGGTAACAGGAGGTAGGGGACACGAAGTTTTACCCAGGTTCGGGCCCTCTTGATGGAGGTAAAACCCTACGTCCTGCTTGATTAATATTGATGATATGGGTAGTACAAGAGTAGATCTACCACGAGATCAGAGAGGCTAAACCCTAGAAGCTAGCCTATGGTATGATTGTATGTTATTGTTGTGTCCTACGGACTAAAACCCTCCGGTTTATATAGACACCGGAGAGGGCTAGGGTTACACAAGGTCGGTTACAAAGGAGGAGATATACATATCCGTATTGCCTAGCTTGCCTTCCACGCCAAGTAGAGTTCCATCCGGACATGAGACGAAGTCTTCAATCTTGTATCTTTATAGTCCAACAGTCCTGCCAAAGGTTATAGTCCGGCTGTCTGGAGACCCCCTAATCCAGGACTCCCTCAGAGTGTTTACAAGGAGTTTTTCAAACAAAGACCTCGGTGAAGCTACTTACATATTGAGCATCAAGATCTATAGATATAGATCAAGACGCTTGATATATTTTTCAATGAGTACATACCTTGACAAGATTTTGAAGTAGTTCAAAATGGAACAGTCAAAGAAGTAGTTCTTGCCTATGTTGCAAGGTGTGAAGTTGAGTAAAGACTCAAAACCCGACCACGGCAAAAAATAGAAAGAGAATGAAAAGTCATTCCCTATGCCTCAGCCATAGGTTCTATAAAGTATGATATGTTGTGACCAGACCTATTGTGTACCTCACCAAGAGTTTGGCAAGAGGGTACAATAGTGATCCAGGACTGGATCACTGAACATCAGTCAAAATTATCCTTAGTGGAATAAAGGAAATGTTTCTCAGTTATGGAGGTGACAAAGAGTTCGTCATAAAGAGTTATGTTGATGCAAGCTTTGACACCAATCTGGATGACTCTAAGCCTTGATCTAGATACATATTGAACGTGGGAGTGATTAGCTAGAGTAGCTTCGTGCAGAGCATTGTAGACATAGAAAATTTGCAAAATACATATGGCTCTGAATGTGGCAGACCCGTTGACTAAAATTCTCTTACAAGCAAAACATGATCACTCTTTGGCTGTTAATCACATAGCGATGTGAACTATATTATTGACTCTAGTAAACTCTTTGGGTATTAATGGAGATGTGAACTAATCACATAAAGATGTGAACTATTGGTGTGAAATCACATGACGATGTGAACTAGATTATTGGCTCTAGTGCAAGTGGGAGACTGAAGGAAATATGCCCTAGAGGCAAAAATAAAATTGTTATTTATGTTTCCTTATATCATGATAAATGTTTATTATTCATGCTAGAATTGTATTAACTGGAAACTTAGTACACGTGTGAATACATAGACAAACAGAGTGTCACCAGTTTGCTTCTGCTTGACTAGCTCGTTGAATCAATGATGGTTATGTTTCCTAACCATAGACATGAGTTGTCATTTGATTAACAGGATCACATCACTAGATAATGATGTGATTGACTTGACCCATCCGTTAGCTTAGCACGATGATCGTTTAGTTTGTTGCTGTTGCTTTCTCCATAACTATACATGTTCCTATGACTATGAGATCATGCAACTCCCAAATACTGGAGGAATACTTTGTGTGCTACCAAATGTAACTAGGTGATTATAAAGGTGCTCTACAGGTGCATCTAGTGCCCCTTAGTGATTTTGGTGTATTGAAGACTTATAGGTTACGGGACTGATGCGTCTGTGAGTGTACACGGGTCTATAAGGAGTTTGATGTTTGCAGAGAAAGTCGGCCCCTAAAAATGAAGTTCTTCGACTAAAGACTTTGGGTTTCTGAAGACTTTCTGAAGAATTTGAAAGTGAAGAAATTGGTGTAATCCTGAAGACTTGGTATTCATTCGAGCAACATGAAGCATGAAGACTTTTGTTTTCGTAGTTTCATTTTCTCTTTCTTGAGTCATAGGAAACATCGTACTGTTAAAGGGGGTTGAGGAAATACTAAGGAAAATTTTCCAAGTGATGCTCAACTCAAATCCTACACCTACCAATCCCTTCGAGTGAAGCCACTGGAAATCTCATACAGCTCAGTCAATTTCTTCAGTGACAGAGACGAAGTTCTTCTGGTCTCTGAGGAATTTGTTCTGACTGAGGAGTTAGGAATTCACGAGTGCGGATTGCCTACACAGTGAGGAACATGATAGCCCTGAGGAATTTGATACTCAAAATTCCGATCGTTGCTGTGCTATGCGCCAGATGTCCCAAAATATCTACCCACCTAACGATCATATCATTGAAGTGCATTTATGTCTTATCATGTCGGGCTGCTCCCTAGGCTATAAATAGCCGCCCCCTACAACCACTAGCTGGTTGGATGCTCCGAGAGAAACTGACACTTGTCATTTGAGAGCATCCCATCCTCCGAGGACTTTGAGAAAAAACCTTCAAGTGAGGAAAACCCAAACCCAAACACCTACAAACCCAAAGTGATTGATTATCACTGAAGAGATTGATCCTGCGTGGATCCGACGCTTGTTACCTTTGAAGACTGTGCATCTTCCAGACGGTTAGGCGTCATGGTCTAGAGCAACCAAGAGGAAATTGTGGATCGCCGAGTGACTGAGTCTGTAAATGTTTGGAAGTCACCTGAAGACTTACCGCGAGTGTGTGACGCCCCCGATTCAATCGTACACTAATCATACACGCAAACGTGTACGATCAAGATCAGGGACTCACGGGAAGATATCACAACACAACTCTACAAATAAAGTAAGTCATACAAGCATCATATTACAAGCCAGGGGGCTCGAGGGCTCGAATACAAGAGCTCGATCATAGACAAGTCAGCGGAAGCAACAATATCTGAGTACAGACATAAGTTAAACAAGTTTGCCTTAAGAAGGCTAGCACAAACTGGGATACAAATCGAAAGAGGCGCATGCCTCCTGCCTGGGATCCTCCTAAACTACTCATGGTCATCGTCAGCGGGCTGCACATAGTAGTAGGCACCTCCCGAGTAGTAGTAGTCGTCATCGATAGTGGCGTCTGGCTCCTGGACTCCATCGACTGGTCGCAGCAATCAGGTATAGGAAAGGAAAAAAAAGGGGGAGAAAAGCAACCGTGAGTACTCATCCAAAGTACTCCCAAGCAAGGAGCTACACTACATATGTATGCATTGGTATCAAATGGAATAAGGGTATCATATGTGGACTGAACTGCAGAATGCCGGAATAAGGGGGGATAGCTAATCCTTTCGAAGACTACGCTTCTGGTGACCTCCATCTTGTAGCATGAGAAGAGAGTAGATGGTAAGTTCACCAAGTAGCATCGTGTAGCATAATCCTAACATATGATCCTCCCCTCGTCGCCCTATGAGAGAGCAATCACCAGGTTGTATGTGGCACTTGGAAGGGTGTGTTTTATTAAGTATCCGGTTCTAGTTGTCATAAGGTCAAGGTACAACTCCAAGTCGTCATGTTACCGAAGATCACGGCTATTCGAATAGATTAACTTCCCTGCAGGGGTGCACCACATTTCCCAACATGCTCAATCCCCTTTGTCCGGACACACTTTCCTGGGTCATGCCCGGCCTTGGAAGATCAACACGTCGCAGCCCTACCTAGGCACAACAGAGAGGTCAGCACGCCGGTCTAAATCCTATGGCGCAGGGGTCTGGGCCCATCGCGCATTGCACACCTGCACGTTGCGTACGCGGCCGGTGAGCAGACCTAGCCTCCCTTATACAAGAGCAGGTGTTCCAGTCCAACCCGGCGCGCGCCGCTCAGTCGCTGACGTCATGAAGGCTTAGGCTGATACCACGACGTCGAGTGCCCATAACTGTTCCCGCGTAGTTGGTTAGTGCGTATAGGCCAGTAGCCAGACTCAGATCAAATACCCAGATCTCGTTAAGCGTGTTATTTTGAAGTAATTGGGAACGCCGACCAGGGCCAGGCCCACCTCTCTCCTAGGTGGTCTCGACCTGCCCTGTTGCTCCGCCTCAAAGTAACAGTTGGGGGCCGTCGGGAACTTAGGCCCACCACTACCTGGATGGAGCCACCTGCCCCTTCAGCCCCCACATCAGAATCACTTGCGGGTACTCAATGAGCCGACCCGACTTTAGTCACCACATGTATAGAATGTATATATGTATGTATTTACCTGTGATCAACACCCGACGTGATCACGGCCCGATAGTATAGCATGGCAGACTGACAAGAATGTAGGGCCACTGATGATAATCTAGCATCCTATACTAAGCATTTAGGATTGCAGATAAGGTATCAACGGTTGTAGCAACAATGACAGACTATGCATCAGAGTAGGATTAACGGAAAGCAGTAACATGCTACACTACTCTAATGCAAACAGTAGAGAGAAGAGTAGGCGATATCTAGTGATCAAGGGGGGGGGCTTGCCTGATTGCTTTGGCAAGAAGGGTTCGTCGTCGATGTAGTCGATCACAGGGGTACCGGGAGCGGTCTCAGGGTCTACCAAAAAGAAGTAACGGAGGGGGAACACAATAAATAACAGAGCAATCAAAGCATCACAAAGCATAACATGACAATAAGTGGTGCTAGAGGTGACCTAACGCAGTAGTAGGTGATACCGGCGAAGGAGGGAAACATCCGGGAAAGTATCCCCAGAGTTTCGCGTTTTCGGACAGATGAACCGGAGGGGAAAAGTTGCATGTTCGCTATGCTAGGGATGTGTGGGGGACGAAGGGCAGCTTATCTTGATTCTTCTTGAAATTCTGAGCAACTTTCACTTTCAAAGTATTTTCATCCGAGTTACGGATTAATTTATAAGATTTTCAAATTTTTAAGTATTTTCTGAAATTACAAATTTAATTTAATCCAAAAATCATTTTAATATATAAATGCTACGGGTACCAAAAAGCATACCCACACTTTTGCATGTGAGGCTGACAGTGGGGCCTAGGTTCCAGTTGACCCGGTCAACAACCCAATCAGAGTTGACCGGTCAAAGTGAACAGTGTCAGCGGGACCCAACTGTCATGGACAGTAGCTAAATTGATTTTGGTCATTTATTTTAACCTCTAGGGGACCCACATGTCATCTGTGCATAGACTAATATGAACACCTTTTTTTAGGGGAATCTAAACACTAATTATCATCTATCCTAAACAGGCGGCCACGGCCCAATCCTACCACTGATGGTTCTTGGGCACGCACACACCGGTGTGCATGGTGGCACGGCCAGCAACGGCAACAGCATGCGATCGCGGGCAATAACATCAAGCAATGCTAGTAGGCAGCAACATCAACAAGCATCAAGCGGCAGCAAGCAACGGCACAGCCGTAGGCACGCGGACAACAAGCGGCGGCGGCAGGTAGCAACAGCAGCAAACAGCATCGCAACAGGCAGCAGTACGCGAGAGGTCGAGCGGCAGTGGGCGCGGCCAGTGCGGGCATGGCGCGCAAGCATGAGGCCGGGGCGTAAGGTAGTCAGGTATGCTCGGCACGGTCGGTGCATTGTGAAGGCGAGCTCATTGGGAGCTCGGCCATGGCGGGATGGCGGTGCACGGGGGCATCTAAGGCAATGAATCGAAACAGGGAAACAGGGGAACCGGGAGACGAGCTCACCACGAAGGCACATGGCGGCAAGGTGAAAGCTTAGGAGCGGCAGAGGCGTGGATCGACACGACGGAGCTCTGGTGGCCGAAGATGAAGTCGAGGTCGATCTGCTCGTGCTGGTGCGGCTCCTGTTGATTTGCTCCTCGTAGGCGAAGTAGGAGATGTAGACGAAGTAGAAGGACAAACTCCTAGGCACCAGGGAGCTCAGTGGGCGCGAGGGCGATGGCGGCCATGGTGATGACGGCATCGGGTTCGCGTTGGGGAGAAGAGAGCGGCGCGAGGGAGAGGACGAATTGAGCTAGGGTTCGTCCCGGGGGTCGCGCGCGTGCTTATCTACAATGGGAGGTGCCGACGGATGGCCGACACGAGACCGAGGCACCTTGGGATGGCCGTCACGATCCCCTGCATGTCTACTGTAGCAAGAGGAGGGAGACAAGTGGGGGATGTGGGCTGGGCCTTCCATTTTGCTATATGGGCCTCAATACTCAGTAGATTAGGTCCTTCTCTATTCTTTGTTTTTTATTCTGTTTTATTTACTTCATCTGGTTTCTATTTTAAATAGTTGCCAAAAGAATGATGTTATTTATGAAAAGTGACACATAAATACTGCGTATTATTAGGAGCTAGCACATGAAGTTTGGGGTCATTTGGAAAGTTTAAACATTTTTAGAAAATGAGACGGTCAAGTTATTAGCTGCTATCTCATTTATTAATTTCCTAGGAATTATTTTGGTGAGTCAAATGAAGTTTGTTTCAACGTGACAGATCATCAGGGGAAGTTATAGAATAATACGGACATTTTTTTTCTTTTTGAAGAAGGAAATTATTTGACTTATTTTAAATTTGAATTTAAGTTTAATTTCTATCAAGGGGCAATTTAAGCTTGCAAACATGGTGATATGGCCTCATTAGGTTAGAATTATTGTAGCGCGATTACCAGGGTGTTACAAATCTCCTTCACTACAAGAAATCTCGTCCTGAGATTTAAGAGGTAAAGTTAAGGGGAAGGTATTGGTTACAAAATTCTAACGGATCTTATTGGTCTTGGCTGCTCTTCTCGAAGAGGTCGATCCATTACGTTGATGTCTTCATTTCTCGACTTTAGGTCATCATGGTGAAGTCGTCATTTTCTTCGGGAACTCCAACATACTTACGAATAAGTAAGGGGCAGCTCGGCTACGACAGAATGCTTATGAGGGAAACAATCTGGGTTAACCCATGAATGAGCATAAGAGTATCTCTCGAGGTTGAATGTATAAAATACATCGAGAGTAAGGTACGAAGGTACAATGAGAGGTTCCAAGCGGATAGATAGTTCCTCGAAGTCTGAACCAAAGTGAGAAAGGGGTTTAGAGCAGCGAGAGTAAGTATACCAGAAGAGAGCACTAGGAAGGTGGCCCGTGAATTAAATACGAAGCCAAGCGTGAGGAATAACCATTAGAAATAGGGTTGTAGAGGAGAGTCAGGTTTCGATCCTGGGACCTGTGGGTTATGGGCCCACCATGTGGGTTAAAAGTAGGGAGGGCGTTGTCTTTTGCACGATCATGATAGCAAGGCATCATGATAGCCAGGCATGTCAGAGAAGAGTGTCAGCTATGTTGGAAACAACATTGGTACCAAGGGCGAGGGACAAAGAGAACCATTTTCCTCCTTGTTGAAACGAGGCGGACCTATAGGCAAAGTTCTCGTCCATCGGTGGTTATCGGAATTTCATCAACAATAGTAACAGGGTCTTACCGACATGATTGTACAACTAGGTGTTTACATAAGCATAAGAATATTACTGCTTAGATCATATAGATCACCAGAAAGGTTAAACAAACCAATGTAAAGGAAATGTGATCATCAGATTAAACAGAACAATGGAAAGGAAAATATGTTTAAACACATATTTCAGGGGTATATCCTTCCCAAGGGCAAGCAAAGCATGATATCCATGACGGGATATAACATAGAACACCCTTTAGGAAAGGGGAGAGAAATTTCATGCCATTACCCATACGACGGATTTTGGATAATTGATAAAGAAAATGTAGCTTTGTGCTTCAAATGTTCTTATTGAAAATCGAAGTACCAGTGACATGCTTCGAGATAGCATTGACATGGTTTTCAAGCAAATGTCAGACTCAGGATACACGAAGGATCCATCAGGAACAACTTGTAGAATAAGTCTTACAATTTCCTCATGGATGAATGGATAACCTTGCAGAAAAGGAAACTATAACACTAGGTGCTCCGGCCAGGTGTGCTAGGCATGACATCACCTTACTCGGTCATGTAAAGGTGTTATAACTCCTGGAAATATGTTCCAACCATCATATCTGACCAAGATTCAGATCCGATTGGTGTCGGGATACCTCAGACTTAGGATGCCTGAGAAGAAAGGGTGCAACACAAATTTATAAGATGACATTGTAAGATTCTCGGGAAATGAACTATGGAAGTGAGTTCCAAAACAAGAGTTTATCATTAAACCAAGGAGAAGATGAGGAGGTGGCTGAAGGACTCAACGATAATTCATTGAGATTTCCAAAAGATGGATTTCCACGATTATGTGAACAAGGAGATAACATTTGACAGATCAAATGATATAATGACGTATGCTCAAGGAAAACGTACACAAATAATCATTGGTTGAAAGGTGCACCCGAGATATGGGCTTAGGTAGTATGATCAATGTTAGAATGGTGATTCAATAATCAATAGTCTAAGAATGAACTATCGACCATTAACTTCAAAGCAATAGGGTTGCTAGAAGTACAGAATCCAAACAACACCGTTCACTTGCTGGTATCCCGGTTAGAATCAACACGGGGACCAAGAAGGAATGGTGATGGCGAGGTGTATCACTATAACCAGAATTCTTAAGAGGTGGAGCAACTCTCAGAACATCCTTGACATAAAAGATGGTAATACTTCAAGGTAGAACATAATACAAACTAGATAGCAAGGAAATCAAGATACAACACAAAACATGAACAAGTTTGTGTTGGGGGGGGAGGCAAGAATATTGCCGATGATAACACAAATCATCGCGGGGCAAGGATGGTATTTCCTATCATGAATCCAATTGATATCCCGGAAGAGCTCAGAATGTTGTTGATGACACGCCTTCTGAAAAAAGATCCCAATAAATCCGGCAGGCCCGGGTGCCTTCTTCGATGGCATCTCCTTAACCACCGCCCAAATTTCCTCTTTCTGAAACACAAGATCCTGCTCCCACAGATCTAGCCTTGTCATGTTCAGGAACTCCAGATCGATCGAGTGCTCCTTTGCCCTGTCTTTTCCTAGCAACTCCGGGTAAGCCTCAAAGAACGCATCCTCTTTGCCTTGCTGGTCTGTAATGACCTGCCCATCCACCGTCAGTGCTGGAATAAATTTTTTCGCCTTCCTACCATTGGCAATCAGGTGGAATAGCGTGGTGTTGGCATCGCCTTCTTGCAGCCATCTGATGCACGACTGATGTCTAGCAATAGTCCTCTCAAGCGAAGCCAACCCGAGCACCATGTGTTTAAGGGAAGCCCTGAGCCATCTCTCTCCCTCCGTCAGCTGCCTGGATTCCTAGGCGCAATCAAATCTTAAGATGACCAAATTGGTGCACGCGATTTGCAGCTTGATGTTTCCCACTCTACGCTGTCCCCAGGCCGTGAGGAACTTGGCCATGTTCCTAAGTAGCACATCCAGATGATGGAAAGGGTCCATGATTCCTTCATCGCACACCCAAGCCTCCTTGACCAACTCCAAAAACCCCTCGAGCTTGACCCAGAACAGCTCGAACCGAAATCGTCTCTTCGGGAGTAAATGTTCTTCTAGAGCAAGGAAGAGAGGGTAATGATCCGACGCCGAGGTGGACATGGCTTGCAACAGACAATCTGGGTGATCCATCTCCCAGTCCACCGACACAAAAGACCTATCAATCTTGGTCAAGGTTGGCGCCTCCCGCTCGTTACTCCAGGTGAACCTCCGACCATGTAAAAACAACTCTTTGAGCGCATTATCATCTATGAATCTCTTGAATTTAACCATCATTCTCCGGTGTATTCCGTTTTTGCTCTTATTAGCCGCATGCAAAATCAGGTTGAAGTCTGTGATCACCAACCATGGCCCCGGGCATAGCGAGCGCCTCTCCGCAAGTTCACCCAATTGTCGAGAGATTTCATGAAGGTGTAATCGACCAGTGATGACAGCGAGTCAAATGAATGGTGAAGCGAAAGGTTATTGGAACCAAGGTATGACACAAACTCCAAACCAAGTTTGCTGTTCATGGCGAAATGACATGATGAGGAAGATCGACGTAAGCTTAGCTCATCGTCGAAAATTGTGCTCCGGGAAGAAGGACTAGGTAGCATAGTTAAAATTTAGCACAATAATGATATAGCCGATCAGGCTAGGAATGACTTGAAGGATTATTAAACTCATAAGCAACAAAGATTACTTAGAATTATCGAACCAGAGTGCGGAATCGGTTCACTTACCGGTGTTCTTGAGCGTCTAACAACTCAGAACCCATGAAAAATTGGAATCGGTGAGAATTAATAGCTGGTGAAGACTCATAAGATGCAACACAGTTCTTAGATATTCTCGAGATACCAGAGGGTAATACTCGACGGTAGATCAAAGTAGAGGTTGGATTGGGGCAAAGGACAAGTGCTTTAACTTGTCCGAGAAATGGGACCAAAGAGAAAATATGGTCGGAACCATGATTGCATAGGATCAATTCACAGATATCATATGACATTATACCAACGAAAGAGTTATTATTACAAGAAGCTTCTATGGTAGGATCTACATCGTGTCCATGGGCATGAACACAAAGTTCAAGGTCGACTCCCACTTCTTCAATGTATAACCTTCCATTAACCTCTCACTTTCGAAGAAGTCGTAGTGTTGAAATTTTATCTAGCAAAATACCAGAAGAGTATGACTCTTGAAAACTTTCGAGTTCACACATATTAAGGAAGGCATAGGTTCAACCCGTCAGGGTATCGTGGAAACATATACCACAAGCTTCAATAGTAAATACCACCAGCTCGAAAATAGAGCATGGTTGAGAAAGCAAAGGATACAATTTACGAAAGGCTTTATATATCCGTGGACAGGCTCACAAGGTTATTTGAATATGAAGGACACTGTCGAATAATAAACCAACAAGAGGTCCGGTGGTCTACAATGCAGCTGATGTGAGTATCGGTACTCTATCAAAGGAAGAAGGAATGCAAGTGCATCGGATTATAGAAACAACTGACTAACTCAAAGCTCAAATGCAAAGGAATTATGAATTCCAAGACAAGGGATCAGAAGCAATGCTCTGATTAGGGATGGATAAGTTGAATAGCCTTAGGGGTACAATCGATTGCAATATGATTGGTTGAGATCCCGCTCATGTTCGAAATGATGTCTGAGCCGGGAGGATGAATTTTAGTTTTGACTGATGATTGCGAGCACTCACAATCATATCGAATCAACGAACTCAAAATGATAATGACAAAGTGTCACATCCCTAGTCTGGTATGACCTAGACTAGCTAGTCATTTGTGCATCATGTTTAAATCTCATTTAAATTTGAAATGAGGATTGGTGGAACCCTCAGAATCATTTTTTAAAATGACCCAAATAAAAATTTCTCCAAAAGGGTCCAAGAAAATGCTCATGTTGCTCTCTGAAAATATTGGACAGAGATAAAAAAATCAAACCAATATTTTTAGGAGCTCATGGATATTTAATTTTGGCCATTTGGATTAATCCGATAATTATTTGCTTTGGATATATATTGTTATATATATGAAATATGGTCCAAAAATTATGCCATTTATAAAGGAGCTCTGGAATAATATAGTTAGCCCCTGCAAAAATTGGCATAAGTAAATAAATTGATTTAGTATTATTACTAAATCAAAACAAATGTCAGAAAAATTAGAAAACAAAAAAATAAAAGAAGGAGAAGCTTACCTGGGGCTCCCCCCTGTGCAGCCCAGCAGCAGCAGGCCGGCCCAGCCAGCAGGCGGCCCAGCCCGCCTCCTCCTCTGTCGTCTTCGTCCTCGACAGAGGGAGGGGAGCGTGCCTGGCGCGCGCGCGCGCCACCGCGCCACGCCACCTCCCTCCCTGCCTGCCTGGCGGCCTTCTCGTCGCCCTCGATGCTCCGGACGATGCCACGCAGCCACCCCGACCCCCTCGCACTCTCCCTCGCCCTCCTTCTCTCCCCCTACTCTCTCTCTCTCACCCGAAGCACTGCCGCCGCCGCAGCTCACCACCGACGCGCTCCCCGCCGTCCCCTCGCCATCCGTAGAGTCCCCGAGCTCCGCCGCGACCCCCTCTCCCTCCTCACCGAGAAAGCAACCCAGGCGAGCTCCGCTCCATCGCAATCGCCGTCGTCTTCAAGCTCCGGCCGACGAGATCGCCGTCGTCGCTCCGGCTGCCCCAAGCCTTCCCCGAGCTCGCCGACGACGCCGCTGGATCCGCGGTGAGCTCCGCCACCGTTCCCCTCTCTTCTCCCCCTCGTTTCCGCGCCGTAGCGCCGTTCCCCACCACGGCCGAAGCTTCTCGCCGCCGTCCATGTCGCCGTCGCCGTCTCGGCCCGCCTCCGCCCAAACCGAGCATCCCATCGCACTCCCGGTGCCACGAGGGTGCCGCCGAGCCCCTCAGGTGGCCTCCCCGTGCCCCGCAGCCCGTTCCCGCTCGAAGCCGAGCTCCGGCCGCCGCTGCGAGCTTTGCTCCGGCGAGCTCCGGCCTCCCCCGCTCCTTCCACCTGCCCCACCAGATGCGCGAGAGCCCGGGCTACGCCCCGGTGCTCTCCGACGCCGCCCCCGTGGCCTGTTTCGCGGACGCCGCCGCGTCCAGAGGTCGCCGCCGACGACCTCGCCGGCCTGACGAGTGGGCCCCGTCGGCAGGTGGTTAGCTTAGTGCTAATCACTGTTAATTAACCCCCCTGACACTGACAGTGGGCCCCAGCGCCACTAACTCTTAATTAGGATTAAACTAACCTCTGTTAAAACCCCCCTGTCACTGACGTGTGGACCCCACACGTCAGGTTTGACCCCAGCCAGCCGCCGTTGACCGCTGACGTCGTGCTGACGTCATGCTGGCGCAATATATGATTTCTGGATTTAAATTTAATCAGAAAATTCCAGAAATTGTTTTAAACTTCAAAAATTCATAACAATTCAACCGTAGCTCAGATTAAAATAATTTATATATGAAAAATTATCAGAAAAATGCAATCTTTCCATCTGTACTAGTTTCATGCATGACAAACCAACTTATACATGCTGAATATGAGAAAACACATTATGGCATATTAAGAGACTTATTTTGGAGTTGCATTTGAACGTTTTGTTCAAATAGACTTCATTCAAATTGAATACTAGTTGCATTAGCTCAAACAGCATCACGTCTACATGCCATGTTCATGCATCATATTGTTGCATATGATTGTGTATTGATTGTCGGCACCGTTCCTTCTCGATAGGTCCTGCTCCGGAGACATTCCAGAGTACCTGTCTGTGAAGCAGTGCCTCCTCTGTTGATTTACCAGGCAAGAAAACCCCCTTGTTCATTCCGATACAATCCTACTCTCTCGCTCCTGCTCTCAGTTATTGCATTAGGACAACAGCGATTCATCTGCTACTTTGTGCTGCGATAGTTGAACCCATTCCTCTGCATGACCTGTCATTGCCACAGTAAATAGTTGAAACCCACTAGCATGTGTAGGAGTTGATTGAAGCCACTGATGTGTTCCTACCATGCTATGCCTGCTATTGCTTAGAGTTGTGTCAGGTCTGATTCATTGGGAATGAATTGGAGTGTTACGATATGTTCTGGTGCTGAGAGTTAAGTGTGTGAACACGATTTGGTAAAGGTAGCGGTGAGAGGCCATGTAGGAGTACATGGTGGGTTGTCTCACTGGATCCGTCCTTAAGCACTGAGTTCTATGTATGTTGTCCAATGACTCGATACTACCACACATTGGGCTCCGGGCGCTCCAAGCCCTCTCGACTTATTAACCAACTTGATCTCTGTCCAGGAGTCGCAACTAGTTTCTGGTGTTTGTAGGCAGTGTTAGTAGTCTACCAAGTGGCACCCGGCCAGGTGGGCTTGGGACAGACTAGGCACAAGTGGCACGGTGTACCAAGCGTAGATCCATCCGGCGAGGTGGGCTTGGGAACCCTGTACACATCATTTGGGGCCGTGAGTGAAACCCCGGCCGGATCTCCTTGCGGATGGAACCCGAATAGGCGATAAACCTGGATTAGAGTCTTGTGTGATTAGTCAGGTCGTGGCCGACACCCTCGCCAGGCTTCCGCTTGAAGGTTGCCGAGATACATGACGTGTACATGGCGGTAAGTGGCGAGAGCGTGTGTGAAGAAGTACACCCCTGCAGGGTTAACATGATCTATTCGAATAGCCAGGTCCGCGGTTATGGACTTCTTGGATGCTTACATGGTACATAGACAACTTGAAGTGGATACCCTAAAATGCTCAAGACAAGTGTGAGTGCTATGGATGGCCTTCTCGTAGGGAGACGGGAATGAATCCATAGTAGTGTATTGTGTGGTGATTAGTGGACTCGTGTGCGCCATATCACCTCAAGAGTTTCTGGTAGTCGTAGAACAGGATAGCCACAGAGTCAAAGCTGGCTTGCTGCAACTAAACCCCACATTACCCTCTTGATGCAAATGCATGTATGATAGGATCTGATGTAAGTCTTGCTGAGTACCTTTGTACTCATGTTGCTTTATTTATGTTTTTGCAGCGGAGACTTCGGTCTTACTAGTGTTCTCATGGACTTCGACTAGTAGCTAGTACCTCAGCTACGATCTTGATCGGATGTTGTAGATAGTCAGGCTTTCAGCCTTTTTCATTTATAGATGTCTGTACTCAGACATGTCATGCTTCCGTTTGTTGCTTGACTGCTCTGACTGTTGGGTCATGTGACCCCTGTTTGTAATAATGCTATGATGGCTCTTCTGAGCCTTTATCTATTTGAGTTGTTGAGTTATGCTGTGATGCCATGTTGTACAACACATACTTGCATGTTATGCGTACGTGTAATGTGTATTGCTATGTGTGGGATCTGACTATCTAGTTGTTTATCCTTAGTAGTCTCTCTTACCGGGAAATGCCTCCTAGTGCTTCCACTGAGCCCTGGTAGCTTGCTACTGCTCCGGAACACCTAGGCTGGCCGGCATGTGTCCTTCGATCCTGTGTCTGTCCTTTCAGGGAAATGTCACGCGATGAATACCGGAGTCCTGCTAGCCCGCTACAGCCCGGTTCACCGGAGTCCTGTTAGCCCAGTGCTACAGCCTGGATTCACTCGCTGATGACCGACACGTTCGATGCTGGGTCATGGATGCCTCTCCCTGTAAGTTAGTGCCACTTTGGGTTTACGACTAGCCATGTCAGCCCGGGCTCTTTATCATATGGATGCTAGCGACACCATCATATACGTGTGCCAAAATGCGCAAACGGTCCCGGGCAAAGGTAAGGCGACACCCGTGGGGATACCGTGCGTGAGGCCGCAAAGTGATATGAGGTGTTACATGCTAGATCGATGTGGCATTGAGTTGGGGTCCTGACAGCGCTGGTATCAGAGCCTGACTGCCTGTAGGATTACCAAGCCAAACTGGTCGAAGTTGAGTCTAGAAATGCTTTAGTTATGTAAGGGAATTGATTGTGGGTTGGAACGTAAGGCTCTTTTTACTCCTTTACCTCATGGCCTTCTGATCTGAGTCGTCCTATCTTTCCTACGGGGTTAAGGAACTAGGCTTTCTCTTCCGTCTATCAGGATCACGTGTTACTACTCCGTAGTCCCATAGGATTGGTTGATCAGAGTCATACCCTAGTTTTGAGTATTTCCGGTGTAGTCTGTTTAGTATGATCTCAGAACCTTGAGTAATGTTGATGAGTATGTTACCACCCCATTTTTAGTAGGATGTCTCATTCTGAGCAGTTTATTGCTGTTATGCTGCCGAAATTTCCCTAGGAGTTCGAGAGATACTAATTCCTTGTCCTACATTCTACAGTCCATAGTTGATGCTGATTCCGTCCTTGGTACGTTTCTCAGGATGTCATCAGCTAAGAGAAGTTCCGTTGCTCATGGCCAGAACCATGGAGATGGTAGGGATGAGGATCCTCCCGACCAGCCTTCGTTGACAGAGTTCATGCTAGAGATGGAGAGGAACAAGCGTGAGTCCAACCGCTTGTTGGCACGTATCGAGGAGAACACCGCACATCAGTCCAATAAGTCTGTGACCATTCATGACTTCATTCGCTTGCACCCACCTACCTTTCATCATTCCATCGAGCCACTCGATGCAGATGACTGGCTCCGTAGCATCACTCATAAGCTGCATTCCGCGAGCGTAGCCGAAAGTGACAAGGTCACCTATGCTGCACACCACCTGGAAGGTCCTGCTAGTCTTTGGTGGCAGAACTATGAGGCTATGCTTCCAGCTGGCCAGACTTCCACCTGGAGGGATTTCGTTGAGGCTTTTCGCGAGCATCACATTCCTGAAGCCCTCATTGATCGCAAGAGAGAAGAGTTCTGTAGTTTCACCCAGGGTAAGATGGCTGTTGATGCCTATAGTAGAGAGTTTGAGAACCTCGCCCGTTATGCCACAGAAGAGGTGTCCACGGACGCCAAGAAGCAGGCTAGGTTCCGGAAGGGTCTCAACCCCAAGTTGCGTCGTGATCTCCACCTGCATCATTGTGATACATTCCAAGCTCTTGTGAACAAGGCCATTAACGCAGAGACAGCTCAACTCACTTACGAGGAGTCTCGTAAGCACACTAGTGATTTGGGATCTTCCTCCGGTTCTAGCTCTCAGAAGCGCCGGATTTGGGTTCCAAACTCCGCTCTTCCACCCAAATATGTACCGAGGCCATTTTATGTGGCACCTCCTCAAGTTCGGCAGTATGCTCCAC
>NC_041390.1:558898869-558916504 GCF_002162155.2 Triticum dicoccoides | reverse complement strand
TGGTAAGCCATCACGCAAGATGATCAGTGCCAAGTCAGCTCCCACTGAACATGGACGTGTGCATCACGTCTCAGCTAAAGCCGCTCATGATGATCCAGATGTCGTTCTTGGTACACTCCTTGTCAACTGTCATCCGGCATCGGTTTTGTTCGATACTGGAGCGTCTCATTCCTTCATTTCTGAAAGCTATGCCCGCTTGCACGACATGTCATTTTGTGATATGCCCTCCCCACTACTTATTCAAACTCCTGGATCCAAATGGCAAACTTCTAGGATAAGTTATGGCAATGAAATCCTTGTTGACAGACTTGTATTCCTTGCTTCTTTGATATCTCTCAAGTCTTCGGATATTAACATCATCTTGGGTATGGACTGGATGACAGCTCATTATGCCAAGATTGATTGTTTCACCAGGTCTGTTCAGCTCACACACCCATCTGGCAAGATAGTCACTGTCTCCACTAGAGTTGCAAAGTGTCAGCTCTATTCCCTTAATGCCAGCCCTCTTCCAGACCTTGAAGATATCCCGGTAGTCCGTGACTTTCCGGATGTCTTTCTAGAGGAACTGCCAGGTGTTCCGCCTGACAGAGATGTAGAGTTCGTCATAGATCTTATCCTAGGAACTGCTCCAATCTCTAGGAGACCCTACAAGATGGCACCCTTAGAACTAGCCGAGCTTAAGAAACAACTTGATGAGTCCTTGCAAAAGGGTTTCATCCGTCCTAGCTCTTCTCCTTGGGCTTGCCCCGTCCTCTTCGTCAAGAAGAAGGATGGTACGGATCGGATGGTTGTTGATTATCGCCCCGTTAATTTGGTTACGATAAAGAACAAGTATCCGCTCCCCAGGATCAACGATCTGTATGATCAGCTCGCTGGATCCTCAGTCTTCTCCAAGATGGATTTGAGGTTAGGATACCACCAAATTAAGATCAGGAACAGGGACATTCCCAAGACAGCCTTTGTTACTCGTTATGGTCAGTACGAGTACACCGTCATGTCCTTTGGCCTAACCAACGCCCCAACCACATTCTCCCGCTTGATGAACTCGATCTTCATGGAGTACTTAGATAAGTTCGTCGTGGTTTACCTCGATGATATTCTTATCTACTCGAAGAACGAGGAAGAGCATGCCGAACATCTTAGACTTGTGTTAGAAAAACTCAGAGAGCACCGCCTTTATGCCAAGTTCTCCAAGTGTGAATTTTGGTTGCCAGAAGTGACCTACCTAGGCCACGTAATCTCTGGTAAGGGCATTCCTGTCAATCCCGAGAGGGTTCAGGCTGTTCTCGATTGGACTCCACCTGAGACCGTTAAACAAGTTAGGAGTTTCCTTGGTCTAGCCAGCTATTGTCGCCGCTTTGTTGAAAACTTCTCCAAAGTAGCCAAACCCCTCACGGAACTTCTCAAGAAAGATAAAAAGTTTGAGTGGTCCCCACAGTGTGAACACAGTTTTCAGGAACTGAAAAGGCGCCTGACTTCTGCTCCCATACTTGTGCCACCGGATTTCGCTAAAGACTTTATTATCTACTGCGATGCCTCACGACAGGGACTAGGTTGCATTCTTATGCAGGATCGTCATGTGATTGCCTATGCATCTCGACAGTTGCATCCACATGAGGATAATTATCCTACACATGATCTAGAGCTTGCAGTCGTAGTCTATGCACTCAAGACCTGGCGACATTACCTTCTTGGTAAACGTTGCGAGATCTACACCGATCACCAGAGTCTCAAGTATATCTTCACCCAACCAGACCTAAACCTTAGGCAAAGACGTTGGTTGGAGTTGATCACAGATTATGACTTAGGGATTACCTACACCCCAGGCAAAGCCAATGTCATGGCTGATGCTCTAAGCCGTAAATCCTATTGCAACAATCTCATGTTGCAGCAAGGCCAACCACTTCTCCATGAGGAATTCTGTAAGCTTAATCTTCACATTGCTCCTCACGGATTCCTTTCTACCCTGGTGGCGAAACCTGATCTTAAGGATCAGATTATCGCAGCTCAAAAGCAAGACACAGGAATTTCCCGGATCAAGAGAAACATTAAGAAGGGAGTTGGTGGATGTTTCACTATGGATGATCGTGGTGTTGTTTTCTTTGAGAATCGCTTGGTGGTTCCCAAGAATCAACATCTTCGACAACTGATTCTTAAGGAGGCGCATGAATCTCCTCTCACGATTCATCCCGGTAGTACTAAGATGTATCAGGACCTACGCCAGAGGTTCTGGTGGACTAGGATGAAGAGAGAAATCGCTGAGTTCATTGCTAAATGTGACGTTTGTCGTCAAGACCTGCTGGCACCCTTCAGCCCTTAGCTATTCCTGAATGGAAGTGGGATAAAGTTGGTATGGACTTCATCACCGGCTTTCCCAGGACCAAGAGAGGGAATAATGCTATCTTCGTAGTCGTTGATCGTCTCTCCAAAGTGGCGCACTTCCTACCTGTTCGAGAGAGTATCACCGCTAGTCAGCTCGCTGACTTATATATTTCTCGAATAGTGTCACTTCATGGTGTTCCACTAGAGATCAATTCAGACCGTGGCAGTCTTTTCACTTCTCATTTTTGGGAGAGCTTCCAAACTGCCATGGGAACCCATCTTTCTTTCAGTACCGCTTTCCACCCTCAATCAAGTGGTCAGGTGGAACGGGTCAACCAAATTCTCGAAGACATGCTTAGAGCTTGCGTTATCTCATTCGGTATGGATTGGGAGAAATGTCTTCCTTTTGCCGAGTTTGCTTACAACAATAGCTATCAATCCAGCCTCAAGAAAGCTCCTTTTGAGGTTCTCTATGGACGAAGATGTCGAACACCTTTGAACTGGTCAGAAACCGGTGAAAGACAATTCTTCGGACCGGATATGATCCAGGATGCAGAAGAGCAAGTTCGCATCATTCGTGAGAATTTGAAAACAGCCCAGTCTCGTCAGAAAAGCCAGTACGATCGTCATCATAAGGATATGACTTATGAAATTGGCGACCAAGCTTACCTTCGGGTTACTCCTTTGAAGGGTACCCATCGTTTCGGTATCAAGGGCAAGTTGGCTCCTCGTTACATTGGTCCTTTTCGTATTCTTGCTAAACGAGGAGAGGTTGCCTATCAATTGGAACTACCCCCACATCTTTCTCGAATTCATGATGTCTTCCACGTCTCTCAACTCAGGCGTTGCTTCTCGGATCCCATCCGCGGAGTGGACCACGAAACGCTTGATCTCCAAGATAACCTCACCTACCGAGAGTACCCGGTTCGCATTCTTGATCAAGCAGAGCGTGTCACTCGACGTCAGAACATCAAGTTTCTCAAAGTTCAGTGGTCTCATCATTCCGAGAGAGAAGCTACTTGGGAACGAGAAGATCGTCTTCGATTGGAGTACCCCGCTTTCTTTCCGTCGACCCCTGAATCTCGGGACGAGATTCTTTCAAGTGGGGGCGAGTTGTCACATCCCTAGTCTGGTATGACCTAGACTAGCTAGTCATTTGTGCATCATGTTTAAATCTCATTTAAATTTGAAATGAGGATTGGTGGAACCCTCAGAATCATTTTTGAAAATGACCCAAATAAAAATTTCTCCAAAAGGGTCCAAGAAAATGCTCATGTTGCTCTCTGAAAATATTGGACAGAGATAAAAAAATCAAACCAATATTTTTAGGAGCTCATGGATATTTAATTTTGGCCATTTGGATTAATCCGATAATTATTTGCTTTGGATATATATTGTTATATATATGAAATATGGTCCAAAAATTATGCCATTTATAAAGGAGCTCTGGAATAATATAGTTAGCCCCTGCAAAAATTGGCATAAGTAAATAAATTGATTTAGTATTATTACTAAATCAAAACAAATGTCAGAAAAATTAGAAAACAAAAAAAATAAAAGAAGGAGAAGCTTACCTGGGGCTCCCCCCTGTGCAGCCCAGCAGCAGCAGGCCGGCCCAGCCAGCAGGCGGCCCAGCCCGCCTCCTCCTCTGTCGTCTTCGTCCTCGACAGAGGAAGGGGAGCGTGCCCGGCGCGCGCGCGCGCCACCGCGCCACGCCACCTCCCTCCCTGCCTGCCTGGCGGCCTTCTCGTCGCCCTCGATGCCCCGGACGACGCCACGCAGCCACCCCGACCCCCTCGCCCTCCTTCTCTCCCCCTGCTCTCTCTCTCTCTCACCCGAAGCACTGCCGCCGCCACAGCTCACCACTGACGCGCTCCCCGCCGTCCCCTCGCCCTCCGTAGAGTCCCCGAGCTCCACCGCGACCCCCTCTCCCTCCTCACCGAGCAAGCAACCCAGGCGAGCTCCGCTCCATCGCAATCGCCGTCGTCTTCAAGCTCCGGCCGACGAGATCGCCGTCGTCGCTCCGGCTGCCCCAAGCCTTCCCCGAGCTCGCCGACGACGCCGCTGGATCCGCGGTGAGCTCCGCCACCGTTCCCCTCTCTTCTCCCCCTCGTTTCCGCGCCGTAGCGCCGTTCCCCACCACGGCCGAAGCTTCTCGCCGCCGTCCATGTCGCCGTCGCCGTCTCGGCCCGCCTCCGCCCAAACCGAGCATCCCATCGCACTCCCGGTGCCACGAGGGTGCCGCCGAGCCCCTCAGGTGGCCTCCCCGTGCCCCGCAGCCCGTTCCCGCTCGAAGCCGAGCTCCGGCCGCCGCCGCGAGCTTTGCTCCGGCGAGCTCCGGCCTCCCCCGCTCCTTCCACCTGCCCCACCAGATGCGCGAGAGCCCGGGCTACGCCCCGGTGCTCTCCGACGCCGCCCCCGTGGCCTGTTTCGCGGACGCCGCCGCGTCCAGAGGTCGCCGCCGACGACCTCGCCGGCCTGACGAGTGGGCCCCGTCGGCAGGTGGTTAGCTTAGTGCTAATCACTGTTAATTAACCCCCCTGACACTGACAGTGGGCCCCAGCGCCACTAACTCTTAATTAGGATTAAACCAACCTCTGTTAAACCCCCCTGTCACTGACGTGTGGACCCCACACGTCAGGTTTGACCCCAGCCAGCCGCCGTTGACCGCTGACGTCGTGCTGACGTCATGCTGGCGCAATATATGATTTCTGGATTTAAATTTAATCAGAAAATTCCAGAAATTGTTTTAAACTTCAAAAATTCATAACAATTCAACCGTAGCTCAGATTAAAATAATTTATATATGAAAAATTATCAGAAAAATGCAATCTTTCCATCTGTACTAGTTTCATGCATGACAAACCAACTTATACATGCTGAATATGAGAAAACACATTATGGCATATTAAGAGACTTATTTTGGAGTTGCATTTGAACCTTTTGTTCAAATAGACTTCATTCAAATTGAATACTAGTTGCATTAGCTCAAACAGCATCACGTCTACATGCCATGTTCATGCATCATATTGTTGCATATGATTGTGTATTGATTGTCGGCACCGTTCCTTCTCGATAGGTCCTGCTCCGGAGACGTTCCAGAGTACCTGTCTGTGAAGCAGTGCCTCCTCTGTTGATTTACCAGGCAAGCAAACCCCCTTGTTCATTCCGATACAATCCTACTCTCTCGCTCCTGCTCTCAGTTATTGCATTAGGACAACAGCGATTCATCTGCTACTTTGTGCTGCGGTAGTTGAACCCATTCCTCTGCATGACCTGTCATTGCCACAGTAAGTAGTTGAAACCCACTAGCATGTGTAGGAGTTGATTGAAGCCACTGATGTGTTCCTACCATGCTATGCCTGCTATTGCTTAGAGTTGTGTCAGGTCTGATTCATTGGGAATGAATTGGAGTGTTACGATATGTTCTGGTGCTGAGAGTTAAGTGTGTGAACACGATTTGGTAAAGGTAGCGGTGAGAGGCTATGTAGGAGTACATGGTGGGTTGTCTCACTGGATCCGTCCTTAAGCACTGAGTTCTATGTATGTTGTCCAATGACTCGATACTACCACACATTGGGCTCCGGGCGCTCCAAGCCCTCTCGACTTATTAACCAACTTGATCTCTGTCCAGGAGTCGCAACTAGTTTCTGGTGTTTGTAGGCAGTGTTAGTAGTCTACCAAGTGGCACCCGGCCAGGTGGGCTTGGGACAGACTAGGCACAAGTGGCACGGTGTACCAAGCGTAGATCCATCCGGCGAGGTGGGCTTGGGAACCCTGTACACATCATTTGGGGCCGTGAGTGAAACCCCGGCCGGATCTCCTTGCGGATGGAACCCGAATAGGCGATAAACCTGGATTAGAGTCTTGTGTGATTAGTCAGGTCATGGCCGACACCCTCGCCAGGCTTCCGCTTGAAGGTTGCCGAGATACATGACGTGTACATGGCGGTAAGTGGCAAGAGCGTGTGTGAAGAAGTACACCCCTGCAGGGTTAACATGATCTATTCGAATAGCCGGGTCCGTGGTTATGGACTTCTTGGATGCTTACATGGTACATAGACAACTTGAAGTGGATACCCTAAAATGCTCAAGACAAGTGTGAGTGCTATGGATGGCCTTCTCGTAGGGAGACGGGAATGAATCCATAGTAGTGTATTGTGTGGTGATTAGTGGACTCGTGTGCGCCATATCACCTCAAGAGTTTCTGGTAGTCGTAGAACAGGATAGCCACAGAGTCAAAGCTGGCTTGCTGCAACTAAACCCCACATTACCCTCTTGATGCAAATGCATGTATGATAGGATCTGATGTAAGTCTTGCTGAGTACCTTTGTACTCATGTTGCTTTATTTATGTTTTTGCAGCGGAGACTTCGGTCTTACTAGTGTTCTCATGGACTTCGACTAGTAGCTAGTACCTCAGCTACGATCTTGATCGGATGTTGTAGATAGTCAGGCTTTCAGCCTTTTTCATTTATAGATGTCTGTACTCAGACATGTAATGCTTCCGTTTGTTGCTTGACTGCTCTGACTGTTGGGTCATGTGACCCCTGTTTGTAATAATGCTATGATGGCTCTTCTGAGCCTTTATCTATTTGAGTTGTTGAGTTATGCTGTGATGCCATGTTGTACAACACATACTTGCATGTTATGCGTACGTGTAATGTGTATTGCTATGTGTGGGATCTGACTATCTAGTTGTTTATCCTTAGTAGTCTCTCTTACCGGGAAATGCCTCCTAGTGCTTCCACTGAGCCCTGGTAGCTTGCTACTGCTCCGGAACACCTAGGCTGGCCGGCATGTGTCCTTCTTCGATCCTGTGTCTATCCTTTCGGGGAAATGTCACGCGATGAATACCGGAGTCCTGCTAGCCCGCTACAGCCTGGTTCACCGGAGTCCTGTTAGCCCAGTGCTACAGCCTGGATTCACTCGCTGATGACCGACACGTTCGATGCTGGGTCATGGATGCCTGTCCTTGTAAGTTAGTGCCACTTTGGGTTTACGACTAGCCATGTCAGCCCGGGCTCTTTATCATATGGATGCTAGCGACACCATCATATACGTGTGCCAAAATGCGCAAACGGTCCCGGGCAAAGGTAAGGCGACACCCGTGGGGATACCGTGCGTGAGGCCGCAAAGTGATATGAGGTGTTACATGCTAGATCGATGTGGCATTGAGTTGGGGTCCTGACAGCGCTGGTATCAGAGCCTGACTGCCTGTAGGATTACCAAGCCAAACTGGTCGAAGTTGAGTCTAGAAATGCTTTAGTTATGTAAGGGAATTGATTGTGGGTTGGAACGTAAGGCTCTTTTTACTCCTTTACCTCATGGCCTTCTGATCTGAGTCGTCCTATCTTTCCTACGGGGTTAAGGAACTAGGCTTTCTCTTCCGTCTATCAGGATCACGTGTTACTACTCCGTAGTCCCATAGGATTGGTTGATCAGAGTCATACCCTAGTTTTGAGTATTTCCGGTGTAGTCTGTTTAGTATGATCTCAGAACCTTGAGTAATGTTGATGAGTATGTTACCACCCCATTTTTAGTAGGATGTCTCATTCTGAGCAGTTTATTGCTGTTATGCTGCCGAAATTTTCCTAGGAGTTCGAGAGATACTAATTCCTTGTCCTACATTCTACAGTCCATAGTTGATGCTGATTCCGTCCTTGGTACGTTTCTCAGGATGTCATCAGCTAAGCGAAGTTCCGTTGCTCATGGCCAGAACCATGGAGATGGTAGGGATGAGGATCCTCCCGACCAGCCTTCGTTGACAGAGTTCATGCTAGAGATGGAGAGGAACAAGCGTGAGTCCAACCGCTTGTTGGCACGTATCGAGGAGAACACCGCACATCAGTCCAATAAGTCTGTGACCATTCATGACTTCATTCGCTTGCACCCACCTACCTTTCATCATTCCATCGAGCCACTCGATGCAGATGACTGGCTCCGTAGCATCACTCATAAGCTGCATTCCGCGAGCGTAGCCGAAAGTGACAAGGTCACCTATGCTGCACACCACCTGGAAGGTCCTGCTAGTCTTTGGTGGCAGAACTATGAGGCTATGCTTCCAGCTGGCCAGACTTCCACCTGGAGGGATTTCGTTGAGGCTTTTCGCGAGCATCACATTCCTGAAGCCCTCATTGATCGCAAGAGAGAAGAGTTCTGTAGTTTCACCCAGGGTAAGATGGCTGTTGATGCCTATAGTAGAGAGTTTGAGAACCTCGCCCGTTATGCCACAGAAGAGGTGTCCACGGACGCCAAGAAGCAGGCTAGGTTCCGGAAGGGTCTCAACCCCAAGTTGCGTCGTGATCTCCACCTGCATCATTGTGATACATTCCAAGCTCTTGTGAACAAGGCCATTAACGCAGAGACAGCTCAACTCACTTACGAGGAGTCTCGTAAGCACACTAGTGATTTGGGATCTTCCTCCGGTTCTAGCTCTCAGAAGCGCCGGATTTGGGTTCCAAACTCCGCTCTTCCACCCAAATATGTACCGAGGCCATTTTATGTGGCACCTCCTCAAGTTCGGCAGTATGCTCCACCCAGGCCTATTGGTGGACCGCCTTCTAATACAGGTCCACATCCTACCTCCAAGATTTGTTACAAGTGCGGAGAGCCAGGCCACATTGCCCGTATTTGCACTCAGACCAGAGTTGCTCCACCCCAGCCCGAGAAGTCTATTGGCCATGGTAAGCCATCACGCAAGATGATCAGTGCCAAGTCAGCTCCCACTGAACATGGACGTGTGCATCACGTCTCAGCTAAAGCCGCTCATGATGATCCAGATGTCGTTCTTGGTACACTCCTTGTCAACTGTCATCCGGCATCGGTTTTGTTCGATACTGGAGCGTCTCATTCCTTCATTTCTGAAAGCTATGCCCGCTTGCACGACATGTCATTTTGTGATATGCCCTCCCCACTACTTATTCAAACTCCTGGATCCAAATGGCAAACTTCTAGGATAAGTTATGGCAATGAAATCCTTGTTGACAGACTTGTATTCCTTGCTTCTTTGATATCTCTCAAGTCTTCGGATATTAACATCATCTTGGGTATGGACTGGATGACAGCTCATTATGCCAAGATTGATTGTTTCACCAGGTCTGTTCAGCTCACACACCCATCTGGCAAGATAGTCACTGTCTCCACTAGAGTTGCAAAGCGTCAGCTCTATTCCCTTAATGCCAGCCCTCTTCCAGACCTTGAAGATATCACGGTAGTCCGTGACTTTCCGGATGTCTTTCCAGAGGAACTGCCAGGTGTTCCGCCTGACAGAGATGTAGAGTTCGTCATAGATCTTATCCCAGGAACTGCTCCAATCTCTAGGAGACCCTACAAGATGGCACCCTTAGAACTAGCCGAGCTTAAGAAACAACTTGATGAGTCCTTGCAAAAGGGTTTCATCCGTCCTAGCTCTTCTCCTTGGGCTTGCCCCGTCCTCTTCGTCAAGAAGAAGGATGGTACGGATCGGATGGTTGTTGATTATCGCCCCGTTAATTTGGTTACGATAAAGAACAAGTATCCGCTCCCCAGGATCAACGATCTGTATGATCAGCTCGCTGGATCCTCAGTCTTCTCCAAGATGGATTTGAGGTTAGGATACCACCAAATTAAGATCAGGAACGGGGACATTCCCAAGACAGCCTTTGTTACTCGTTATGGTCAGTACGAGTACACCGTCATGTCCTTTGGCCTAACCAACGCCCCAACCACATTCTCCCGCTTGATGAACTCGATCTTCATGGAGTACTTAGATAAGTTCGTCGTGGTTTACCTCGATGATATTCTTATCTACTCGAAGAACGAGGAAGAGCATGCCGAACATCTTAGACTTGTGTTAGAAAAACTCAGAGAGCACCGCCTTTATGCCAAGTTCTCCAAGTGTGAATTTTGGTTGCCAGAAGTGACCTACCTAGGCCACGTAATCTCTGGTAAGGGCATTGCTATCAATCCCGAGAGGGTTCAGGCTGTTCTCGATTGGACTCCACCTGAGACCGTTAAACAAGTTAGGAGTTTCCTTGGTCTAGCCAGCTATTGTCGCCGCTTTGTTGAAAACAGCTCCAAAGTAGCCAAACCCCTCACGGAACTTCTCAAGAAAGATAAAAAGTTTGAGTGGTCCCCATAGTGTGAACACAGTTTTCAGGAACTGAAAAGGCGCCTGACTTCTGCTCCCATACTTGTGCCACCGGATTTCGCTAAAGACTTTATTATCTACTGCGATGCCTCACGACAGGGACTAGGTTGCATTCTTATGCCGGAGTCCTGCTAGCCCGCTACAGCCCGGTTCACCGGAGTCCTGTTAGCCCAGTGCTACAACCTGGATTCACTCGCTGATGACCGACACGTTCGATGCTGGGTCATGGATGCCTGTCCCTGTAAGTTAGTGCCACTTTGGGTTTACGACTAGCCATGTCAGCCCGGGCTCTTTATCATATGGATGCTAGCGACACCATCATATACGTGTGCCAAAATGCGCAAACGGTCCCGGGAAAAGGTAAGGCAACACCCGTGGGGATACCGTGCGTGAGGCCGCAAAGTGATATGAGGTGTTACATGCTAGATCGATGTGGCATTGAGTTGGGGTCCTGACACAAAGGATGTCAATAAGACTACTAGACTTATGGGGATAATCATATTGCAAGCAAGCAAGAACTTCAAGAGCAATAAGCTGTTGAGGATTTTTGGAAGATCGAATGGTATTTTGAAGACTTCTGTGAAATACGTGTATCCATTGGGGATGAAAGGATACTTGATAAGTGCGAGAAATTATTCATAGGGGTATTCAGGTTGCAAAGAACTGCAAGGGCAGTGAGCACAAAGTATTTTTGGAACAATAGAGAGAATTTCGGGGTATCTTGTAATAACAAGATTAACTGGGAATAAAAGTAAGAATGACAGGTGTAGGTATTATCCATAGGGATATTTCGTTGGTAGGGGATGGCAAAAGCAATGGGCACAAAGTCTCGAGAGAACAATAGAGAGTATCTTCGGAATCCTTCGGTACAGCAGGCGATCATCTGTAACAAGGGGCTCTTCGGGTGGATGTGATCACGAGACCCTAATGTTAGAGTTAGTAAAAATCATTTCACCCGAATAGAAGAGAGATCAAAGTTCCCAGAGTATAGGTCGAGGAATAAAACATCCTAATACCACCCAATGGCGAGGTGGGCCCATAAGCCACACATCCATGTTAGTAAAGTTTTGCAATGACTAGACTCAACTTCGGCCAAGGAGTTGGAAGGGTGATTCCTACAGGCAGTCGGCTCTGATTCCAACGTGTGACGCCCCCGATTCAATCGTACACTAATCATACACGCAAACGTGTACGATCAAGATCAGGGACTCACGGGAAGATATCACAACACAACTCTACAAATAAAGTAAGTCATACAAGCATCATATTACAAGCCAGGGGCCTCGAGGGCTCGAATACAAGAGCTCGATCATAGACGAGTCAGCGGAAGCAACAATATCTGAGTACAGACATAAGTTAAACAAGTTTGCCTTAAGAAGGCTAGCACAAACCGGGATACATATCGAAAGAGGCGCAGGCCTCCTCCCTGGGATCCTCCTAAACTACTCATGGTCGTCGTCAGCGGGCTGCATGTAGTAGTAGGCACCTCCCGAGTAGTAGTAGTCGCCATCGACAGTGGCGTCTGGCTCCTAGACTCCATCGACTGGTCGCAGAAATTGGGTATAGGAAAGGAAAAAAGGGGGAGAAAAGCAACCGTGAGTACTCATCCAAAGTACTCGCAAGCAAGGAGCTACACTACATATGTATGCATTGGTATCAAATGGAATAAGGGTATCATATGTGGACTGAACTGCAGAATGCCGGAATAAGGAGGGATAGCTAATCCTTTTGAAGACTACGCTTCTGGTAACCTCCATCTTGCAGCAAGAGAAGAGAGTAGATGGTAAGATCACCAAGTAGCATCATGTAGCATAATCCTAACCGATGATACTCCCCTCGTCGCCCTATGAGGGAGCGATCACCGGGTTGTATCTGGCACTTGGAAGCTTGTGTTTTATTAAGTATCTGGTTCTAGTTGTCATAAGGTCAAGGTACAACTCCAAGTCATCTTGTTACCGAAGATCACGGCTATTTGAATAGATTAACTTCCCTGCAGGGGTGCACCACATTTCCCAACACGCTCGATCCCCTTTATCCGGACACACTTTCCTGGGTCATGCCCGGCCTCGGATGATCAACACGTCACAGCCCTACCTAGGCACAACAAAGAGGTCAGCACGCTGGTCTAAGTCCTATGGCGCAGGAGTCTAGGACCATCGCCCATTGCACACCTGCATGTTGCGTACGCGGCCGGTGAGCAGACCTAGCCTCCCTTATACAAGAGCAGGCATTCCAGTCCAACCCGGCGCGTGCCGCTCAGTCGCTGACGTCACGTAGGCTTAGGCTGATACCACGACGTCGAGTGCCCATAACTGTTCCCGCGTAGTTGGTTAGTGCATATAGGCCAGTAGCCAGACTCAGATCAAATACCCAGATCTCGTTAAGCGTGTTATTTTGAAGTAACTGTGAACGCCGACCAGGGCTAGGCCCACCTCTCTCCTAGGTGGTCTCAACCTTCCCTGTCGCTCCGCCTCAAAGTAACAGTCGAGGGCCGTCGGGAACTCAGGCCCACCACTACCTGGATGGAGCCACCTACCCCTTCAGCCCCCACATCAGAATCACTTGCGGATACTCAACGAGCCGACCCGACTTTAGTCACCACATGTATAGAATGTATATATGTATGTATTTACCCGTGAGCAACACCCGACGTGATCACGGCCTGATAGTATAGCATGGCATACTGACAAGAATGTAGGGCCACTGATGATAATCTAGCATCCTATACTAAGCATTTAGGATTGCAGGTAAGGTATCAACAGTTGTAGCAACAATGACAGGCTATGCATCAGAGTAGGATTAACGGAAAGCGGTAACATGCTACACTACTTAATGCAAGCAGTAGAGAGAAGAGTAGGCGATATCTGGTGATCAAGGGGGGGCTTGCCTGGTTGCTTTGGCAAGAAGGGTTTGCCGTCGATGTAGTCGATCACAGGGGTACCGGGAGCGGTCTCATTGTCTACCAGAAAGAAGTAACAGAGGGGGAACACAATAAATAACAGAGCAATCAAAGGATCACTAAGCATAACATGACAATACGTGGTGCTAGAGGTGACCTAACGCAGTAGTAGGTGATACCGGCGAAGGAGGGAAAAATCCGGGAAAGTATCCCTGGAGTTTCACGTTTTCGGACAGATGAACCGGAGGGGAAAAATTGCGTGTTCGCTATGCTAGGGATATGTGGCGGACAAACGGGCAGCTTATCTTGATTCTTCTCGAAATTCTGAGCAACTTTCATGTTCAAAGTATTTTCATCCGAGTTACGGATTATTTTATAAGATTTTTCAAAGTTTTAAGTATTTTCTGAAATTAAAATTTTAATTTAATCTGAAAATCATTTTAATATTTAAATGCTACGGGTACCAAAAAGCGTACCCACACTTTTACACATGAGGCTGACAGTGGGGCCTGGGTTCCAGTTGACCCAGTCAACAACCCAATCAGAGTTGACCGGTCAAAGTGAACAATGTCAGCGGGACCCAGCTGTCATGGACAGTAGCTAAATTGATTTTGGTCATTTATTTTAACCTCTAGGGGACCCACATGTCATCTGTGCATAGACTAATCTAAACACCTTTTTTAGGGGAATCTAAACACTAATTATCATCTATTCTAAACAGGCGGCCATGGCCCAATCCTACCATTGATGGTTCTTGGGCACGCACACACCGGTGTGCATGGTGGCACGGCCAGCAGCGGCAACAGCATGCGATCGCGGGAAATAACATCAAGCAATGCTAGTAGGCAGCAACATCGACAAGCATCAAGTAGCAGCAAGCAACGGCAAAGCCGCAGGCACGCGGACAATAAGCGGCGGCGGCAGGTAGCAACAGCAGCAAACAGCATCGTAGCAGGCAGCAGTACGCGAGCGGCCGAGCGGCAGTGGGCGCGGCCAGTGCGGGCATGGCGCACAAGCATGAGGCCGGGGCGTAAGGCAGTCAGGTATGCTGGGCATGGCTGGTGCATGGTGAGGGCGAGCTCATTGGGAGCTCGGCCATGGCGGGACGGTGGTGCACGAGGGCATCTAAGGCAATGAATCGAAACAGGGAAACAGGGGAACCGGGAGACGAGCTCACCACGAAGGCACACGGCGGCCAAGTGAAAGCTTAGGAGCGGCAGAGGCTTGGATCAACACGATGGAGCTCTGGTAGCCGAAGATGAAGTCGAGGTCGATCTGCTCGCGCTGGTGCGGCTCCAGTCGATTTGCTCCTCGTAGGCGAAGTAGGAGATGTAGATGAAGTAGAAGGACAAACTCCTAGGTGCCAGGGAGCTCAGTGGGCGTGAGGGTGATGGCGGCCATGGCGATGACGGCATCGGGTTCGCATTGGGGAGAAGAGAGCGACACGAGGGAGAGGACAAATTGAGCTAGGGTTCATCCCGGGGGTCGCGCGCGTGCTTATCTACGATGGGAGGTGCCGACGGATGGCCGACACGAGACCGAGGCACCATGGGATGGCCGCCACGATCCCCTGCATGTCTCCTGTAGCGAGAGGAGGGAGACAACTGGGGCATGTGGGCTAGGCCTTCCATTTTGCTATATGGGCCTCAATACTCAGTAGATTAGGTCCTTCTCTATTCTTTGTTTTTTATACTGTTTTATTTACATCACCTGTTTTCTATTTTAAATAGTTGCCAAAAGAATGATGTTATTTATGAAAAGTGACACATAAATAATGCGTATTATTAGGAGCTAGCACACAAAGTTTGGGGTCATTTGGAAAGTTTAAACATTTTTAGAAAATGAGACGGTCAAGTTATTAGCTGTTATCTCATTTATTAATTTCCTAGGAATTATTTTGGTGAGTCAAATGAAGTTTGTTTCAACGTGACAGATCATCAGGGGAAGTTATACAATAATACGAACATTTTTTTTTACTTTTTGAAGAAGGAAATTATTTGACTTTATTTTAAATTTGAATTTAAATTTAATTTCTATAAAGGGGCAATTTAAGCTTGCAAAGATGGTGACATGGCCTTATTAGGTTAGAATTACTGTAGTGCGATTACCAGGGTGTTACAGAGTGATTGGGCGAGGTCTGTGTGACCTTAGCTCTAGGGGAATACGGTGAGGACTAAGTGTCCTGAGCTGCGTGTTCAGGACTGGGTGTCCGGGACTGTGTGTCCTCAGGTTTAAATACCTAGCCGCCCTAACCAGACATACAACTGTCACATTAGTTCGAACTGGTCTACCAAATCATTATCTTCACTGAACTAACTGGTTTCAATTCATCAACCCTTCTATTTCCTCATTTCTGTGTTGTGTGCTTGTTCATATCTGTTTAAAGACTTTGACTGAAGACTTTCTCAATTTTCTCAGTTCAATTTCTTTAGTCTGTTTGTTTTCATTCTGTTTATCCTGTGTTTACGCTTTCTGTACTCTGTGCTTGTTTTTATTTCATCATGAAGACCATGCTCATGTTTTGTTATGTTTACTTCTGAGTACTTATACTGCTGAAAATAGTTCTTCACTCAGGAATTTCCTGACCCTGAAATTCCTCAGTGAAGAATTCATAAAAATCGCCTATTCACCCCCCTCTAGTCGATATAATGCACTTTCAATTGGTATCAGAGCAAGGTACTCCCTTGTTCTGTGTGATTTTGTTTTAATCGCCTGGAGTTTTAGTTATGTCGACCGCAGGTATGATCAAGGTTTCTTCTTGGTGTCCTACCTTCGATGGGATGGACTACCCCTACTGAAAGAATAAGATGCGCATGCATCTTGAGGGAATTGAAAATGATCTCTGGTACGTTGTGGAAAATGGTGTTCCCTCTGTCACTCCTACCATCAACGCTGCTGATGTGAAGAGATTCAAGCAACTCGACTCTCAAGCGAAGAACATCATATGTGGCCATCTGAGCAAAGGGCAGTCTGGCAGAGTGAGTGCTTTGGAGACAGCAAAGCTTATCTGGGACAAGTTGTCCAAGGTCAACGAGGGAGTCTCAACATAGCGTGACTCTCGAGTTGACGTTCTTCGCAATCTCTTCAACTTCTTCAAAAGACTCGACAATGAAAATGTTTAGCAAACCTTCGATCGCCTCACTGACATCTCAAATGAGCTTCAAGCACTTGGTGCCACTGATATCACCGACCTTGAGGTGGTGAAGAAATTGCTGAGATCGCTTGATTCCTCATTTGATACCTTGGCATTGATGATACAAGAACGTGGAGACTATAAGGCACTTGATCCTGCTGATATCCTCGAGAGACTAAACACTCATGAGTTCCAGCTTGCTGAGAAGAGAGATCTCTATGGACCAAGTTATGGTAGATCACGGGCTCTGAAGGCCAAGGCAGTGTCTGAATCTGAAGGTGAAGATTCTGGCAGCAGCCTTGGTGACCCTGAAGAACTGAGCCAGGAGCTAGCAATGCTCGTGAGGAAGTTCCAAAAGTTCTCAAGACATGGTCACTTTGGTAAATCCTCAAGAAGTGGTGACTTGAGATCAGATTCCTCATCCCATGATTGCAAGAAGAGACTCTGTCACAAATGCAAGAAACCCGGACACTACATTCAAGATTGTCCTCAATGGGAAAAGGAATCAAAGAAGAAGAAGTACAAGGATTACAGTTCTGATGATTCAAAGTCTTCAAAGTCCTCATCATCAAAATCTTCAAGGTCCTCATCTCACAAGAAGAGCAGCTCCAAGAAGGCTCGGCATTCATTGGCAAGGAAATGGACTTTGAGGCTGAATCTGAGGAAAATGAGGAAGAGGAAGAATCTGAGGAGTCAGACTCTGGTGTGGCGAGCCTAGCCCTCGCTACCGCGTTCGTCAGCAAGTCCATCTAATCCAGGACTCCCTCAGTAGCCCCTGAACTAGGCTTCAATGACGATGAGTCCGGCGCGCAGTATTGTCTTCGGCATTGCAAGGCGGGTTCCTCCTCCGAATACATCACGGAATAATTTGAACACAAGGATAGTGTCCAACCCTGCAAAATAAGTTCCACATACCACCGTAGAGAGAATAATATTTCCACAAATCTAATCTGCTGACACGTTTCGGCAACACGACATTATGCCATGGCCCGGTAATTATTCGAACCGTTTTTCTTCAACCAGCCTCACACACAACGCGAGGCAGTTTCTTGACACGTCTTGTCAAAGCAGAGATCGTGTTCCCCTAATTACGGGATTCTCATCAATACGGTCGTGGGTAACCCAACCGCATCTAGGACTCCTAGATTATAG
>NC_041390.1:558833573-558898556 GCF_002162155.2 Triticum dicoccoides | reverse complement strand
GCCCAGGTCAGGTGCTCCGGACCTTCAATCATGTCCGGATCCAGCCTTCAAGGCCGATGGATGCCCTCCTCCGTTACAGAAGAAGATATCAAGAAGTTGAGGGAGGCCAGGTACCTGATCGCCGAGGTTTCGCATCGGCTGCTAGCCCGAGGGCAGGTCGTCCCTACTCCTGAACCCAACGAAGATGTCGTGTTCATCTCCCACTTCCTCCGAGGTCTAGGCCTCACTCTGGATCCCTTCGTTAGGGGTTGATGTTTTATTACGGGCTAGATTTCCACGATCTAGCCCCGGACTCCTTTCTCCACATCTCGTAATTTATTGTTGTTTGTGAGGCTTTCCTCCGCATTACCCCTCACTTCGGCCTATGGCTCAAGACCTTTGACGTGAAGCCGAAGATGGTCGAGGGGCGGCATGTAGCGTGCGGAGGCGCATTAATAAGCAGGATCGCCGGAGCTCCATGGCCAAAGGGTTCTATTCCAGAGGTGTCCGGATTATGGAAACGGGGGTGGTTTTACATCATAGCTCCCAGAAGTGCCAAGTGGGCGGATGCCCCTGCTTTCCACTCAGGCCCTCCACCACAACTGATGTCATGGATTAGCAGAGGGCTGAGCTCGGGTCCCGCCAAGGACGTGCCTGCACTGCAAAGCCGCATCCAAAATCTCTTCGAAGGAGATTTCAGTTTGATTATGGTAATGCAAGTCATGCTGGTTCGACGAATCCAGCCATGCAAACGCCGGCCTCTTCGCATGTGGGAGTTCAACCCAGAAGGACCGCATGCTATTCAGAATTTCCTCGGCCTGACGCACGAGGAGATGTATAGATCATTCTTCGGAACCCAGATAGAGTGTCCGGATACTACCGAGGACATGGGCCTGAGCAGCAACTGCACCGCCGACCAAGTAAGTTATCCTCTAGCCGAACACACCATCTTTCATTTAACATGAAATTATTCTGAGAAATCGCTCTTTGACCAGGCCTGGATAACAAAGGCGAAGATGATTCGGTGTTCGGGCCCCCTTCCCGAGGGTTTGGAAAATACGGTACTGGAAAAGATGCTCGAGCTAGCACCTTGCCCGGAGCCCTCGAAGGAAGACAAAGGGGGGAATAATGAGGGCGAAAGCGGGCCTCCACCGCTACCTATTCCGACCAAGGGAACGAGCGCCTCCGTGAGGGAGGATAACCGAGGGGAGGAATCTGACATTCTCTCACCCCGGGGAAGGAAGAGGACTACCTCTGAAGATCCGGAAACCAAGGTTCCCAAGCGGGAGAAGAGATCTCCACCAGAGGGTCCTGCCTTGGAGGGTGCTCTTGCCACACAAAGTCCGTGCGGGGATCATCCCTCTAACGAGCTGGAAGTAAAAAAGTACTTTAATAGTGAAGATATAGTACCTTTCGTTTGAGGAAAATAACCGAAGTATTTATCTTGCAGTTCGGATCTTAGCCCTTCTCAGCAGAGCTCGTCTTCGGGGGATCTTCTTCCGGAGATGATGGAGAGCGAAACGCCTCCCCCGGGCTCCTCCGCTCAAGAAGCGGGCGACCTTGAGGTGTCGTCACGGAGGGCCTCTCCGGATCCGATGAGGCCAGAAGATAATCCTATAGTCACCCGAAGTCCCCAGCGTCCGGCTCTCAAAGAGAGCAAATAGAAGAGTCCGACACCATCTGGTATGCGGTCAGACGTACTAAGAGAGCTGTTGGAGCGAGCGGCCATCTCAGAAGAATACCGTACATTGATGGGTACGGTGATGGAAAGGATTTCATCCGCCGAAAGCGGGTTGCATGATGCCTTTATGAGTCTACTGACGGGCTTTGAGGTACGTAAAATGATGTACATTTGTGATGGTACCGCACATTTTTAGGTGTGCCCTATGTAGATAGTAGCCCCTGAGACTCTGGTTGTCGCCGAGAACGGCGGCAAATAGAGGATCATAGTCCCAGGCAATAACCATACCGCTTTAATGTGCAGGTAGTGGGAGCTCCAGTGGCTAGCCGGACTCATGAGTTTGCCGAACTAAAGCGGCAGCTGGATGTGGTGGATGGCGACATCGAGCTTGTTAACAAGAGGCTTGACGAGGCACGGGGTAAGTGGTATTTTCTGTTGAATGCCACATAGTAAGAGTAGCATGATGCATGTATCTTTAATATGTTGTGACTGCAGATGGAGCTGCCACCGTGGAAACCCTGCGGGCGGAACTTGCCCGAGCCAAAGAACAAGCAAGGATTAGTAACGCGGCTGCTGTCAAGGTGGCCGAAGAGTTGAAAACCGAGAAGGCTGCGCATTGCGAGAGCAAAGAGAAGATGGCCAAGATGGCCATAAAGTTAAAAGACACTGCCGACCGTTGTCAGTTCCTTGAAAAAGAAAACCGAGCGAAGGCAACGGACCTTGAAAAGGCCACGATGGCGAACAAAGACACCCGCTCTGCTATGAGAGCGAAGAAGGAGGAGCTGCGTGAAGCCGGGGATATTGCGGCTGGGAAGCCCTTTATGCTGCAGAGGAAGTTCGGAGATCCACGGTATGCCCCTCTGGATCGGCTGTGGAGTTCGGCAGACGCATACATGGACCTGGCGGCGAGCGCTGTCGATGCGGCCAAATACTTCCAAGATCAAACAGATCGTGAAGTGAACAAGCTGTTCTGGTCGCAATTTAACGTTCCAGAGCGTCCGCTTCCATTGACTGATCAGCTAGCCGAATGGGCCGAACTCAATAGGTTGTCCGGACTCGCCATGAGGTCTGTCGTGGATCAGCTGTGGCCGCAAAAGCCGAAGCCGAACAGCTATTTCAGCTTAGTGCAGCAGTTCCTTGGTGCGGTGCCGCGCATCAATGCGATGAAGAGGTCGGCGTGCATAGAAGGCTCGCGGATGGCCCTTGCCCGTGTTAAAGCATACTGGGCGGATATGGATGCTACCACTGTTGCGGTGCAGGGTTCGGCCATAGGCCGAGTGGCTGCCGAGCACTATTTCGAAGAGGTTCTCGAGGGTGCTCGTTTGATAGAGGCCCAGTGCTCGAAGAATATTATGTTTGAGTGACATATGTTCCCATTGTAAACACAATGTTTTTATGAAATTTATTAAGGCTGTGTTTATACTTTTGCCTGAAAGTAATATGATGCCTCCTGTGCGGCTGTTTATGTATACATGTGTATAACCTGAAAGATTGCAGTTGTCGGCTTCAGTCCCCACGCATATAATGCGGGGGTGTTCACAGAAGACGTGTGTTCACACTTAACCCAACGTCTTGGTCCTATTAAGGAGGTGATAGTGCAGTGAACGAGGCAACCGGACTATAATGCTTTAACACTTTCACTTAGCCATAGGAGTTTGACGGTGGGGCTACTATATAGCCCCTGGTGGCTCCGCACTCTCCTGAATTCAGGGTGCGTACATGCCTGGCCGGGAAAAGGCCCTTTGTTAAGGCGAAGAAATTCTAACATTCCCATAGGTCATCAAGTGGTTGACCAGTCTCACGCTAAATCATGACAGTCAGTTTTCGGCTTTCTCTACTGAGGTGCTCATCCGGATGACCCGGGGCACAATCGCAGTAGTTCTCCTAGTGCTACCTTAGTCGATAGAGCAGAACGTAAGGTACCAAAACATAGGAGCCGGGCAAACCCAACATTTGACCAAAGACATGATTCGGAGCTGATGCATATAGGGCCTAACTCGTGACGACGAACACTCCCTAAGGTATTCGGTCTTTATGGTATGAACCGGGCCTAATCAGTGCCCTTTGTAAGAAGCCCCTGGTGTTCAGGTACGTGCATTATTCTGACGTGGCCACATGCCAAGACGCCAGCATCCTTCTCAATTGTACTGAGAATCCGAGGGATGTGTATCAACAAGAGACAGTAAAAAAGGTTGACGCAGGGTCTTAATCTAAAAAGAATCCTTGGAACGGGGCCCTGCTGCACGTCTGCGCCTGTGTCTCCGTTGTGCCGTATCCTGGATGGGTGTAGCACGGTGGTCATCTATAAAAGAGAGGAACTTAGGTGAAAAGTTGTCATGCAAAAAGGTAGGTTTTTTGAACAAAACATGTATAATTCAAGATGAGTAAAAATTGCCACTTGTCTGCATGCGTTGAGCCCCTTGTATTTGTGATAGGGGTGTGGTCATCAAACCTGTACGAATTACATACAGCTGCGCCGGACTCGTCTAACCGTGCCCGTGGTCTTGACGACCTATCGAATACTTTAGTTGGTGAGGCCATTTTAGTGTGCGGCTGCCCAGGCAGCCGCATTCTCTTTGGCGCGTAGGGATCGCTCCATATTTCCATTTACTGTAATGATGCCACGTGGATCGGACATCTTAAGTGTGAGGGAAGCGTAGTGCGGTATTGCGTTAAAGCGAGCGAAAGCTTCACGTCCAAGTAGTGCTTGATAGCTACTTTGGAACGGAGCAATGTGGACAGTTAAATTTTCGCTACGGAAGTTATCGGGAAAGTCGAATATAACTTCTAGTAGCAGGGAGCCCGTGCAGTGAGCCCCTGGGCCTGGCGTTACTCCTTTAAAGGTAGTACTGTTGTGGCAATTTTTTGTTGGGTCTATCCCCATTTTGCGGATTGTGTCCTGATATATCAGGTTTAGACTACTGCCACAGTCCATCAGGACTCATGTGAAACGGTATTCGTCAATTATTGGGTCTAATACCAAGGCAACCCATCCTGTGTGCCGGATATTTGCTGAGTAATCCCGATGGTCGAAAGTGATTGGTTGAGCCGACCAGTGGCAGGACTCCGCAGTGATAGACCCTTGGGCATATTTCTCTGGGAGTGCCGCTTTATTTCTCCCCTTGATCACGTATAACACGTTTACTATTTTGACTTCTGGTGGAAATTTCTTTTGTTCCCCAGTGTCGTGCTTGAGAGGCTCATCCTCGTCTTCGCTTGGTGTATCCTCCCCCTTGTGTACGGCATTCACCTTGCCGGACTGCTTGAAGACTCAACATTCTCTGTGGGTATGATTAGCAGGTTTACCAGGGGTGCTATGGATCTTACATACTTGGTCCAGAATTTTGTTCAGGCTGGACAGTTCATCTCTGGCGCCTTTAGGGGGCGGCTTTTGCTGACCTGGCTGAGAGCTTCTGAATCCGGCATTTACTGTCGTGCTCTTCGGGTTGTCTTCTTTATTCCGGCACTTATTATTTTTGCTGCGTCGTGATTTCCCGTTTTCATCTCTAACTTCGGATGTACTTGGGTCGCTGGTGCTGCATCTGGCTAGCCAGCTGTCCTCACCCGCGCAAAAGCGGGTCATGAGGCTTGTTAATGCTGCCATTGTTCTCGGCTTTTCTTGGCCGAGGTGTCTGGCAAGCCATTTGTCACGGATGCTATGCCTAAAAGATGCCAAGGCTTCGGCATCCGGACAGTCGACTATTTGGTTCTTTTTAGGAAGAAACCTGTTCCAAAGCTTTCGGGCTGACTTTCTGGGCTGTTGAGTTATATGACTCAAATAATCCGCATCTAGAGGTCGGACATAAGTCCCTTGAAAATTTGCCTGAAAAGCATCTTCGAGCTCTTCCCAGCTTCCAACGGAGTTTTTGGGGAGGCTTTTAAGCCAGTGCCGAGCTGGCCCTTTGAGCTTGAGTGGTAAGTACTTGATGGCGTGGAGATCGTCTCCTTGAGCCATATGGATATGGAGGATATAGTCCTCAATCCAGACCCCAGGGTCCGTTGTTCCGTGGTATGCCTCTATGTTTACGGGTTTGGATCCCTCTGGAAATTCATGGTCCAGCACCTCATTGGTGAAACATAGGGGGTGTGTGGCATCCCTGTATCTGGGTTTACCATGTTGTTCGGATGTTTGTTGTGTTGCATCGTATGCTGGAGCGTGCTTGCATGGTCCATAGATGGATCTGGTTGCACCGTCCTTTTGATGCGAGCCCTCGCATGAATCGCGTATTGGCTTATGTGCGACGTTGTTTGCTGCTCTATGTTGGTCGTGAGGTCGTCTGTCCGGCCAAGTGGCCGTTTTAATTTTCGGTTGCGGGGGATCTAAGGCCTCCTCATCGAATTCAGGTAGCAACTTCCGCTTTGGGTAGCTCTTGGTGGGGCAATTACCGCCGTACTTCGCTGCTGTATTGAGTACTTTACTCCATCTGATTTTAAGTGTGTCTTGCGCAGCCTTGAGCCTTTGCTTCTGCTTCTTTAGACTCCTCGCGGTGGCAACGAGCCTTTGACGGGCATTCTGTTGCTCCGGGTGTCTGTCCGGTGTGATGTCATCCGGACTGTTATCTTTGACAGAATCGGGTTGTTCGGTTTGATTCTCCGTGTTGCCGTGGTCTGGCGATGGTTCACCCTGCTCTAAAGCTGGGTCTGTATGATCGTTGTTTCTGCCGAGGCGAGATTTGGAGCGGCGCTTACGCCGCCGCTTTGACTGCTTCTCGAGGGGACAACCCTTCATTGCGTCCTTCTGTTCCTCGTGGTCATTTTCTTTTGGTGTGTCCACCATGTATACATAATGTGATGAAGTGGGCGTCCAGTGCCCTGTGGGCAGTGGTTCCTGTTCATCTCCTGCATCGTCGTCCATAACGTCGATGTCTTCGGAGTCGAAGTCGAGCATGTCGGCTAGGTCATCGATAGTGGCTACTAAGTGGGTGGTGGGTGGGCGGCGAATTTTGACGCCATCCGCATCCCAATCCTGCCGGACATAGTTCGGCCAGGATTCTCCTGACAAGGAGAGAGACCTTAATGAGTTCAGTATGTTGCCAAGGGGCGAGTGCTGAAAAATATCCGCGGAGGTAAACTCCATGATCGGCGCCCAATTGGATTCGCTAGGAGCGGGCGCAGGCGGTTCGGAGTCTGTGGCCGGAGAGAGATCCGGCAGTTTGTCAACACGGCTCTCGTGCAGAGTAAGGTCGATGTTCGGCTCGGTCGCTGATGGGGGTAAGGCCTCCGGGGCGGGGTCCATCCACCCGTCCATGTACAGCGCAACTGGCTCCGAATTGAGGGTCGGAGCGGCTGCCTGTGCGATCTCCTGAACACTGTCGGATGGTAGAGCTAAATCGTACTCATCAGGACCGCGTGACGCACAAGGCAGAGGCTCGAATCCGTCGAAGATCAAGTCTCCACAGATATTGGTTGTGTAGCTTAAGCTTCCAAACCTAACCTGATGGCCAGGGGCGTAGCTTTCAATCTGCTCCAGATGGCCAAGCGAATTGGCCCGCAGTGCAAAGCCGTCGAATACAAAAATCTTTCCAGGGAGAAAAGTCTCACCCTGGATTGCATCGCTAATGATGATAGAAGGAGCCATCAAGCCTAACGGCGACGACACAGAGAAACTCTCAATGAAAGCACCAATGTCAGTGTCAAAACCGGCGGATCTTGGGTAGGGGGTCCCGAACTGTGCGTCTAGGCGGATGGTAATAGGAGGCAGGGGACACGAAGTTTTACCCAGGTTCGGGCCCTCTTGATGGAGGTAAAACACTACGTCCTGCTTGATTAATATTGATGATATGTGTAGTACAAGAGTAGATCTACCACGAGATCAGAGAGGCTAAACCCTAGAAGCTAGCCTATGGTATGATTGTATGTTATTGTTGTGTCCTACAGACTAAAACCCTCCGGTTTATATAGACACCGGAGAGGGCTAGGGTTACACAAGGTCGGTTACAAAGGAGGAGATATACATATCCGTATTGCCTAGCTTGCCTTCCACGCCAAGTAGAGTTCCATCCAGACACGAGACGAAGTCTTCAATCTTGTATCTTCATAGTCCAACAGTCCGGCCAAAGGTTATAGTCCGGCTGTCTGGAGACCCCCTAATCCAGGACTCCCTCAGAGTGTTTAAAAGGAGTTTTTCAAACAAAGACCTCGGTGAAGCTACTTACATATTGAGCATCAAGATCTATAGATATAGATCAAGACGCTTGATATATTTTTCAATGAGTACATACCTTGACAAGATTTTGAAGTAGTTCAAAATGGAATAGTCAAAGAAGTAGTTCTTGCCTGTGTTGCAAGGTGTGAAGTTGAGTAAAGACTCAAAACCCGACCACGGCAAAAAATAGAAAGAGAATGAAAAGTCATTCCCTATGCCTCAGCCATAGGTTCTATAAAGTATGATATGCTGTGACCAGACCTATTGTGTACCTCACCAACAGTTTGGCAAGAGGGTACAATAGTGATCCAGGACTGGATCACTGAACATCGGTCAAAATTATCCTTAGTGGAATAAAGGAAATGTTTCTCGGTTATGGAGGTGACAAAGAGTTCGTCATAAAGAGTTATGTTGATGCAAGCTTTGACACCAATCTGGATGACTCTAAGTCTTGATCTAGATACATATTAAACATGGGAGCGATTAGCTAGAGTAGCTTCGTGCAGAGCATTGTAGACATAGAAAATTTGCAAAATACATACGGCTCTGAATGTGGCAGACCCATTGACTAAAATTCTCTTACAAGCAAAACATGATCACTCTTTGGTTGTTAATCACATAGCGATGTGAACTATATTATTGACTCTAGTAAACTCTTTGGGTATTAATGGAGATGTGAACTAATCACATAAAGATGTGAACTATTGGTGTGAAATCACATGACGATGTGAACTAGATTATTGGCTCTAGTGCAAGTGGGAGACTGAAGGAAATATGCCCTAGAGGCAATAATAAAATTGTTATTTATATTTCCTTATATCATGATAAATGTTTATTATTCATGCTAGAATTGTATTAACCGGAAACTTAGTACATGTGTGAATACATAGACAAATAGAGTGTCACCAGTTTGCTTCTGCTTGACTAGCTCGTTGAATCAATGATGGTTATGTTTCCTAACCATAGACATGAGTTGTCATTTTATTAACGGGATCACATCATTAAGAATGATGTGATTGACTTGACCCATCCGTTAGCTTAGCACGATGATCGTTTAGTTTGTTGTTGTTGCTTTCTCCATAACTATACATGTTCCTATGACTATGTGATCATGCAACTCCCAAATACTGGAGGAATTCTTTGTGTGCTACCAAACATAACTAGGTGATTATAAAGGTGCTCTACAGGTGCATCTAGTGCCCCTTAGTGATTTTGGTGTATTGAAGACTTATAGGTTAAGGGACTGATGCGTTTGTGAGTGTACACGGGTCTATAAGGAGTTTGATGTTTACAGAGAAAGTCGGCCCCTAAAAATGAAGTGCTTCGACTGAAGACTTTGGGTTTCTGAAGACTTTCTGAAGAATTTGAAAGTGAAGAAATTGGTGTAATCCTGAAGACTTGGTATTCATTCAAGCAACATGAAGCATGAAGACTTTTGTTTTAATAGTTTCATTTTCTCTTTCTTGAGTCATAGGAAACATCGTACTATTAAAGGGGGTTGAGGAAATACTAAGGAAAATTTTCCAAGTGATGCTCAACTCAAATACTACACCTACCAATCCCTTCGAGTGAAGCCACTGGAAATCTCATACAGCTCAGTCAATTTCTTCAGTGACAAAGACGAAGTTCTTCTGGTCTCTGAGGAATTTGTTCTGACTGAGGAGTTAGGAATTCACGAGTGCGGATTGCCTACACAGTGAGGAACATGATAGCCCTGAGGAATTTGATACTCAAAATTCCGATCGTTGCTGTGCTATGCGCCAGATGTCCCAAAATATCTACCCACCTAACGATCATATCATTGAAGTGCATTTATGTCTTATCATGTCGGGCTGCTCCCTAGGCTATAAATAGCCGCCCCCTACAACCACTAGCTGGTTGGATGCTCCGAGAGAAACTGACACTTGTCATTTGAGAGCATCCCATCCTCCGAGGACTTTGAGCGAAAATCATCAAGTGAGGAAAACCCAAACCCAAACACCTACAAACCCAAAGTGATTGAGCATCACTGAAGAGATTGATCCTGCGTGGATCCGACGCTTGTTACCTTTGAAGACTGTGCATCTTCCAGACGGTTAGGCGTCATGGTCTAGAGCATCCAAGAGGAAATTGTGGATCGCCAAGTGACTGGGTCTGTGAATGTTTGGAAGTCACCCGAAGTACATCCGAAGTCATACAAGCATCATATTATAAGCCACGGGGCTCGAGGGCTCGAATACAAGAGCTCGATCATAGACGAGTCAGCAGAAGCAACAATATCTGAGTACAGACATAAGTTAAACAAGTTTGCCTTAAGAAGGCTAGCACAAACTGGGATACAAATCGAAAGAGGCGCAGGCCTCCTGCCTGGGATCCTCCTAAACTACTCATGGTCATCGTGAGCGGGCTGCACATAGTAGTAGGCACCTCCCGAGTAGTAGTAGTCGTCATCGATAGTGGCGTATGGCTCCTGGACTCCATCGACTGGTCACAACAATCAGGTATAGGAAAGGAAAAAAAGGGGGAGAAAAGCAACTGTGAGTACTCATCCAAAGTACTCCCAAGCAAGGAGCTACACTACATATGTATGCATTGGTATCAAATGGAATAAGGGTATCATATGTGGACTGAACTGCAGAATGCCGGAATAAGGGGGGATAGCTAATCCTTTCGAATACTACGCTTCTGGTAACCTCCATCTTGTAGCAGGAGAAGAGAGTAGATGGTAAGTTCACCAAGTAGCATCGTGTAGCATAATCCTAACAGATGATCCTCCCCTCGTCGCCCTATGAGAGAGCGATCACGAGGTTGTATGTGGCACTTGGAAGGGTGTGTTTTATTAAGTATCCGGTTCTAGTTGTCATAAGGTCAAGGTACAACTCCAAGTCGTCCTGTTACCGAAGATCACGGCTATTCGAATAGATTAACTTCTCTGCAGGGGTGCACCACATTTCCCAACATGCTCAATCCCCTTTGTCCGGACACACTTTCCTGGGTCATGCCCGGCCTTGGAAGATCAACACGTCGCAGCCCTACCTAGGCACAACAGAGAGGTCAGCACGCCGGTCTAAATCCTATGGCGCAGGGGTCTGGGCCCATCACGCATTGCACCCCTGCACGTTGCGTACGCGGCCGGTGAGCAGACCTAGCCTCCCTTATACAAGAGCAGGTGTTCCAGTCCAACCCGGCGCGCGCCGCTCAGTCGCTGACGTCACGAAGGCTTAGGTTGATACCACGACGTCGGGTGCCCATAACTGTTCCCGCGTAGGTGGTTAGTGCGTATAGGCCAGTAACCAGACTCAGATCAAATACCCAGATCTCGTTAAGCTTGTTATTTTGAAGTAATTGCGAACGCCGATCAGGGCCAGGCCCACCTCTCTCCTAGGTGGTCTCAACATGCCTTGTCGCTCTGCCTCAAAGTAACAGTCGGGGGCCGTCGGGAACTTAGGCCCACCACTACCTGGATGGAGCCACCTGCCCCTTCAGCCCCCACATCAGAATCACTTGCGGGTACTCAACGAGCCGACCCGACTTTAGTCACCACCTGTATAGAATGTATATATGTATGTATTTACCCGTTATCAACACCCGACGTGATCACGGCCCGATAGTATAGCATGGCAGACTGACAAGAATGTAGGGCCACTGATGATAATGTAGCATCCTATACTAAGCATTTAGGATTGCAGGTAAGGTATCAACAGTTGTAGCAACAATGACAGGCTATGCATCAGAGTAGGATTAACGGAAAGCAGTAACATGCTACACTACTCTAATGCAAGCAGTAGAGAGAAGAGTAGGTGATATCTGGTGATCAAGGGGGGGGGGGCTTGCCTGGTTGCTTTGGCAAGAAGGGTTCATCGTCAATGTAGTCGATCATAGGGGTACCGGGAGCGGTCTCAGGGTCTACCAGAAAGAAGTAACGGAGGGGGAACACAATAAATAACAGAGCAATCAAAGCATCACTAAGCATAACATGACAATACGTGGTGCTAGAGGTGACCTAACACAGTAGTAGGTGATACCGGCGAAGGAGGGAAACATTCGGGAAAGTATCCCCAGAGTTTTGCGTTTTTGGACAGATGAACCGAAGGGGAAAAGGTGCGTGTCCACTATGCTAGGGTTGTGTGGCGGACGAAGGGCAGCTTATCTTGATTCTTCTCGAAATTCTGAGCAACTTTCATGTTCAAAGTATTTTCATCTGAGTTACGGATTAATTTATAAGATTTTCAAAGTTTTAAGTATTTTTTGAAATTATAGATTTAATTTAATCCAAAAATCATTTTAATATCTAAATGCTATGGGTACCAAAAAGCGTACTTACGAATAGTTAAGGGGCAGCTCGGCTACGACAGAATGCTTATGTGGGAAACAATCTGGGTTAACCCATGAATGAGCATAAGAGTATCTCTCGAGTTTGAATGTATAAAATACATCGAGAGTAAGGTATGAAGGTACAATGAGAGGTTCCAAGCAGATAGATAGTTCCTCGAAGTCTGAACCAGAGTGAGAAAGGGGTTTAGAGCAGCGAGAGTAAGTATACCAGAACAGAGCACTAGGAAGGTGGCCCGTGAATTAAATATGAAGCCAAGCGTGAGGAATAACCATTAGAAACAGGGTTGTAGAGGAGAGTCAGGTTTCGATCCTGGGACCTGTGGGTTATGGGCCCACCATGTGGGTTAAAAGTAGGGAGGGCATTGTCTTTTGCACGATCATGATAACAAGGCATCATGATAGCCAGGCATGTCAGAGAAGAGAGTGTCAGCTATGTTGGAAACAACATAGCTACCAAGGGCGAGGGACGAAGAGAACCATTTTCCTGCTTGTTGAAACGAGGCGGACCTATAGGCAAAGTTCTCGTCCATCGGTGGTTACCGGAATGTCATCAACAATAGTAACAGGGTCTTACCGACATGATTGTACAACTAGGTGTTTATATAAGCATAAGAATATTACTGCTTAGATCATATAGATCACCAGAAAGATTAAACAAACCAATGTAAAGGAAATGTGATCATTAGATTAAACAGAACAATGGAAAGGAAAATGTGTTTAAACACATATTTCAGGGGTATATCCTTCCCAAGGGCAAGCAAAGCATGATATCCATGACGGGATATAACATAGAACACCCTTTAGGAAAGGGGAGAGAAATTTCATGCCATTAACCATACGACGGTTTTTGGATAATTGATAAAGAAAATGTAGCTTTGTGCTTCAAATGTTCTTATTGAAAATCGAAGTACCAGTGACATGCTTCGAGATAGCATTGACATGGTTTTCAAGCAAATGTCAGACTCAGGATACACGAAGGATCCATCAGGAACAACTTGTAGAATAAGTCTTACAATTTCATCATGGATGAATGGATAGCCTTGCAGAAAAGGAAACTATAACACTAGGTGCTCCGGCCAGGTGTGCTAGGCATGACATCACCTTACTCGGTCATGTAAAGGTGTTATAACTCCTGGAAATATGTTCCAACCATCATATCTGACCGAGATTCAGATCCGATTGGTGTCAAGATACCTCAGACTTAGGATGCCTTAGAAGAAAGGGTGCAACAAAAATTTACGAGATGACATTGTAAGATTCTCGGGAAATGAACTATGGAAGTGAGTTCCAAAACAAGAGTTTATCATTAAACCAAAGAGAAGATGAGGAGGTGGCTGAAGGACTCAACGATAATTCATTGAGATTTCCAAAAGATGGATTTCCACGATTATGTGAACAAGGAGATAACATTTGACAGATCAAATGATATAATGACGTATGCTCAAGGAAAACATACACAAATAATCATTGGTTGAAAGGTGCACCTGAGATATGGGCTTAGGTAGTATGATCAATGTCAGAATGGTGATTCGATAATCAATAGTCTAAGAATGAACTATCGACCATTAACTTCAAAGCAATAGGGTTGCTAGAAGTACAGAATCCAAACAGCACCGTTCACTTGCCGGTATCCCGGTTAGAATCAACACGGGGACCAAGAAGGAATGGTGATGGCGAGGTGTATCACTATAACCAGAATTCTTAAGAGGTGGAGCAACTCTCAGAACATCCTTGACATAAAAGATGGTAATACTTCAAGGTAGAACATAATACAAACTAGATAGCGAGGAAATCAAGATACAACACAAAACATGAACAAGTTTGTGTTGGGGGGGAAGGCAAGAATATTGCCAATGATAACACAAATCATCGTGTGGAAAGGATGGTATTTCCTATCATGAATTCAATTGATATCCTGGAAGAGCTCAGAATGTTGTTGATGATCACGACCCAATTGTTGAGAGATTTCATGAAGGTGTAATCGACCAGTGATGACAGCGAGTCAAATGAATGGTGAAGCGAAAGGTTATTGGAACCAAGGGTATGACACAAACTCCAAACCAAGTTTGCTGTTCATGGCGAAATGACATGATGAGGAAGATCGACGTAAGCTTAGCTCATCGTCGAAAATTGTGCTCCGGGAAGAAGGACCAGGTAGCACAGTTAAAATTTAGCACAATAATGATATAGCCGATCAAGCTAGGAATGACTTGAAGGATTATTAAACTCATAAGCAACAAAGATTACTTAGAGTTATCGAACCAGAGTGTGGAATCGGTTCACTTACCGGTGTTCTTGAGCGTCTAACAACTCAGAACCCATGAAAAATTGGAATCAGTGAGAATTAATAGCTGGTGAAGACTCATAAGATGCAACACAGTTCTTAGATATTCTCGAGATACCAGAGGGTAATACTCGACGGTAGATCAAAGTAGAGGTTGGACTGGGGCAAAGGACAAGTGCTTTAACTTGTTCGAGAAATGGGATCAAAGAGAAAATATGGTCGGAACCACGATTGCATAGGATCAATTCACAGATATCATATGACATTATACCAACGAAATAGTTATTATTACAAGAAGCTTCTATGGTAGGATCTACATCGTGTCCATGGGCATGAACACAAAGTTCAAGGTCGACTCCCACTTCTTCAATGTATAACCTTCCATTCACCTCTCACTTTCGAAGAAGTCGTAGTGTTGAAATTTTATCTAGCAAAATACCAGAAGAGTATGACTCTTGAAAACTTTCGAGTTCACACATATTAAGGAAGGCATAGGTTCAACCCATCAGGGTATCATGGAAACATATACCACAAGCTTCAATAGTAAATACCACCAGCTCGAAAACAGAGCATGGTTGAGAAAGCAAAGGATACAATTTACCAAAGGCTTTATATATCCGTGGACAGGCTCACAAGGTTATTTGAATATGAAGGACACTGTCGAATAATAAACCAACAAGAGGTCCGGTGGTCTACAACGCAGCTGATGTGAGTATCGGTACTCTATCAAAGGAAGAAGGAATGCAAGTGCATCGGATTATAGAAACAACTGACTAACTCAAAGCTCAAATGCAAAGGAATTATGAATTCCAAGACAAGGGATCAGAAGCAATGCTCTGATTAGGGATGGATAAGTTGAATAGCCTTAGGGGTACAATCGATGGCAATATGATTGGTCGAGATCCCGCTCATGTTCGAAATGATGTCTGAGCCGGGAGGATGTATTTTAGTTTTGACTGATGATTGCGAGCACTCACAATCATATCGAATCAACGGACTCAAAATGATAATGACAAAGGATGTCAATAAGATTACCATACTTATGGGGATAATCATATTGCAAGCAAGCAAGAACTTCAAGAGCAATAAGCTGTTGAGGATTTTTGGAAGATTGAATGGTATTTTGAAGACTTCTGTGAAATACGTGTATCCATTGGGGATGAGCGGATACTTGATAAGTGCGAGAAATTATTCATAGGGGTATTCAGGTTGCAAAGAACTGCAAGGGCAGTGAGCACAAAGTATTTTTGGAACAATAGAGAGAATTTCGGGGTATCTTGTAATAACAAGATTAACTGGGAATAAAAGTAAGAATGACAGGTGTAGGTATTATCCATAGGGATATTTCGGTGGTAGGGGATGGCAAAAGCAATGGGCACAAAGTCTCTAGAGAACAATAGAGAGTATCTTCGGAATCCTTCGGTACAGCAGGCGATCATCTGTAACAAGGGGCTCTTCGGGTGGATGTGATCACGAGACCCTAATGTTAGAGTTAGTAAAAATCATTTCACCCGAATAGAAGAGAGATCAAAGTTCCCAGAGTATAGGTCGAGGAATAAAACATCCTAATACCACCCAATGGCGACGTGGGCCCGTAAGCCACACAGCCATGTTAGTAAAAGTTTTGCAATGACTAGACTCAACTTCGGCCAAGGAGTTGGAAGGGTGATTCCTATAGGCAGTCGGCTCTGATACCAACGTGTGACGCCCCCGATTCAATCGTACACTAATCATACACGCAAACGTGTACGATCAAGATCAGGGACTCACGGGAAGATATCACAACACAACTCTACAAATAAAGTAAGTCATACAAGCATCATATTACAAGCTAGGGGCCTCAAGGGCTCGAATACAAGAGCTCGATCATAGACGAGTCAGCGGAAGCAACAATATCTGAGTATAGACATAAGTTAAACAAGTTTGCCTTAAGAAGGCTAGCACAAACTGGGATACATATCGAAAGAGGCGCAGGCCTCCTCCCTGGGATCCTCCTAAACTACTCCTGGTCGTCGTCAGCGGGCTGCACGTAGTAGTAGGCACCTCCCGAGTAGTAGTAGTCGCCATCGACAGTGGCGTCTGGCTCCTAGACTCCATCGACTGGTCGCAGCAATTGGGTATAGGAAAGGAAAAAAAGGGGGAGAAAAGCAACCGTGAGTACTCATCCAAAGTACTCGCAAGCAAGGAGCTACACTACATATGTATGCATTGGTATCAAATGGAATAAGGGTATCATATGTGGACTGGACTGCAGAATGCCGGAATATGGGGGGATAGCTAATCCTTTTGAAGACTACGCTTCTGGTAACCTCCATCTTGCAGCAGGAGAAGAGAGTAGATGGTAAGTTCACCAAGTAGCATCGTGTAGCATAATCCTAACCGATGATACTCCCCTCATCGCCCTATGAGAGAGCGATCACCGGGTTGTATCTGGCACTTGGAAGGTTGTGTTTTATTAAGTATCCGGTTCTAGTTGTCATAAGGTCAAGGTACAACTCCAAGTCGTCTTGTTACCGAAGATCACGGCTATTTGAATAGATTAACTTCCCTGCATGGGTGCACCACATTTCCCAACACGCTCGATCCCCTTTATCCGGACACACTTTCCTGGGTCATGCCCGGCCTCAGAAGATCAACACGTCACAGCCCTATCTAGGCACAACAAAGAGGTCAGCACGCCGGTCTAAGTCCTATGGCGCAGGAGTCTGGGCCCATCGCCCATTGCACACCTGCATGTTGCGTACGCGGCCGGTGAGCAGACCTAGCCTCCCTTATACAAGAGCAGGCGTTCTAGTCCAACCCGGCGCGTGCCGCTCAGTCGCTGACGTCACGAAGGCTTAGGCTGATACCACGACGTCGAGTGCCCATAACTGTTCCCACGTAGTTGGTTAGTGCATATAGGCCAGTAGCCAGACTCACATCAAATACCCAGATCTCGTTAAGCGTGTTATTTTGAAGTAACTGTGAACGCCGACCAGGGCCAGGCCCACCTCTCTCCTAGGTGGTCTCAACCTTCCCTATCGCTCCTCCTCAAAGTAACAGTCGGGGGTCGTCGAGAACTCAGGCCCACCACTACCTGGATGGAGCCACCTACCCCTTCAGCCCCCACATCAGAATCACTTGCGGGTACTCAACGAGCCGACCCGACTTTAGTCACCACATGTATAGAATGTATATATGTATGTATTTACCCGTGAGCAACACCCGACGTGATCACGGCCTGATAGTATAGCATGGCAGACTGACTAGAATGTAGGGCCACTGATGATAATCTAGCATCCTATACTAAGCATTTAGGATTGCAGGTAAGGTATCAACAGTTGTAGCAACAATGACAAGCTATGCATCAGAGTAGGATTAACGGAAAGCGGTAACATGCTACACTACTTAATGCAAGCAGTAGAGAGAAGAGTAGGCGATATCTGGTGTCCAAGGGGGGGCTTGCCTGGTTGCTTTGGCAAGAAGGGTTCGTCGTCGATGTAGTCGATCACAGGGGTACCGGGAGCGGTCTCAAGGTCTACCAGAAAGAAGTAACAGAGGGGGAACACAATAAATAACAGAGCAATCAAAGGATCACTAATCATAACATGACAATACGTGGTGCTAGAGGTGACCTAACGCAGTAGTAAGTGATACCGGTGAAGGAGGGAAAAATCCGAGAAAGTATCCCTGGAGTTTCACATTTTCGGACAGATGAACCGGAGGGGAAGAGTTACGTGTTTTCTATGCTAGGGATGCGTGGCGGACGAACGGGTAGCTTATCTTGATTCTTCTCGAAATTCTGAGCAACTTTCATGTTCAAAGTATTTTCATCCGAGTTACGGATTATTTTATAAGATTTTTCAAAGTTTTAAGTATTTTCTGAAATTAAAAATTTAATTTAATCTGAAAATCATTTTAATATTTAAATGCTACGGGTACCAAAAAGCGTACCCACACTTTTACACGTGAGGCTGACAGTGGGGCCTGGGTTCCAGTTGACCCAGTCAACAACCCAATCAGAGTTGACCGTTCAAAGTGAACAGTGTCAGCGAGACCCAGCTGTCATGGACAGTAGCTAAATTGATTTTGGTCATTTATTTTAACCTCTAGGGGACCCACATGTCATCTGTGCATAGACTAATCTAAACACCTTTTTTAGGGGAATCTAAACACTAATTATCATCTATTCTAAACAGGCGGCCATGGCCCAATCCTACCATTGATGGTTCTTGGGCACGCACACACCGGTGTGCATGGTGGCACGGCCAGCAGCGGCAACAGCATGCGATCGCGGGCAATAACATCAAGCAATGCTAGTAGGCAGCAACATCAACAAGCATCAAGTAGCAGCAAGTAACGGCACAGCCGCAGGCACGCGGACAACAAGCGGCGGCGGCAGGTAGCAACAGCAGCAAACAGCATCGTAGCAGGCAGTAGTACGCAAGCGGCCGAGTGGCAGTGGGCGCGCCCAGTGCGGGCATGGCGCGCAAGCGTGAGGCCGGGGCATAAGGCAGTCAGGTATGCTGGGCATGGCCGGTGCATGGTGAGGGCGAGCTCATTGGGAACTCGGCCATGGCGGGACGGCGGTGCACGAGGGCATCTAAGGCAATGAATCGAAACAGGGAAACAGGGGAACCGGGAGACGAGCTCACCGCGAAGGCACACGGCGGCCAAGTGAAAGCTTAGGAGCGGCAGAGGCGTGGATCAACACGACGGAGCTCTGGTGGCCGAAGATGAAGTCGAGGTCGATCTGCTCGCACTGGTGCGGCTCCTGTCGATTTGCTCCTCGTAGGCGAAGTAGGAGATGTAGACGAAGTAGAAGGACAAACTCCTAGGCGCCAGGGAGCTCAGTGGGCGTGAGGGCAATGGCGGCCATGGCGATGACGGTATCGGGTTCGCGTTGGGGAGAAGAGAGCAGCGCGAGGGAGAGGACGAATTGAGCTAGGGTTCATCCCAGGGGTCGCGCGCGTGCTTATCTACGATGGGAGGTGCCGACGGATGGCCGACACGAGACCGAGGCACCATGGGATGGCCGCCACGATCCCCTGCATGTCTCCTGTAGCGAGAGGAGGGAGACAAGTGGGGCATGTGGGTTGGGCCTTCCATTTTGTTATATGGGCCTCAATACTCAGTAGATTAGGTCCTTCTCTATTCTTTGTTTTGTATACTGTTTTATTTACTTCATCTGTTTTCTATTTTAAATAGTTGCCAAAAGAATGATGTTATTTATGAAAAGTGACACATAAATAATGCGTATTATTAGGAGCTAGCACACAAAGTTTGGGGTCATTTGGAAAGTTTAAACATTTTTAGAAAATGGGACGGTCAAGTTATTAGCTGTTATCTCATTTATTAATTTCCTAGGAATTATTTTGGTGAGTCAAATGAAGTTTGTTTCAACGTGACAGATCATCAGGGAAAGTTATAGAATAATACGAACATTTTTTTTACTTTTTGAAGAAGGAAATTATTTGACTTTATTTTAAATTTGAATTTAAGTTTAATTTCTATCAAGGGGTAATTTAAGCTTGCAAACATGGTGACATGGCCTCATTAGGTTAGAATTACTGTAGTGCGATTACCAGGGTGTTACAGAGTGATTGGGCGAGGTCCGTGTGACCTTAGCTCAAGGGGAATACGGTGAGGACTAAGTGTCCTGAGCTGCGTGTTTAGGACTGGGTGTCCGGGACTATGTGTCCTCAGGTTTAAATACCTAGCCGCCCTAACCAGACATACAACTGTCACATCAGTTCGAACTGGTCTACCAAATCATTATCTTCACCGAACTAACTGGTTTCAATTCATCAACCCTTCTATTTCCTCATTTCTGTGTTGTGTGCTTGTTCATATCTGTTTGAAGACTTTGACTGAAGACTTTCTCAATTTTCTCAGTTCAATTTCTTCAGTCTGTTTGTTTTCATTCTGTTTATCCTGTGTTTACGCTTTCTGTACTCTGTGCTTGTTTTCATTTCATCATGAAGATCATGCTCATGTTCTGTTATGTTTACTTCTGAGTACTTATTCCGCTGCAAGTAGTTCTTCACTCAGGAATTTCCTCACCCTGAAATTCCTCAGTGAAGAATTCGTAAAAATCGCCTATTCACCCCCTCTAGTCGATATAATGCACTTTCAATTGGTATCAGAGCAAGGTACTCCCTTGTTCTGCGTGATTTTGTTTTAACCGCCTGGAGTTTTAGTTATGTCGACCGCAGGTATGATCAAGGTTTCTGCTGGGTGTCCTACCTTCGATGGGATGGACTACCCCTACTGAAAGAATAAGATGCGCATGCATCTTGAGGCAATTGACAATGATCTCTGGTATGTTGTGGAAAATGGTGTTCCCTCTATCACTCCTACCATCAACGCTGCTGATGTGAAGAGATTCAAGCAACTCGACTCTCAAGCGAAGAACATCATATGTGGCCATCTAAGCAAAGGGCAGTATGGCAGAGTGAGTGCTTTGGAGACAGCAAAGCTTATCTGGGACAGGTTGTCCAAGGTCAACAAGGGAGTCCTAACATAGCGTGACTCTCGAGTTGACGTTCTTCGCAATCTCTTCAACTGCTTCAAAAGACTCGACAATGAAAATGTTCAGCAAACCTTCGATCGCCTCACTGACATCTCAAATGAGATTCAAGCACTTGGTGCCACTGATATCACCGACCTTGAGGTGGTGAAGAAATTGCTGAGATCGCTTGATTCCTCATTTGATACCTTGGCATTGATGATACAAGAACATGGAGACTATAACCTGCTGATATCCTCGAGAGACTAAACACTCATGAGTTCCAGCTTGCTGAGAAGAGAGATCTCTATGGACCAAGTTATGGTAGATCGCGGGCTCTGAAGGCCAAGGCAGTGTTTGAATCTGAAGGTGAAGATTCTAGCAGCAGCCTTGGTGACCCTGAAGAACTGAGCCAGGAGCTAGCAATGCTCGTGAGGAAGTTCCAAAAGTTCTCAAGACATGGTCGCTTTGGTAAATCCTCAAGAACTGGTGACTTGAGATCAGATTCCTCATCCCATGATTGCAAGAAGATACTCTGTCACAAATGCAAGAAACCCGGACACTACATTTCAAGATTGTCCTCAATGGGAAAAGGAATCAAAGAAGAAGAAGTACAAGGATTACAGTTCTGATGATTCAAAGTCTTCAAAGTCCTCGTCATCAAAATCTTCAAGGTCCTCATCGCACAAGAAGAGCAGCTCCAAGAAGGCTCGGCATTCATTGGCAAGGAAATGGACTCTGAGGCTGAATCTGAGGAAAATGAGGAAGAGGAGGAATCTGGGGAGTCAGACTCTGGTGTGGCGAGCCTAGCCCTCGCTACCGCGTTTGTCAGCAAGTCCATCTTCAACTCTGAAGAAAAGGACCTCCCCAACACTACTGATGATGGCGATGAGGACTACGCTCCCACCTATTGCTTCATGGCAAAAGGCTCAAAGGTACTCAAATATCCCTTCTCTAAATCTAGTGAGGATGAATCTGATGAAAACCTCTAATCCAGCTATTCTAAACTTGCTAAGATTGCTGTGAAACTGCAAAAGGCTTTGGAAAAGGTTCAAAACATGCTAGATAAAAGCAATGATATGTTGGGCGAGGAAATGCATCACACTAAAATTTCGACTGAAAATCTTCAGAGACTTCAGTCCAAGTTTGACAATCTTCAAGGTCATCATAACACTCTCCTATCTGATCATGAGAAGCTTTCTTATGAATTTCTTCAAGGAAAGCAAGATCTTGAGCAGTTAAGAGTGAGTTATGAAGATCTTCATGTAACATCCGAAATTTTCAATTTGGAATGTTATACATTAGATCATCATGCATATCATATTTTATTTTGCATTTTGGTTAATCCTAGAAATTCTACGCAACTCAATGACCCACGGAGAGAGTTGGGGATTTCGTTATTTTCATATTTGAGTTTTCTCAAATTTTGAGAATAGGATCATTTGATTTTATTTATTTTATCATCAATTATTTCTATTACAAAAATATGAAAGAGGGAATAAAATGACTTTCCCAAAATAAAGAAATATTGAGGATTTAATAATAAAATCAAATAAGATTTTATTTCAGAGTTTTTCGGTGTTTTATTTGAATTTAGGAAAAAAGTGCGTTTTTCAAAATTGCATTTAGGGCCCAAATAAATGTTCACCTTGTGCGGCTTGATTTTAGAAGCCCGTGAAATTTTATTTCGGATTTTTTGGAGTTCGTTTAGTATTTCTTTTTATTTTTCTTCCGAGCGGAATAATAAAAAAAACGAACCGACTTCGGGCCGTACCCGAGCGGGACACCGCCCGGGGGCAGCCTTTAAATAGCGCCGCCCCGGGCCGCCCCAGCCCATCAGCCCTGCCTCGATCCGCGCGCGCCGCCGGAGCCGCCGCCGCCGACGATCCCGCCGCCCGAGGTTCATCGCGCCTCGTTTTCCATGCCAAAAAAAAGAGAAAAAAATTCGGCGTTCGTCGTTTTTCTTTTTCTCGGATTAAATCCGCGATTTTTCTGATCGCGATTCCTGATCGATTTTCGTTTTAGTTTAACTTTTCGCTCGTTTATCGGAATCAGGCGATTCAAGCGCCTAGAGTTTCGTCTCGAAACCCTCTATCTGTTTAACCAACTTAAACAAGATTTTTCTACTCTAAAATTTGCCCTAGATCCAGATTAGTAGAATGAAGTTGTTTTCTTTTGCAGTTTGATTTGCGTTGTTTCGTTCGATTTGATTCTTTTTGCCAACCAGAGTTCTTAAGTTGAACCTTCTGATTAGATCTCTTATTTGAGTTTTACCTGTGCATTAGATGAGTACTTATTGTATGCTTGTTTGTTTGTCTGTGATAGAATACCCGGAGTGCTCCGCCTATTACTTCGAATCGTTAGGTTTCCCGGATCATCAGTAAGGCAAGTAACACTTTGATCATACCTTTTCTACTACCCAGTTTTAATGCATTAGATCAATCCTCACACATTGCATGATTAGGATCTAATCAAATTGTGGGATGGGAAGTAGATGAGGTAGTACCTATTACCTGTTTATTATCAAACATTTGGGAGTTACTTCTACTTTTGCTTATTATGCCATGCTATGCTAGTAGACGTGGATTGGGTGAGTGAAATCCATGACAGATGTGAGATTGTTAATTAATGGTTTATCTAAGGTGGCAACTTAAACACACATCTGGGTGGATTGAGGCACCTGGGTATTCCAGGACTTGCCTGTTTTCTTTTGGACCGCCAACCAGGCTCAAAGGGATCATGAGACTATTCATACTAGAAACTTTTGTGTGCAGCCACAAGCTATTATGGGCTCTAGCATAGTTGACTAAGTCGTGCGAACTCTTACAGTGGTAGACTAGCAGATGTAGGGGATGTAGGTGGTACGGTCTACCCGATCGTAAGGTGCTAGCGCTTCTGAAAGACTATGTCTCGGTCATCCGTGTTCTCAAACACCATGTAGTGCGAGAAACCAAACGGAGGCGATCGAGTCTTGTGGGGAAAAGTGTGCAAACCTCTGCAGAGTGTAATAAACTAATCATGGTTAGCCGTGTCCCCGCTTATGGACATCTTGAGTATCTAGTACTTGGATTTTCATGTGAATCTCAACATGTTACTCTAAATTAAATTTTGTTGGGTTATGTTTAATGATGATGCTTAATTGGGATTGAGAATGCTGTCAACTATTCTCAATGTTTAACAACCACCATGATAGTTAAATAAATCTATTCCTTTGCAGTAGGGAAAAATTGGCTTTACGCAAAACTGTAACCATAGAGCTTTCCACCAGCCAAATATGCATGTAGTATAGCTGTTTCACTCCATTACTCTCTATGTGTTACCTTGCCAGCATATTCCATGTGCTGGCCCGTTTCGGGCTGCAACGTTAATGTTGCAGACTTTTCAGATGATGATTAAGGAGTTTTTAGGTCGTGGTTCTATACTCAGTGATGCCGTTGGAGTTGATGGACTCACTTATCTTCCAAGCCTTCCGCTGTTATCGTTATTAGATGGCCTTAAGCCATATTTATTGTAATAAGTTCTCTTTTGAGACACTCGATGTAATAAGTGTGTGATTGCTACTCTGCTATAACTCCTCCGAGTACTGTGTGATGTCAGCATTACTGATCCAGGGATGACACCGGAGCACAGAGATCAGACTGTTTGAGGTCTGGTCGCTACAGAGATGGTATCAGAGCACACGCTGACTGTAGGACACGACCACTAAGTTAGAGACCTAGATCACTATTCACTCTCTCTTCTCTTCTGACCTCTCATCTTTTCTACTCTTTAGGATGGCGGATGCAAGGAACAAGTTCACACAACCGGATGAAGATACACCCTTGGGACGACACTTGAAGGAAGTCACTAGATACCTGAACATAGGAGTACCAAGCTTCACCGGAACCTACAACGCCACTTTACCTGAAGAAGAGCGTTGGATGATTCAAGTTCAAGTTCCAGGAAGGACGTTCATTCCAGTCATTGAGCCCATAGAGTTTTCTTTTGATGCACCAACTTGGAGTCTAGGAAAGATCATGGCAGCTCACATCGCCATGGGACGCATTGGAGAAGTCTACCGCAAGGATCTCAAGGATACTATCTACCAGATTTGTGGGCGCCGAGATGAACACTGGGAGATGATCAGCACCAGGAAGGATAGATCAATCGCAGCTTTTATCCAGGAGCTAAACCAGCACATTCAACGACAGGAGAACCAGATGTGCGCTGACATGATAGATCTGAAGAAGGCTAAGACTAGAATCAAGGAATTGGAGGAAGAACTCAAGGCTACACGGGAAGATTATGAAGAAGAAATTGAAGTATTGGTGGAGAAGAATGACGACCTGATCTAGAAGACTGGAATATTTATGGGAGGCCCTACGCCAGTAGATGAAGACGAAGAACCTCAGGAAATTAGCCCGGAAGACTACATCAGCATCGACGGCACCGACTCGGAAGCAGATAGTAGCGATGATGACTATGTTGATGAAGCTGGAGCAGATATCATGGAGTCTGCAACCGAAGAATATTTCTAGTAGACCCCCTCATCAGTAGTAGTAGTCCACCATGTAAATATAGTAGTCCGAGCACTTTTGCGATAGTTAGATCGATTGTATGCCCTTGTTTGATTGATTGAAGTGAATTGTTTGTTTTGCCTCATGTGCATATGGGTAGTGTTTTCTCTTTAGACCCCCTCTATTCTTATATCTCATCGCTTCTAAACCCTCAGAAGCCTCCGAGACGTGACCCCGGATTTGCCTTCCCACCGGAGCTCACCCAGTTGATCCAGCAGCAGAACACATTGATGCAGTTGCTAGTCCAGAATCAGAATCAGGGGAACAACAACAACAACCCACCACCACCACCACCACCTGTTGACCACTTAGCCTGTTTTCTTAGGCTGAATCCGCCGGTGTTTTCCAGTAGCACCGAGCCGATAGTAGCAGATGATTGGCTCTGCAAGACAGCTAGGGAGTTGACCACAGCAAGGTGCACAGATGCGGAGAAGGTGAAGTTTGCCGCACATCAGTTAGAAGGACCCGCAGCATCATGGTGAGAGAATTTCACAGCCACTTTCCCAGTTAACACTGTCACGTGGGACCAGTTTCAGTAGGCTTTTCGTACTGCCCATGTTTCAGCAGGAGCTATGGCCATGAAGATGTTGGAAATATGCCCTAGAGGCAACAATAAAAGCATTAATATTATATTTCCTTGTTCATGATAATTTTCTTTATTCATGCTATAGTTGTGTTATCTGGAAATCGTAATACATGTGTGAATAATAGACACCAACATGTCCCTAGTAAGCCTCTAGTTGACTAGCTCGTTGATCAACAGATAGTCATGGTTTCCTAACTATGGACATTGGATGTCATTGATAACGAGATCACATCATTAGGAGAATGATGTGATGGACAAGACCCAATCCTAAACATAGCACAAGATCGTATAGTTCGTTTGCTAGAGTTTTCCAATGTCAAGTATCTTTTCCTTAGACCATGAGATCGTGTAACTCCCGGATACCGTAGGAGTGCTTTGGGTGTACCAAACGTCACAACGTAACTGGGTGACTATAAAGGTATACTATGGGTATCTCCGAAAGTGTCTGTTGGGTTGACACGGATCAAGACTGGGATTTGTCACTCCGTATGACGGAGAGGTATCACTGGGTCCACTCGATAATGCATCATCATAATGAGCTCAAAGTGACCAAGTGTCTGGTCACGGGATCATGCATAACGGTACGAGTAAAGTGACTTGCCGGTAACGAGATTGAACGAGGTATTGGGATACCGACGATCGAATCTCGGGCAAGTAACATACCGATTGACGAAGGGAATTGTATACGGGGTTGCTTGAATCCTCGACATCGTGGTTCATCCGATGAGATCATCGAGGAGCATGTGGGAGCCAACATGGGTATCCAGATCCCGCTGTTGGTTATTGACCGGAGAGCGATCTCGGTCATGTCTACATGTCTCCCGAACCCGTAGGGTCTACACACTTAAGGTTCGGTGACGCTAGGGTTGTAGGGATATGTATATGCAGTAACCCGAATGTTGTTCGGAGTCCCGGATGAGATCCCGGACGTCACGAGGAGTTCCAGAATGGTCCGGAGGTAAAGAATTATATATAGGAAGTGCTATTTCGGCCGTCGGGACAAGTTTCGGGGTCACCGGTATTGTACCGGGACCATCGGAAGGGTCCCGGGGGTCCACCGGGAGGGGCCACCTATCCCGGAGGGCCCCATGGGCTGAAGTGGGAAGGGATCCAGCCCAAAGTGGGCTGGGGCGCCACTTCCCCTAGGGCCCATGCGCCTAGGGTGGGGGAAACCCTAAAGGGGGGCGCCCCCTTGCTTGGGGGGCAAGCCCCCCACCCCTTGGCCGTCGCCCCCCTAGGAGATTGCATCTCCTAGGGCCGGCGCCCCCCTAGGCCCCCCTATATATAGTGGGGGGGATGGAGGACCTCTCAACCTTTGCCTTTGGTGCCTCCCTCTCCCTCTCCAACACATCCTCCTCCTCCATAGAGCTTGGCGAAGCCCTGCCGGAGTACTGCAGCTCCATCACCACCACGCCGTCGTGCTGCTGCTGGAGCCATCTTCCTCAACCTCTCCTTGCCACTTGCTGGATCAAGAAGAAGGAGATGTCACGCTGACCGTACGTGTGTTGAACGCGGAGGTGCCATCCGTTCGGCGCTAGGATCTCCGGTGATTTGGATCACGTCGAGTACGACTCCCTCATCCCCGTTCTTTGAACGCTTCCGCTCGCGAAATACAAAGGTATGTAGATGCATCCGATCACTCGTTGTTAGATGAACTCATAGATGGATCTTGGTGAAACCATAGGAAAATTTTTGTTTTCTGCAACGTTACCCAACAGTGGCATCATGAGCTAGGTCTATGCGTAGTTCCTTTTGCATGAGTAGAACACAATTTGTTGTGGGCGTAGATGTTGTCAACTTTCTTGCCGCTACTAGTCTTATTTTGCTTCAACGGTATTGTGGGATGAAGCGGCCCGGACCAACCTTACACGTACGCTTACGTGAGACCGGTTCCACCGACTAACATGCAGAAGTTGCATAAGGTGGCTGGCGGGTGTCTATCTCTCCCACTTTAGTTGGAGCGGATTTGATGAAAAGGGTCCTTATAAAGGGTAAATAGAAGTTGACAAATCATGTTGTGGCTTTCACGTAGGTAAGAAAACGTTCTTGCTAGAACCCTTTTTCAGCCACGTAAAACTTGCAACAACAATTAGAGGACGTCTAACTTGTTTTTGCAGCAAGTGCTTTGTGATATGATATGGCCAAAGTTGTGATGAATGTTGAATGATATATATGTGATGTATGAGATGTTCATGCTATTGTAATAGGAATCACGACTTGCATGTCAATGAGTATGACAACCGGCAGGAGCCATAGGAGTTGTCTTTTATTTTTTTGTATGACCTGCGTGTCATTGAGAAACGCCATGTAAATTACTCTACTTTATTGCTAAACGCGTTAGTCGTAGTAGTAGAAGTAATAGTTGGCGAGCAACTTCATGGACACACGATGATGGAGATCATGATGATGCAGATCATGGTGTCATGCTGGTGACAAGATGATCATGGAGCCCCAAGATGGAGATCAAAGGAGCTATGTGATATTGGCCATATCATGTCGCTATTATTATTTGATTGCATGTGATGTTTATCATGATTCTGCATCTTGTTTACTTAGAACGACAGTAGTAAATAAGATGATCCCTCATAATAATTTCAAGAAAGTGTTCCCCCTAACTGTGCACCGTTGCGACAGTTCGTTGTTTCAAAGCACCAAGTGATGATCGGGTGTTAGATTCCAACGTTCACATACAACGGGTGTAAGACAGATTTACACATGCAAACACTTAGGTTGACTTGACGAGCCTAGCATGTACAGACATGGCCTCGGAACACAGAAGACCGAAAGGTCGAGCATGAGTCGTATAGAAGATACGACCAACATGAAGATGTTCACCGATGTTGACTAGTCCGTCTCACGTGATGATCGGACAAGGCCTAGTTAACTCGGATCATGTTATACTTAGATTACTGGAGGGATGTCTATCTAAGTGGGAGTTCATTGAAATATTTGATTATATGAACTTAATTGTCATGAACTTAGTCTAAAATTTTTACAATATGTCTTGTAGATCAAGTGGCCAACGTAGTCCTCAACTTCAACGCGTTCCTAGAGAAAACCAAGCTGAAAGACGATGGCAGCAACTACACGGACTGGGTCCGGAACCTGATGATCATCCTCATAGCTGCCAAGAAAGATTATGTCCAACAAGCACCGCTAGGTGACGCACCTGTTCTCCCTGCAAAACAAGACGTTATGAACGCTTGGCAGGCACGTACCGATGACTACTCCCTCGTTTCAGTGCGGCATGCTTTACAGCTTAGAGCCAGGGCTCCAAAAGCGTTTTGAGAGACACGGAGCATATGACATGTTCGAAGAGCTGAAAATGGTTTTCCAAGCTCATGCCCGGGTCGAGAGATATCAAGTCTCCGACAAGTTCTTCAGCTGTAAGATGGAGGAAAACAGTTCTGTCAGTGAGCACATACTCACTATGTCTGGGTTACATAACCGCTTGACTCAGCTGGGAGTTAATCTCCCGGATGACGCGGTCATTGACAGAATCCTTCAGTCGCTTCCACCGAGCTACAAGAGCTTTGTGATGAACTTCAATATGCAGGGGATGGAAAAGACCATTCCTGAAGTATTTGCAATGCTGAAATCAGCAGAGGTAGAAGTCAAAAAGGAACATCAAGTGTTGATGGTGAATAAAACCACTAAGTTCAAAAAGGGCAAGGGTAAGAAAGCCTTCAAGAAGGACGGCAAGGGAGTTGCCGCGCCTGTCAAGCAAGCTACCGGGAAGAAGCCAAAGAATGGACCCAAGCCCGAGACTGAGTGCTTTTATTGCAAGGAAAGTGGTCACTGGAAGCGGAACTGCCCCAAATACTTAGCGGACAAGAAGGCCGGCATCACGAAAGGTATATGTGATATACATGTAATTGATGTGTACCTTACCAGTACTCATAGTAGCTCCTGGGTATTTGATACCGGTGCGGTTGCTCACATTTGTAACTCAAAACAGGAGCTACGGAATAAGCAGAGACTGGCGAAGGACGAGGTGACAATGCGCGTCGGGAATGGTTCCAAGGTCAATGTGATCTCCGTTGGCACGCTACCTCTACATTTACCTTCGGGATTAGTTTTAAACCTTAATAATTGTTATTTAGTGCCAGCTTTGAGCATGAACATTGTATCAGGATCTCGTTTAATTCGAGATGGCTACTCATTTAAATCCGAGAATAATGGTTGTTTTATTTATATGAGAGATATGTTTTATGGTCATGCTCCGATAGTGAATGGTTTATTCTTAATGAATCTCGAGCATAATGCTACACATGTTAATAGTGTGAGTACCAAAAGATGTAAGATTGATAATGATAGTCCCACATACTTGTGGCACTGCCGCCTTGGTCACATAGGTGTCAAACGCATGAAGAAGCTCCATGCAGATGGACTTTTAGAGTCTCTTGATTACGAATCATTTGACACGTGCGAACCATGCCTCATGGGTAAAATGACCAAGACTCCGTTCTCAGGAACAATGGAGCGAGCAACCAACTTATTGGAAATCATACATACTGATGTGTGCGGTCCAATGAGTGTTGAGGCTCGCGGTGGCTATCGTTATGTTCTCACCCTCACTGATGACTTGAGTAGATATGGGTATGTCTATTTAATGAAACACAAGTCTGAGACCTTTGAAAAGTTCAAGGAATTTTAGAGTGAGGTTGAGAATCAACGTGACAGGAAAATCAAGTTCTTGCAATCAGATCGTGGGGGAGAATACTTGAGTCACGAATTTGGCACACACTTAAGAAAATGTGGAATAGTTTCACAACTCACGCCGCCTGGAACACCTCAGCGTAATGGTGTGTCCTAACGTCGTAATCGCACTCTATTAGATATGGTGCGATCTATGATGTCTCTTACCGATTTACCGCTATCATTTTGGGGCTATGCTTTAGAGACTGCCGCATTCACTTTAAATAGGGCTCCGTCGAAATCCGTTCAGACGACACCGTATGAATTATGGTTTGGGAAGAAACCTAAGCTGTCGTTTCTAAAAGTTTGGGATGCGATGCTTATGTCAAGAAACTTCAACCTGAAAAGCTCGAACCCAAGTCGGAAAAATGCGTCTTCGTAGGATACCCTAAAGAAACTATTGGGTATACCTTCTACCTTAGATCCGAAGGCAAGATCTTTGTTGCCAAGAATGGATCCTTTCTAGAGAAAGAGTTTCTCTCGAAAGAAGTAAGTGGGAGGAAAGTAGAACTTGATGAAGTATTACCTCTTGATCCGGAAAATGGCGCAACTCAAGAAAATGTTCCTGAGGTGCCTGCACCGACTAGAGAGGAAGTTAATGATGATGATCATGAAACTTTAGATCAAGTTGCTACTGAACTTTATAGGTCCACAAGGACACGTTCCACACCAGAGTGGTACGGCAACCCTGTCTTGGAAATCATGTTGTTAGACAATGGTGAACCTTCGAACTATGAAGAAGCGATGGCGGGCCCGGATTCCGACAAATGGCTAGAAGCCATGAAATCCAAGATAGGATCCATGTATGAAAACGAAGTATGGACTTTGACTGACTTGCCTGTTGAGCGGCGAGCCATAGAAAATAAATGGATCTTTAAGAAGAAGACAGACGCGGATGGTAATGTGACCATCTATAAAGCTCGGCTTGTCGCTAAGGGTTATCGACAAGTTCAAGGGGTTGACTACGATGAGACTTTCTCACCGGTAGCGAAGCTAAAGTCCGTCCGAATCATGTTAGCAATTGCCGCATTCTATGATTATGAGATATGGCAAATGGACGTCAAAACGGCATTCCTTAATGGTTTCCTTAAGGAAGAATTGTATATGATGCAGCCGGAAGGTTTTGTCGATCCTAAGAATGCTAACAAGGTGTGCAAGCTCCAACGCTCGATTTATGGGCTGGTGCAAGCATCTCAGAGTTGGAACATTCGCTTTGATGAGATGATCAAAGCGTTTGGGTTTACGCAGACTTATGGAGAAGCCTGTGTTTACAAGAAAGTGAGTGGGAGCTCTGTAGCATTTCTCATATTATATGTAGATGACATACTTTTGATGGGAAATGATATAGAACTCTTGGACAGCATTAAGGCCTACTTGAATAAGAGTTTTTCAATGAAGGACCTTGGAGAAGCTGCATATATATTAGGCATCAAGATCTATAGAGATAGATCAAGACGCCTCATAGGTCTTTCACAAAGCACATACCTTGATAAGATATTGAAGAAATTCAATATGGATCAGTCTAAGAAGAGGTTCTTGACTGTGTTACAAGGTGTGAAATTGAGCTCAGCTCAATGTCCGACCACGGCAGAAGATATAGAAGAGATGAGTGTCATCCCCTATGCCTCAGCCATAGGTTCTATTATGTATGCCATGTTGTGTACCAGACCTGATGTAAACCTTGCCGTAAGTTTGGTAGGAAGGTACCAAAGTAATCCCGGCAAGGAACATTGGACAGCGGTCAAGAATATCCTGAAGTACCTGAAAAGGACTAAGGAAATGTTTCTCGTTTATGGAGGTGACGAAGAGCTCGTCATAAAAGGTTACGTCGACGCTAGCTTCGACACAGATCTGGATGACTCCAAGTCACAAACCGGATACGTGTATATTTTGAATGGTGGGGCAGTAAGCTGGTGCAGTTGCAAGCAGAGTGTCATGGCGGGATCTACATGTGAAGCGGAGTACATGGCAGCCTCGGAGGCAGCGCATGAAGCAATTTGGGTGAAGGAGTTCATCACCGACCTAGGAGTCATACCCAATGCGTCGGGGCCGATCAAGCTCTTCTGTGACAACACTGGAGCTATTGCACTTGCCAAGGAGCCCAGGTTTCACAAGAAGACAAGGCACATCAAGCGTCGCTTCAACTCCATTCGTGAAAATGTTCAAGATGGAGACATAGATATTTGTAAAGTACATACGGACCTGAATGTAGCAGATCCGTTGACTAAACCTCTCCCTAGAGCAAAACATGATCAACACCAGAATTCCATGGGTGTTCGATTCATCACAATGTAACTAGATTATTGACTCTAGTGCAAGTGGGAGACTGTTGGAAATATGCCCTAGAGGCAATAATAAAAGCATTATTATTATATTTCCTTGTTCATGATAATTGTCTTTATTCATGCTATAATTGTGTTATCCGGAAATCATAATACATGTGTGAATAATAGACACCAACATGTCCCTAGTAAGCCTCTAGTTGACTAGCTCGTTGATCAACAGATAGTCATGGTTTCCTGACTATGGGCATTGGATGTCATTGATAACGAGATCACATCATTAGGAGAATGATGTGATGGAGAAGACCCAATCCTAAACATAGCACAAGATCGTATAGTTCGTTTGCTAGAGTTTTCCAATGTCAAGTATCTTTTCCTTAGACCATGAGATCGTGTAACTCCTGGATACCGTAGGAGTGCTTTGGGTGTACCAAACGTCACAACGTAACTGGGTGACTATAAAGGTATACTACGGGTATCTCCGAAAGTGTCTGTTGGGTTGACACGGATCAAGACTGGGATTTGTCACTCCGTATGACGGAGAGGTATCACTAGGCCATCTCGGTAATGCATCATCATAATGAGCTCAGAGTGACCAAGTGTCTGGTCATGGGATCATGCATTACGGTACGAGTAAAGTGACTTGCCAGTATCGAGATTGAACGAGGTATTGGGATACCGACGATCGAATCTCGGGCAAGTAACATATCGATTGACGAAGGGAATTGTATACGGGGTTGCTTGAATCCTCGACATCGTGGTTCATCCGATGAGATCATCGAGGAGCATGTGGGAGCCAACATGGGTATCCAGATCCCGCTGTTGGTTATTGACCGGAGAGCGATCTCGGTCATGTCTACATGTCTCCCGAACCCGTAGGGTCTACACACTTAAGGTTCGGTGACGCTAGGGTTGTAGGGATATGTATATGCAGTAACCTGAATGTTGTTCGGAGTCCCGGATGAGATCCCGGACGTCACGAGGAGTTCCGGAATGGTCCGGAGGTAAAGAATTATATATAGGAAGTGCTATTTCGGTCGTCGGGACAAGTTTCGGGGTCACCGGTATTGTACCGGGACCACCGGAAGGGTCCCGGGGGTCCATCGGGTGGGGCCACCTATCCCAGAGGGCCCCATGGGCTGAAGTGGGAAGGGATCCAGCCCAAAGTGGGCTGGGGCGCCACTTCCCCTAGGGCCCATGCGCCTAGGGTGGGGGAAACCCTAAAGAGGGGGCGCCCCCTTGCTTGGGGGGAAAGCCCCCCACCCCTTGGCCGCCGCCCCCCTAGGAGATTGCATCTCCTAGAGCCGGTGCCCCCCCCCTAGGCTCCCCTATATATAGTGGGGGGGATGGAGGACCTCTCAACTTTTGCCTTTGGTGCCTCCCTCTCCCTCTCCAACACATCCTCCTCCTCCATAGAGCTTGGCGAAGCCCTGCCGGAGTACTGCAGCTCCATCACCACCACGCCGTCGTGCTGCTGCTGGAGCCATCTTCCTCAACCTCTCCTTGCCACTTGCTGGATCAAGAAGAAGGAGACGTCACGCTGACCGTACGTGTGTTGAACACGGAGGTGCCGTCCATTCGGCGCTAGGATCTCCGGTGATTTGGATCACGTCAAGTACGACTCCCTCATCCCCGTTCTTTGAACGCTTCCGCTCGCGATCTACAAAGGTATGTAGATGCATCAGATCACTTGTTGTTAGATGAACTTATAGATGGATCTTGGTGAAACCGTAGGAAAATTTTTGTTTTCTGCAACGTTACCCAACAGAAGAAGCGTGAGTTTCGCAACTTGCGCCAAGGAGGAAGGACAGTTGGCCAGTATGTGGAGGAATTTAGTAAGCTAGCACGTTATGCCCCAGATGACGTCGCTACGGATGCAGCTAAGCAGGAGAAGTTTCTGGAAGGACTGAATGATGAGTTGAGCATGCAGTTGATGGTAGCAACCTTCAACAACTACCAGGAGTTGGTAGATCGTGCTCTTATGATTGAAGGGAAGCAACAGCAGATTGAGAATCGCAAGAGGAAGTATGGACAAGGAAAGTATAATTCAGGAGCTCAGCAAAAGCCATGTTTTACCCCTAGACCGGGAGCACATTTTCAGCATACCCATGGAGGAGGTAGCTCGCACAATCACAATGGCACCAAGAATGGTAATGGCAGTGGAGGAAGCAACGGCCAGAACCGCACCAACCCCTCAACCCCAGCCAAGAAGGACCTAAGCCAAGTCACTTGTTTTAAGTGTCAGAAGACCGGACATTATGCCAATGAATGTCCTGAAGGCCAAAATGGCAATGGAAGTTCTGGGAAGAAGCCGAACCCTTTCAATAGGGGACAGGTGAACCACGTTAGCGTGGAGGAGGTTGAAGCTCAGCCCGATGTAGTAATAGGTAAGTTTTTGGTTAAGTCAGTTACTGCACTCGTTCTTTTTGATACTGGTGCATCGCATTCATACATCTCAAGGGGATTTGTGGATAAGTATAACCTACCAACCCAAGCCCTTAGGTCACCCATGTTAGTAACCTCGCCCGGAGCAGAGTATGTGGCTAGTCTATGGTGTGATCGGTTACCATTAAGGATTGGTAACTATGTTTTTCCCTCAGACCTAATAGTATTGGAATCTCAAGGATTGGATGTGATATTAGGCATGGATTGGTTATCAAAGTATGAAGGGAATATTGAATGTGCTAGTAAGTCAATTTTGCTTACCACACCAGAAGGGAGAAGGATCAAGTATGTATCCCGGCATGTGCCAAAGAGGACTCAAGTAAATTGCCTAACAGGAGTTGTGCAGGAGGAAGTACAAGTGGTAAGGGATTTCCCTGACGTATTTCCAGAGGAGTTGCCAGGCATGCCACCGGATAGAGATATTGAGTTTTTGATTGAGCTATTGCCAGGCACAGGGCCAATATCAAAGAGACCATATAGGATGCCAGCAAAGGATTTCGTGGAAATTAAGAAGCAGATTAAGGAGTTACTGGATAAGGGATATATTCGCCCAAGTTCTTCGCCTTGGGGATCGCCAGTACTACTAGTGGAGAAGAAGGATGGATCATTAAGGATGGTTGTTGATTATCGAGGATTGAATGAAGTAACGATCAATAACAAGTACCCACTACCAATGATCAACGATCTGTTTGATCGATTGCAAGGAGCTAAGGTATTTTCCAAGATTGATCTGCGATCAGGATACCACCAGTTGAAGATTCAAGAATAGGATATTCCGAAGACAGCTTTTACCACCAGGTATGGGCTGTATGAGTATACCATTATGTCATTTGGTCTGACTAACGCACCCGCCTATTTTATGAACATGATGAACAAAGTGTTTATGGAGTTTTTGGATAAGTTTGTCGTAGTGTTCATTGATGATATCCTGGTTTATTCGAAGAATGAAGAGGAACATAAGGAGCATTTGCGTTTGGTACTTGGAAAGCTCAGAGAACATCAATTATATGCCAAGTTCAGCAAATGTGAGTTTTGGTTGAAGGAAGTAGGATTCCTCGGACATGTTCTATCTGGAGAAGGTATAGCAGTAGAACCCGCTAAAGTGGAAATCGTGACCAAGTGGGAAGCCCCAACAACAGTTGGAGAGATCCGGAGTTTTCTTGGACTCGCAGGATACTACCAGAGATTTATTGAGAATTTCTCAAAGATTGCGAAGCCTATGACTGAGTTGTTGAAGAAGGGTACCAAGTTCATATGGACAGAGGAATGTGAGGCTAGTTTCCAGGAGTTGAAGAAACGTGTAGTTACCTCACCAGTATTCATCCTGCCAGACCAGACCAAGGATTATGAGGTGTATTGCGACGCTTCACGTCGAGGACTTGGTGCAGTGCTTATGCAGGAAGGGAGAGTTGTTTCATATGCCTCAAGACAACTGAAACCTCATGAGTTGAATTATGCCACGCATGATTTGGAGTTAGCAGCCGTAGTGCATGCATTGAAGACATGGAGACATTTTCTGATTGGAAATCATTGTGAGGTGTACACGGATCATAAGAGTTTGAAGTACATTTTCACATAGAAGGAGTTGAATCTCAGACAAAGGAGATGGTTGGAGCTTATCAAGGATTATGATATGAAATTGCATTATCATCCTGGAAAGGCTAATGTAGTAGCTGACGCATTAAGCCGTAAGAGCCATGTCAATACGTTAATGACGGGAGAAATACCCACGGAGTTAGCAGAAAATCTTCGTGAACTATGTTTGGAAATAGTTCTGAGACGCTATGTAGCAGCATTGGAGATTTAGTCAACCTTGATGGATAAAATCAGGGAAGCTCAGAAAGCTGACAAAGAGATTGCCGCTATAAAGGAGAAACTGAGCAAAGGAAAAGCTAAAGGATTTCGTGAGGATAAGCACGACACCTTATGGTTTGAAGACCGCGTTTACGTGCCCAATGACCCGGAGATCAGGAAGTTGATTTTGCAAGAGGCACACGACTCACCGTATTCAATTCACCCAGGAAATACCAAGATGTATCTGGATTTGAAGGATATTTTCTGGTGGACCAGAATGAAGAAGGATATAGCGGAGTATGTAGCAGTTTGTGATGTATGTTAGAGAGTAAAGGCAGAGCATCAGAAGCCAGCAGGATTGTTACAACCATTGCCGATACCCGAATGGAATTGGGATAAGATAGGCATGGATTTTATCACGGGATTGCCCAGGACTCGTTCAGGCTATGACTCGATTTGGGTTGTAGTTGATCGATTGACGAAAGTAGCTCATTTCATCCCAGTAAAGACCACTTACACCAGTGCTAAGTTGGCAAAGATATACATGACCAGGATCGTATATTTGCATGGGGTTCCAAGGAGTATCGTATCAGATAGAGGAACCCAGTTTACCTCAAAGTTCTGGAAGCAGTTGCATGAAACTTTGGGTACCAGGCTAGAATTCAGTACAGCTTTTCATCCACAGACAGATAGACAGACCGAGAGAGTCAATCAGATTTTGGAGGATATGCTGAGAGCTTGTGCGCTAGATTATGGATCTAGTTGGGACGATAATTTGCCATATGCAGAGTTTTCTTACAACAACAGTTACCAAACCAGTTTAAAGATGGCCCCTTTCGAAGCCTTGTACGGAAGGAGGTGCAGGACAACGTTATCGTGGGACGAAGTTGGAGACCGCCAGTTGTTTGGACCTGACTTGATCAAGGAGTCTGAACAGAAGGTGAAGTTGATTCGTGATAGGCTCAAGGTAGCCCAGTCCAGACAGAAGAGTTATGCAGATTCTAAACGCAAGGAGACAGTTTACGAAGTCGGAGACAGAGCTTATCTTCGAGTATCTCCACTTCGGGGAACAAAGCGTTTTAGAGTTAAAGGGAAGTTAGCACCACAATTTGTAGGACCATATCGAGTTTTGGAGCGTATGGGAGAAGTGGCCTACAAGTTGGAATTGCCCGAAGGATTGTCAGGAGTTCATGATGTGTTCCACGTTTCCCAGTTGAAGAAGTGTCACCCGGAGATGGCTGACATACCGTTGAGAGACACGGTGCCTTTGGAAACTATTCAGTTGGATAACGATTTGACCTACAAGGAGAAACCAGTCAAGATTCTCGAGTTTGCCAACCGAGTTACTCACAGCAAGGTTATTAAGTTTTGCAAAGTTCAGTGGAGCCACCACACGGAGGATGAAGCCACCTGGGAACGAGAGGAAGATTTGCTCAAAGACCACCCTCGCCTATTTTCTAGCCAACCCGAATCTCGAGGGCGAGATTCATCTTAAGGGGGGTAGGTTTGCAACATCCCAAATTTTCAATTTGGAATGTTATACATTAGATCATCATGCATATCATATTTTATTTTGCATTTTGGTTGATCCTAGAAATTCTACGCAACTCAATGACCCACGTAGAGAGTTGGGATTTCATTATTTTCATATTTGAGTTTTCTCAAATTTTGAGAATAGGATCATTTGATTTTATTTATTTTATCATCAATTATTTCTATTACAAAAATATGAGAGAGGGAATAAAAGGACTTTCCCAAAGTAAATAAATATTGAGGATTTAATAATAAAATCAAATAAGATTTTATTTCGGAGTTTTTCGGTGTTTTATTTGAATTTAGAAAAAAGTGTGTGTTTCAAAATTGCATTTAGGGTCCAAATAAATGTTCACCTTGTGCGGCTTGATTTTAGAAGCCCGTGTTAATTTATTTCGGAATTTTTGGAGTCCGTTTAGTATTTCTTTTTATTTTTCTTCCGAGCGGAATAATTAAAAAAACGAACCGACTTCGGGCCGTACCCGAACGGGACACCGCCCGGGGGCAGCCTTTAAATAGCGCCGCCCCGAGCGGCCCCAGCCCATCAACCCCGCCTCGATCCACGTGCTCCGTCGGAGCCGCCGCCGCCGATGATCCCGCCGCCCGAGGTTCGTCGCGCCTTGTTTTCCGTGCCAAAAAAAAAGAGAAAAAAAATCAGCGTTCGTCATTTTTCTTTTTCTCGGATTAAATCCGCGATTTTTCTGATCGCGATTCCTGATCCGATTTTCGTTTTAGTTTAACATTTCGCTCGTTTATCGGAATCAGGCGATTCAAGCGCCTAGAGTTTCGTCTCGAAACCTTCTATCCGTTTAACCAACTTAAACAAGATTTTGCTACTGTAAAATTTGCCCTAGATCCAGATTAGTAGAACAAAGTTGTTTTCTTTCGTAGTTTGATTTGCGTTGTTTTGTTCGATTTGATTCTTTTTGCCAACCGGAGTTCTTAAGTTGAACCTTCTACTTAGATCTCTTATTTGAGTTTTACCTGTGCATTAGATGAGTACTTATTGTATACTTATTTGTTTGTCTGCGATAGAATACCCGAAGTGCGCCGCCTGTTACTTCGAATCGTTAGGTTTCGCGGATCATCAGCAAGGCAAGTAACACTTTGATCATACCTTTTCTACTACCTAGTTTTATTGCATTAGATCAATCCTCACACATTGCATGATTAGGATCTAATCAAATTGTGGGATGGGAAGTAGATGAGGTAGTACCTATTACCTGTTTATTATCAAACCTTTGGGAGTTACTTCTACGTTTGCTTATTATGCCATGCTATGCTAGTAGACGTGGATTGGGTGAGTGAAATCCATGACAGATGTGAGATTGTTAATTAATGGTTTATCTAAGGTGGCAACTTAAACACACATCTGGGTGGATTGAGGCACCTGGGTATTCCAGGACTTGCCTGTTTTCTTTTGGACCGCCACCCAGGCTCAAAGGGATCATGAGACTATTCATACTGGAAACTTTCATGTGCAGCCACACGCTATTATGGGCTCTAGCATAGTTGACTAAGTCATGCGAACTCTTACAGTGGTAGACTAGCAGATGTAGGGGATGTAGGTGGTACGGTCTACCCGATCGTAAGGTGCTAGCGCTTCTGAAAGACTATGTCTCGGTCATCCGTCTTCTCAAACACCATGTAGTGCGAGAAACCAAACGGAGGCAATCGAGTCTTGTGGGGAAAAGTGCGCAAACCTCTGCAGAGTGTAATAAACTAATCATGGTTAGCCGTGTCCCCGGTTATGGACATCTTGAGTATCTAGTACTTGGATTTTCATGTGAATCTCAACATGTTACTCTAAATTAAATTTTGTTGGGTTATGTTTAATGATGATGCTTAATTGGGATTGAGAATGCTGTCAACCATTCTCAATGTTTAACAACCACCATGATAGTTAAATAAATCTATTCCTTTGTAGTAGGGAAAAATTGGCTTTACGCAAAACTGTAACCATAGAGCTTTCCACCAGCCAAATATGCATGTAGTATAGTTGTTTCATTCCATTACTCTCTATGTGTTACCTTGCCAGCATATTCCATGTGCTGACCCGTTTCGGGCTACAACGTTAATGTTGCAGACTTTTCAGATGACGATTAAGGAGTTTTTACGTCGTGGTTCTATACTCAGTGATGCCGTTGGAGTTGATGGACTCACTTATCTTCCAAGCCTTCCGCTATTATCGTTATTAGATGGCCTTAAGCCATATTTATTGTAATAAGCTCTCTTTTGAGATACTCAATGTAATAAGTGTGTGATTGCTACTCTGCTATAAATCCTCCGAGTACTGTGTGGTGTCAGCATTACTGATCCAGGGATGACACCGGAGCACAGAGATCAGACTGTTTGAGGTCTGGTCGCTACACTTCAGAAGGAGAATGATTCATTACTTGCTCAACAAATCAACGCTACTCAGGATGAATTTGTTCCTCCATGTTTGAAGTGCATTGAATGTGAAACTGCTAATTCTTCACCTGAATTCTCAAATACTTCCATTGCTGGAAATTCTTCAATTGTCTCTGCTATCACTAATTCCTCATCTGAGGACATTGCTAGTATCACTGATGATGCAGGGCTGAAGGAATTGTATATGACAGGCATGTACAAAATCCTCAAAGGGCATCAGGCTCTTTGTGACGTGCTTAAAAAGCAGATCCTCAACAGGAACCCTAGGAAAGAGGGTATTGCCTTTGAGAGGAAACTTAATGCTGATGGGACCTACTGGAAACCTGAGAAGTATCCCAAAACCTCATGGGTTGCTGCAGAGGGACCTTTAGTGGATCCATCTACTTTATCTGGCTTTACATGTGAATCTTCATATTCTTCTGATGAGTCAATTGACTCCAACTATAAACTGTTCAAAAATCAGAATGGTGAAGTATTTGCTAGATATGTTGGCACTAACTGCAGGAAAGGTTCTCCTGTGAAGAAAATCTGGGTTGCCAAAAGGTGCCTTGAAAATCTTCAGGTGAATGTCATCATGACACCACCTGTGAAGAATAGGAACCCCATATCAAATTCTTCATATGGATCCAAGTCCTCATACGGACCAAACTCCTCACATGGATCAAATTCCTCAAAAGGATCAAAGTCCTCATATGAGCATCATCGTGCTAACCCGTCTGTTTTGCATGGAAGATCTAAGGATTATGGGTATGTGCATTATTCTTCAAATCATTATGTTCATAAGTCCTTGAAGAATTTATCTGCTTACTCTTATGCTTACCCTAATCCCTCTTATGTGAAACGAAGTGGATTGGCATCTATGCCACCTTTCTCTTATGGAGCTCGCAGAATGATGAACTCTTTGCCACCCCTTCAGATGTGGGTGGTGAAGAAAAAGAACTAATCTCTTATGTAGGCTCAGGTCTCCAGACGAACTTAATCGTCTAAAGAATTTGCTGGAGACCTGAATATGCTTCAAAGGACGCAAGCTAATCATGAAGAAATGAATTTTCGTTTCTCACGTCCTCATACTGCTTTATCTGTTCTATTGCTTGATAAAATTGATCTGATAAAATTGATATCATATTCTTAACTAATGAAGTATATGAGTTCGTAAGCTGCACTAATTCATCTGCAGGATGATCAACCCAAAGCCACTGAGTGGGTCCTCGATAGTGGATGTACAAATCACATAACTGGTGACAGGAGCTTATTGATGGACTCTGCTTTATTTCCATCACATCTAAAGCATATCACCTATGTTGACAAAGGAAAAAGGAAGGTATTGGGTCTAGGTAAGGTTGCAATCTCAAAGGATCGACACATGGACAAAGTCATGCTTGTTGAGTCCTTAGGGTTCAATCTCATGTCTGTCTCAATGCTTTGTGATCTTGATATGGTTGTTGTATTTGGCAAGTATCGTTGTGTTGTGATCATGGAAGCTGACAATTCCAAAGTCTTCGAAGGCTTTAGGAGAGGAGATTTGTATATTGTTGATTTCTCTACAGGACCACAACCTACTACATGTCTACTTGCAAAAGCTTCAGAAGGCTGGCTATGGCATCGACGACTTGGTCATGCTAGCATGAGGAATCTGCACACGCTCGCAAAAAAGAAGCATGTAATTGGCATTGAGGGTGTCAAATTCCTCAAGGACCATTTGTGTGGAGCTTGTGAAGCTGGAAAGATGACCAAGGCCAAGCATCCAGCGAAGACTATCATGACTACTACTCGACCATTTGAATTGCTTCACATGGATCTCTTTGGCCCTACTCACTATGCCACATTTACTAATGTTGCATCCTTATATGGCTTTGTCATTGTTGATGATTATTCTCGATATACATGGGTGCATATCATCACTTACAAAACTGAAGTGCAGGAAGTCTTCAAATGATTTTCCTCGAGGGCCTCAACCAACTTTGGTGTGAAGATCAAGCACATCAAAAGTGACAATGGAACTAAGTTCAAGAACACTGGTCTTGATGACTATCTTGATGAACTTGGTATTACTCATGAGTTATCTGCTCCTTATACTCCTCAGCAAAATGGCGTCGTGGAGCGCAAAAACAGGACTCTTGTTGAGATAGCCCGCACTATGCTTGATGAGTACAAGACGCCTCCTCGCTTTTGGCCTGAGGCAATTGATACTGCGTGCCACATCATCAATAGGGTATATCTTCACAAATTCTTCAAGAAGACTGCATATGAACTCCTCACTGACAAGAAACCCAATGTGAGTTATTTCAAAGTCTTCGGTGTTAAATGCTGGATTAGAGATCCTCATCATAGTTCTAAATTTGCACTGAAAGCACATGAAGGTTTTATGCTCGGTTATGGTAAGACTCGCACACCTACAGAGTCTTCAACACCTATCACCACAAGGTTGTTGAAACTGTAGATGTGCGGTTCGATGAGACTAATGGCTCGCAAAGAGAGCACCTACCTCTTGTGATAGATGAAATACATCCTGAGGAATCTACTAAGTTCAAGGCTACTGAGGATGTCATTCCTATCGAAGAATCTGCTGAAGAAGTCATTCCAGAACATGAAGAACATCATGTGATGCACCTGAGGAAAATGGTGCTGAAGAAAATGCTGATCAAATTCCTCAACGACAACCCGCGCATCCTCGCGTTGCAAATGAAGTGCAAATTGAGAAAATCACCAGCGACATCAACATTCCAGGTCCTCTCATACACTCAAGAGCTTCACATTTATCTAACTTTTGTGGGCATGTTGCTTTCATCTCTATCATAGAGCCCACTAAGGTAGATGAAGCATTTCTGGAGCCTGAGTGGATTCAAGCTATGCAAGAGGAATTACATCAATTCGAGCTCAACAACGTCTGGGAACTGGTCAAATGTTCAGATCCTCGCAAGCACAATATCATCAGCAAAAAGTGGATCTACCGCAACAAGCAAGATGAAAATGGCCTTCTGGTGAGGAATAAGGCACGACTTGTAGCGCAAGACTACACACGGGTTGAAGGAATTGACTTTGATGAAACGTTTGCACCTGTTGCTAGACTTGAAGCTATTCGCATATTTCTTGCTTATGCTAACCATCATGATATCATCTGATATCAAATGGATGTGAAAAGTGCATTCCTCAATGGTAAGCTTGAGGAGGAAATATATGTTGCTCAGCCCCCGGGTTTTGAAGATCCAAAGCATCCTGACAAAGTCTTCAGACTCAATAAGGCCCTCTATGGCCTCAAGCAGGCCCCACGGGCGTGAATATCAAATGTATATGATGGGAGATTTGAAATTCTTCTTAGGTCTTCAGATTCGTCAACAACGCAATGGCATATTCATATCCCAGGAGAAATACCTCAAGGATGTACTGAGGAAATTCGGCATGCAAGATTGCAAAGGAGTCAAAATCCCTATGCCCACAAATGGCCATCTATGCACTGATGAAAATGGTATTGACTTCGATCAAAAGTGTTCCTTGAAGAAAAGTTGCACACCTTGATAACCCACAAGTATAGGGGGTCGCAACAGTTTTCGATAAGTAAGAGTGTCGAACCCAACGAGGAGCTAAAGGTAGAACAAATATTCCCTCAAGTTCTATCGGCCACCGATACAACTCTAGGCACGCATGATGTTCGCTTTACCTAGAACAAGTATGAAACTAGAAGTACTTTGTAGGTGTTGTTGGATAGGTTTGCAAGATAATAAAGAGTACGTAAATAAAAAGTAGGGGCTACTTAGATAAAGAAACAATAAAGTAAATATAGCGAGTGTGGAAAAGTGGTGGTAGGAGTTGCGAAATTGCCCCTAAGAAATTGACTACTTTACTAGACCGATAGCAAGTATTATGTGGGAGAGGCCACTGCTAGCATGTCATCCCTGACTTGGAATTCTATGCACTTATGATTGGAACTATTAGCAAGCATCCGCAACTACTAATGTTCATTAAGGTAAAACCCAACATAGCATTAAGGTATATTGGTCCCCCTTCAATCCCGTATGCATCAATTTCTATGCTAGGTTGAAGCTTCTGTCACTCTTGCCCTCCAATACATAGTCATATCAACATACAACTAACCCTAGGGTGTGATCCACGCGCGCAATCATATGATGGGCACCAAAGGACAGCAACATAACCACAAGCAAATTAAATCAATCATAGCAATTCATCAACCACCGATAGGACAACGAAAATCTACTCAGACATCATAGGATGGCAACACATCATTGGATAATAATATGAAGCATAAAGCACCATGTTCTTAGAGGGTACAACGGGTTGCGGGAGAGTGGACCGCTGTAGATAGAGGGGGGAAGGTGATGGAGATGTTGGTGAAGATGGCGGAGGTGTTGGTGTAGATCGCGGTGATGATGATGGCCCCCGGTGGCACTCCGGTGCAACCGGAAGCGAGGGGGAGAGAGCCCCCCTCCTTCTTCTTCTTCCTTGACCTCCTCCCTAGATGGGAGAAGGGTTTCCCCTCTGGTCCATGGCCTCCATGGCACAGGAGGGGCGAGAGCCCCTCCAAGATTGGATATGTCTCTCTTTCTCTCTCTGTTCTGTTTCTGCGTTCCCAGATTCTTCCCTTTCACCATTTCTTATATTCTCGGAGATCCGTAACTCCAATTGGGCTGAAATTTTGACATGATCTCTATCCGGATATTAGCTTTCTTGCGGCGAAAGAAGGGCATCAACCGCCTTACAGGTGGCCCACAAGGGTCAGGGGCGCACCCCCTGCCTCGTGGCCACCTCGGGCACCGTCTCGCGTGGATTTTTCTTCCCAAAAATCATATATATTCCAAAAAAATCTCCGTCAGTTTTTATCCCGTTTGGACTCCGTTTGATATGGATATTCTACGAAACAAAAAAACTTGCAACAAACAGGAACTGGCACTGGGCACTGGATCAATATGTTAGTCCCAAAAATAGTGTAAAAAGTTGCCAAAAGTACATGAAAGTTGAATAATATTGGCATGGAACAATCAAAAATTATAGATACGACGGAGACGTATCAGCATCCCCAAGCTTAATTCCTGCTCGTCCTCGAGTAGGTAAATGATAAAAAAGATAATTTTTGATGTGGAATGCTACCTAGCATAATCTTGATCATATGTCTAATCATGGCATGAGTATTAAGACACGAATGATTCAAAGCAATAGTCTATCATTTGACATAAAAATAATAATACTTCAAGCCTACTAATAAAGCAATCATGTCTTTTCAAAATAACATGGCCAAAGAAAGTTATCCCTACAAAATCATATAGTCTGGCTATGCTCCATCTTCACCACACAAAATACTCACATCATGCACAACCCCGATCACAAGCCGAGCAATGGGTTCATACTTTTTAACGCGCTTCAGCATTTTCAACCTTCACGCAGTACATGAGCGTGAGCCATGGACATAGCACTATAGGTGGAATAGAATGGTGGTTGTGGAGAAGATAAAAAGGAGAAGATAGTCTCACATCAACTAGGCGTATCAACGGGCTATGGAGATGCCCATCAATAGATATCAATGTGAGTGAGTAGGGATTGCCATGCAACGGATGCACTAGAGCTATAAGTATATGAAAGCTCAAACTGAAACTAAGTGGGTGTGCATCCAACTTGCTTGCTCATGAAGACCTAGGGCATTTGAGGAAGCCCATCGTTGGAATATACAAGCCAAGTTCTATAATGAAAATTCCCACTAGTATATGAAAGTGATAACTCAAGAGACTCTCTATATGAAGATCATGGTGCTACTTTGAAGCACAAGTGTGGTAAAAGGATAGTAACAATGCCCCTTCTCTTTTTCTCTCATTTTTTTGTTTTTTTCTTTTTTTTCTTTTTTTTTGTAGGCTTCTTTGGCCTCTCTCTTTTGGGGTGGGGGGCTTCTTTGGCCACTATTATTTTGATAACCTCACATGGGACAATGTTCTAATAATGATGATCATCACACTTTTATTTACTTACAACTCAATATTACAACTCGATATCTAGAACAAAGATATGACTCTATATGAATGCCTCCGGTGGTGTACCGGGATGTGTAATGATCTAGCATAGCAATGACATCAAAAAACAGATAAGCCATGAAAATATCATGCTAGCTATCTTACGATCATGCAAAGCGATATGACAATGAATGCTCAAGTCATGCATATGATGATGATGAAAGTTGCATGGCAATATACTCGGAATGGCTATGGAAATGCCATAATAGGTAGGTATGGTGGCTGTTTTGAGGAAGGTATATGGTGGGTTTATGGTACCGACGAAAGTTGCGCGATACTAGAGAGGCTAGCAATGGTGGAAGGGTGAGAGTGCGATAATCCATGGACTCAACATTAGTGCTACGTCTTGAGCTTGCGTTGGTTTTCCCCGAAGAGGAAGGGATGATGCAGCAGAGTAGCGTAAGTATTTCCCTCAGATTTTGAGAACCAAGGTATCAATCCAATAGGAGGCCACGCTCAAGTCCCTCGTACCTACACAAAACGATAGCTACTCGCAACCAACGCGATTAGGGGTTGTCAATCCCTTCACGGTAACTTACGAGAGTGAGATCTGATAGATATAATATTTTTGGTATTTTTGGTATAAAGATGCAAAGTAAAAAGTAAAATCAAAGTAAAAAAGCAAAGCGAGATTAAAGTGATGGAGATTGATATGATGAGAATAGACCCCGGGGCCATAGGTTTCACTAGTGGCTTCTCTCAAGAGCATAAGTATTCTACGATGGGTGAACAAATTACTGTTGAGAAATTGACAGAATTGAGCATAGTTATGAGAATATCTAGGCATGATCATGTATATAGGCATCACGTCCGTGACAAGTAGACCGAAACGATTTTGCATCTACTACTATTACTCCACTCATCAACCGCTATCCAGCATGCATCTAGAGTATTAAGTTAAAACAGAGTAACGCTTTAAGCAAGATGACATGATGTAGAGAGATAAATTCATGCAATATGAAATAAACCCCATCTTGTTATCCTCGATGGCAACGATGCAATACGTGCCTTGCCGCCCTTCTGTCACTGGGAAAAGACATCGCAAGATCGAACCTAAAGCTAAGCACTTCATGGCAAGAACTACCAATCTAGTTGGCCAAACCAAACGGATAATTCGAAGAGACTTGCAAAGATAACCAATCATACATAAAAGAATTTAGAGAAGATTCAAATATTATTCATAGATAGACTTGATCATAAACCCACAATTCATCGGTCTCAACAAACACACCGCAAAAAGAAGATTACATCGAATAGATCTCCACAAGAGAGGGGGAGAACTTTGTATTGAGATTCAAAGAGAGAGAAGAAGCCATCTAGCTACTAACTATGGACCCGAAGGTCTGAGGTAAACTACTCACACTTCATCGGAGAGGCTATGATGATGTAGAAGCCCTTCGTGATGACGGCCCTCTTCCGGTGGAGCTCCGGAACAGGCCCCAAGATGGGATCTCGTGGATACAGAAAGTTACGGCGGTGGAATTAGGTATTTGGCTCCTCCTCTGATCGTTTGGGGGTACGTGTGTATATATAGGAGGAAGAAGTATGCCGGAGGAGCACCGAGGGGCCCACGAGGCAGGGGGGCGCGCCCTAGGGGGGGCGCCCCCCACCCTCGTGACCGCCTCTTTTGTTCCTTGGAGCAGGGTCCAAGTCTCCTGGATCACGTTCGGTGAGAAAATCACGTTCCCGAAGATTTTATTCCGTTTGGACTCTGTTTGATATTCCGTTTCTTCGAAACACTGAAATAGGCAAAAAACAGCAATTCTGGGCTGGGCCTCCGGTTAATAGGTTAGTCCCAAAAATAATATAAAAGTGGAAAATAAAGCCCAATATAGTCCAAAATAGTAGATAATATAGCATGGAGCAATCAAAATTTATAGATACGTTGGAGACATATCAGGCATCCCCAAGCTTAATTCCTGCTCGTCCTCGAGTAGGTAAATGATAAAAAGAGAATTTTTGATGCGGAGTGCTACTTGGCATAATTTCAATGCAAATCTTCTTAATTGTGGTATGAATATTCAGATTCGAAAGATTCAAGACAAAAGTTTATATTGACATAAAAATAATAATACTTCAAGCATACTAACAAAGCAATTATGTCTTCTCAAAATAACATGGCCAAAGAAAGTTATTCCTACAAAATCATATAGTCTGGCTATGCTCTATCTTCACTACACAAAGTATTTAAATCATGCACAACCCCGATGACAAGCCAAGCAATTGTTTCATACTCAACTTTTTCAAAACTTTTTCAATCTTCACGCAATACATGAGCGTGAGCCATGGATATAGCACTATAGGTGGAATAGAATGGTGGTTGTGGAGAAGACAAAAAGGAGAAGATAGTCTCACATCAACTAGGCATATCAACGGGCTATGGAGATGCCCATCAATAGATATCAATGTGAGTGAGTAGGGATTGCCATGCAACGGATGCACTAGAGCTATAAGTATATGAAAGCTCAAAAAGAAACTAAGTGGGGGTGCATCCAACTTGCTTGCTCATGAAGACCTAGGGCAATTTGAGGAAGCCCATCATTGGAATATACAAGCCAAGTTCTATAATGTAAAATTCCCACCAGTATATGAAAGTGATAACATGAGAGACTCTCTACTATGAAAATCATGGTGCTACTTTGAAGCACAAGTGTGGTAAGAGGATAGTAAAATTGTCCCTTCTCTCTTTTTCTCTCATCATTTTTTTATTTGGGCTTTTTCTCTTTTTTTATTTTCTGGCCTCTTTTTATTTGGGCTTCTTTGGCCTCTTTTATTTATTTTTCGTCTGGAGTCTCATCCCGACTTATGGGGGAATCATAGTCTCCATCATTCTTTCCTCACTTCGGACAATGCTCTAATAATGATGATCATCACACTTTTATTTTTCTTACAACTCAACAATTACAACTCGATACTTAGAACAAAATATGACTCTATATGAATGCATCCGGCGGTGTACCGGGATATGCAATATGACAATGATGGAGTGTGTCATGATGAACTAGATGGTGGAAAGTTGCATGGCAATATATCTCGGAATGGCTATGGAAATGCCATAATAGGTAGGTATGGTGGCTGTTTTGAGGAAGGTGTATGGTAGGTGTATGATACCGGCGGAAGGTGTGCAGTATTAGAGAGGCTAGCAAGGTGGAAGGGTGAGAGTGCGTATGATCCATGGACTCAACATTAGTCATAAAGAACTCATATACTTATTGCAAAAAACTAGAAGTTATCAAAGCAAAGTATTACGCGCATGCTCCTAGGGGGATAGATTGGTAGGAAAAGACCATCGCTCGTCCCCGACCGCCACTCATAAGGAAGACAATCAATAAATAAATCATGCTCCGACTTCATCACATAACGGTTCACCATACGTGCATGCTACAGGAATCACAAACTTTAACACAAGTATTATTTAAATTCACAACTACTCAACTAGCATGACTTTAATATTATCACCTCCATATCTCAAAACAATTATCATGCTTCAATCTTTTCTTAGTATTCAACACACTAAAAAGAAAGTTTCACAAATCTTGAATACCAAGCATATTATTATTAAGCAAATTACCATGCTATTAAGAGTCTCTCAAAATAATTTAAGTGAAGCATGAGAGATCAATAGTTTCTTTAAAACAAATCCACCACCGTGCTCTAAAATATCTAAGTGAAGCACATAGAGCAAAATTATAACGCTCAAAAGATATGAGTGAAGCACATGGAGCAAAACTACTTAGCTCAAAAGATATAAGTGAAGCACATAGAGCAAAACTACTTAGCTCAAAAGATATAAGTGAAGCACATAGAGTATTCTATCAAATTTTAATTCATGTATGGCTCTCTCAAAAGGTGTGTACACCAAGGATTATTGTGGCATACTAAGACACAAAGACACAAATAATACAAGACGCTCCAAGCAAAACACATATCATGTTGGTGAATAAAAATATAGCTCCAAGTAAAATACCGATGGAAGTGGACGAAAGAGGGGATGCCTTCCGGGGCATCCCCAAGCTTTGACTTTTTGGTGTCCTTGGATTATCTTGGGGGTGCCATGGGAATCCCCAAGCTTAGTCTCTTGCCACTCCTTGTTCCATGATCCATCAAAAGAATTCACCCAAAACTTGAAAACTTCACAACACAAAACTCAAAATAGAGAACTCGTGAGCTCCGTTAGTGAAAGAAAACAAAAGACCACTTCAAGGTACTGTAATGAACTCATTCTTTATTTATATCGGTGTTAAACCTACTTTATTCCAACTTCTCTATGGATTATAAACTATTTTACTACCCATAGATTCATCAAAATAAGCAAACAACACACGAAAAACAGAATCTGTCAAAAACAGAACAGTCTGTAGTAATCTGTAGCTAGCGCAAGATCTGGAACCCCAAAAATTCTAAAATAAATTGCTGGACGTGAGAAATTTATCTATTAATCATCTTAAAAAAATAATTAACTAAATATAACTCTCCAAATAAAAATGACAGCAGTTCTCGTGAGCGCTAAAGTTTTTGTTTTTTACAGCAAGTTCAACAAGACTTTCCCCAAGTCTTCCCAACGGTTCTACTTGGCACAAACACTAATTAAACACAAAAAACACAACAAAAACAGAGGCTAAATAATTTATTTATTACTAATCAGGATCAAAAATCAAGGAATAAAAATAAAATTGGGTTGCCTCCCAACAAGCGTGATCGTTTAACGCCCCTAGCTAGGCATAAAAGCGAGGATAGATGTAGGTATTGCCATCTTTGGTAGGCAATCCATAAGTGGCTCTCATGATAGTTTCATATGGTAATTTTATTTTCTTTCTTGGAAAGTGTTCCATGCCCTTTTTTAATGGAAATTGAAATCTAATATTCCCTTCCTTCATATCAATAATCGCACCAACCGTTCTAAGGAAAGGTCTACCAAGAATAATAGGGCAAGAGGGATTGCAATCTATATCAAGAACAATGAAATCTACGGGCACATAATTCCTATTTGCAACAATAAGAACATCATTAATCCTTCTCATAGGTTTCTTAATAGTGGAATCCGCAAGATGCAAGTTTAGAGAGCAATCATCAAAATTACGGAAATCTAGTAAATCACACAAAGTCTTGGGAATAGTAGAGACACTAGCACCCAAATCACACAAAGCATAAAACTCATGATCTTTAATTTTAATTTTAATAGTTGGTTCCCACTCATCATAGAGTTTTCTAGGGATAGAAACTTTCAACTCAAGTTTTTCTTCATCAGATTGCATCAAGGCATCAACAATATGTTCAGTAAAGGCTTTATTTTGACTATAAGCATGTGGAGAATTTAGCACGGATTGCAACAAGGAAATGAAATCAATTAAAGAGCAACTTTCATAATTAAATTCCTTGAAATCCAATGTAGTGGGTTTAGCAACATCTAGATTTTTATTTCTTTCAATCCCACTTTCATCAATTTCATCATTAAGATCTAAATACACCGAATTTTTAGAACGCCTTCTAGGTAAAGGAAGATCATATTCAGTTTTATCAAGATTAATATTGCAAAATAAAGATTTAATAGGGGACACATCAATAAATTTTAGATCTTCATCTTGATTTTCATAGGAATCCGGTTTAGCAGCCATCTTATTAACTAAGGTGGCTTGCATATCTGAAATTTCAGAGTCATCTTTTCTAGACGAGCAATTTGGGATCTTATGCCATCAAATTCTTTAGACATATCATCAAGATCTTTATTCATATAACTCATAAAACTTTTTTGTTCTTTAAGCTTGTTTCTAAAGAAATTATTATGCTTAAATTGTAAAACCATAAATTCCTAACGTTGTTTTCGATCTCCTCTAACCTATTAAGGTGAAGATCACCAAATCTTGGTTGAGCTATAGCGACAAACAAGCAAACTAACACACGAGCAAACAAAAAAGGCAAGCGGGCAAAAAGAGGTAAATAGAGAGGGAGGATAGAGAGAGAGGGCGAATAAAACGGCAAGGGTGAAGTGGGTGAGAGGAAAACGAGAGGCAAATGGCAAATAATGTAATGTGAGAGATAGGGATTGCGATGGATACTTGGTGTGTTGACTTTTTGCGTAGACTCCCCGGCAACGGAGCCAGAAATCCTTCTTGCTACGTCTTGAGCTTGCGTTGGTTTTCCCCGAAGAGGAAGGGATGATGTAGCAGAGTAGCGTAAGTATTTCCCTCAGTTTTTGAGAACCAAGGTATCAATCCAGTAGGAGGCCATGCTCAAGTCCCTCGTACCTACACAAAACGATAGCGACTCGCAACCAACGCGATTAGGGGTTGTCAATCCCTTCACGGTAACTTACGAGAGTGAGATCTGATAGATATAATATTTTTGGTATTTTTGGTATAAAGATGCAAAGTAAAAAGTAAAAGCAAAGTAAAAAAGCAAAGCGAGATTAAAGTGATGGAGATTGATATGATGAGAATAGACCCCGGGGCCATAGGTTTCACTAGTGGCTTCTCTCAAGAGCATAAGTATTCTACGGTGGGTGAACAAATTACTGTTGAGAAATTGACAGAATTGAGCATAGTTATGAGAATATCTAGGCATGATCATGTATATAGGCATCACGTTTGTGACAAGTAGACTGAAACGATTCTGCATCTACTATTATTACTCCACTCATCGACCGCGATCCAGCATGCATCTAGAGTATTAAGTTAAAACAGAGTAACGCTTTAAGCAAGATGACATGATGTAGAGAGATAAATTCATGCAATATGAAATAAACCCCATCTTGTTATCCTCGATGGCAATGATGCAATATGTGCCTTGCTGCCCCTTCTATCACTGGGAAAGGACACCGCAAGATCGAACCCAAAGCTAAGCACTTCTCCCATGGCAAGAACTACCAATCTAGTTGGCCAAACCAAACGGATAATACGAAGAGACTTGCAAAGATAACCAATCATACATAAAAGAATTCAGAGAAGATTCAAATATTGTTCCTAGATAGACTTGATCATAAACCCACAATTCATTGGTCTCAACAAACACACCGCAAAAAGAAGATTACATCGAATAGATCTCCACAAGAGAGGGGGAGAACTTTGTATTGAGATTCAAAGAGAGAGAAGAAGCCATCTAGCTACTAACAATGGACCCGAAGGTCTGAGGTAAACTACTCACACTTCATCGGAGAAGCTATGATGATGTAGAAGCCCTCCGTGATGACGGCCCTCTTCCGGCGGAGCTCCGGAACAGGCCCCAAGATGGGATCTCATGGATACAGAAAGTTGCGGCGGTGGAATTAGGTTTTTGGCTCCTCCTCTGATTGTTTGGGGGTACGTGTGTATATATAGGAGGAAGAAGTACACCGGAGGAGCATCGAAGGGCCCATGAGGCAGGGGGGCACGCCCCCCACCCTCGTGACCGCCTCTTTTGTTCCTTGGAGCAGGGTCCAAGTCTCCTGGATCACGTTCGGTGAGAAAATCACGTTCCCGAAGATTTTATTCCGTTTGGACTCCGTTTGATATTCCGTTTCTTCGAAACACTAAAATAGGCAAAAAACAGCAATTCTGGGTTGGGCCTCCGGTTAATAGGTTAGTACCAAAAATAATATAAAAGTGGAAAATAAAGCCCAATATAGTCCAAAACTGTAGATAATATAGCATGGAGCAATCAAAAATTATAGATACGTTGGGGACGTATCAATTAGTCATAAAGAACTCACATACTTATTGCAAAAGTTTATTAGCCCTCAAAGAAAAGTACTACTACGCATGCCCCTAGGGGGATAGATTGGTAGGAAAAGACCATCGCTCGTCCTCGACCGCCACTCATAAGGAAGACAATCAATAAATACCTCATGCTCCAACTTTGTTACATAACGGTTCACCATACGTGCATGCTACGGGAATCACAAACCTCAACACAAGTATTTCTACAATCCACAACTACCCACTAGCATGACTCTAATATCACCATCTTTATATCGCAAAACTATTGCAAGGAATCAAACACATCATATTCAGTGATCTACAAGTTTTATGTAGGATTTTATGACTAACCATGTGAATGACCAATTCCTATCATCTCTCTAAATAGATATAAGTGAAGCAAGAGAGTTTAATTCTTTCTACAAAAGATATGCCCACGCTCTAACAAATATAAGTGAAGCAAAAGAGCATTCTACAAATGGCGGTTGTCTATGTAAAGAGAAACAGGCAATCCAAACTTCAAATGATATAAGTGAAGCACATGAAGCATTCTATAAAGCCATACTCAAAAGATATAAGTGAAGTGCATAGAGCATTATATAAATCAACCAAGGACTATCTCATACCAGCATGGTGCATAAAAGAAAAAGGAAAAATAAATGCAAAAGACGCTCGAAGATTGCACATATCGTATGAACGAAACGAATCCGAAAACATACCGATACTTGTTGAAGAAAGAGGGGATGCCTTCCGGGGCATCCCCAAGCTTAGACGCTTGAGTCTCCTTGAATATTTACTTGGGGTGCCTCGGGCATCCCCAATCTTGAGCTCTTGCCTCTCTTCCTTCTCCTCACATCGAGACCTTCTCGATCATCGAACACTTCACCCACACAAAACTTCAACAGAAAACTCGGTAAGATCCGTTAGTATAATAAAGCAAATCACCACTCTAAGTACTGTTGCGAAACCAATTCATATTTTGTTTTTGCATTGTATCTACTGTAATATAACTTTTTCATGGCTTAATCCACTGATATGAATCAATAGTTTTATCAAAACAAGCAAACTATGCATCAAAAACAGAATAGTCTTGAATAATGTGAACATTCACCATACTTCTTATACTTTAGAAATTCTACCAAAATTAGGAAAAATAAAAAAGTGTATAGGAAGACAGTGCAAAAAGAATCAGAACCATTTGACATTCCAGCAAAAAATGTAAAATCACGCACTACAGCCGAAGTTTCTGTCCTGCACCGTACAAATCATCAAGCAAATGTAAACATCTTAAAGGCAAACTTTGGCACATTATTTTTATAATACAAGGAATTGTACAAGGGGATAATTATTTTTATTGAAAAGTTTCTGTAATCAAGATTCACAAAGTTTCCGTGAGCATGAACAAAGTTCAGGGCTAGCTCCCACTTCAACAATGCTTGTCTTTCTCACTTTCGCTTTCCTTTTTGAAAAATTTTTGGGTTCCTCTCTTTATTTTTGTTGTTTTTAAACTATAGAAAGCACTCAACAGAAATAAATGACTCTCTAAAACTTCCGGGTTGTCTTCCTGGCAGCGCTTTCTTTAAAGCCATTAAGCTAGGCATATAGTGCTCAAGTAATGGATCCACCCGGATCCCAAGGTATATCAAAGCCAATGTTAATTAACAATGATTTGTAATTTAGTGGTGAGCACAAGGTAAAATATATCATGTAATGACGAAGTCTAACTCTCTTCCTATGCATCGGCATGTCATAAAAGAACAATTCATGCACACAAAGTAAAGGCCAATGCATAGTATAAACAGTTTCTTGCAATTTTTTTGTATTGGAAACATGGAGAGGTGGAGATATAGTTCCTATCTCATAATAATTTCAAGTAGGAGCAGGAAGCACATGCATATTATATTCATCAAAATCATCATGTGCAACGGTAAAAGGCAACCCACCAATATAATCCTTAAGAAGTGCAAACTTCTCCGATATAGTGTAGTCGGGAGAATTCAAAAAGATAATAGGACTATCATGCGTGGGTGCAATAGCAACAATTTCATGTTTAACATAAGGAACTATAGCAAGTTCATCTCCATAAGCATAATTCATATTGGCATCTTGGCCACAAGCATCATCAAAAAGGGATATTTCAAGAGAATCAACGGGATCATAACAATCATCATAGCAATCATCCTTCGGTAAGCACGAAGGGAAATTAAACAATGTATGAGTTGGAGGGTTACTCTCATTAGAAGGTGGGCATGGGTAGCTAATCCGCTCTTCCTCCTTTTGTTCTTCGCTCTCCTCCTAATCTTTTTCATCCAATGAGCTCACAGTTTCATCAATTTCTTCTTCCATAGACTCCTGCAAAATATTAGTCTCTTCTTGGACAGCGGATACTTTCTCAATAAGTGCATTAATATAGGAATTATATTCATAAATATCATAGCAATATTTTAAGATAGCTAAATTTTCAGGCCTATAAACATTATCATCATAAGCTTCATGCTTTTCAAACAAAGATTCAATTTCATAAGCACCCTTAAAAGCAACAAATTCTTCTATTTGTTCCACATCATAGTAATCATATACACCATTAGCATAAGAAGCTAAGGTTTCATTATCATTAAATTCACATGAAAAGGGGAGGTGTGGAGCCTTCACCTTAGAGCAACAAGTATAATCATATCTCAAGCATAGTTGCCTAGCATACCAATTCAATATATGAATTTGATCCCACAATAGTTTCCCTTTTTGTGTCAAGTGGTAATCCCTAAAGTATTCACGTTGATCCGGATGGTTGACGAAGTCGTGCTCCGGATGGATGTTCTTCACGTAGAAGTAAGACCGCTGCCACATCTTGACCGACTGCGTCAAGCTGATGGCTGGGAAGCAGTTCCCGGCACCCGTACGCCACACCGCGATGAAGGCGCCGCACTGGGCCGCCTCGTTCTTGGCAGCGGTGCCAAGTTTGGTGTAGAAGAAATCCCCCCATAGCTCGAGGGTGGGGGATGCCGAGGTATCCTTCGCAGAGCATCACGAAGCCCGACAGTAGTACCACCGTGTTTGGCATCAGGTGGTGCGGCTGGAGGCATAGAAGTGAAGGAAAGCATGGAGGAAGTCGCTCGCCGGCAGACCGAGGCCGCAAATGAAGTGCGAGCGGAAGACGACGTGCTCGCCTTTCTGCGGCGCCGGCAAGATCTCCGATTCGGGCGGAGGGCGTGCCCGTATGTAGTTCTCGCCGGGCAGCCGCCGCGTTTGGCAGAGGAAGGTGATGTGGTCTTCATGGACATTGGAACCGTCCCAAGCTCCGGCCCGCGCCATGGGGCTTGGACTCGATGGAGGCGCGGAACAACGGCGAGTGGGCGGACCCACGGCGGAGCAGCAGCGCTGCAGTGAGGACGCGCACGGCAACGGTGAGCTGCGGCAGCGCTTTGGCATGATGCAGGAGTGTGGCAGGGGCAGCAAGAAGAGGAAGGAAGAGGGGAGAGGAGGGCGCGCGTGCGTCTGCCACCCCTCTCCTCCCCTACTTATAGCCCCAGACGGCGAAGCCGAAGGGGCGAGAGCATGGGGGTCGTGGGATTAACTGCGCCCACGCCCCCACGACCCCGTTTTAGCCCGTAGTAACAACGTGTAGTTACTGTGCAGCGGAATCCCAACCGTTCGCCTCGGCCGCACCGGATTCGCGCGCGCCGAGGCTCGGTAGTGGCGGGCCCCATCCTGCGGCGATGTCCCATCGCGCGCGTGGGCTGGCAGGTCGGCCCGGCTGGCTGGCACCGCGTGGCGCGCAGACAGCGGGTGGCAAGCCTGCTGCCTGGCTGGTGCGCCACCCGGCTCCCGCCGAGACGTTTCGAAATCATCAGACGGTCCGCCTAGTCGCGACCGGCTCCTGCCAGCCGGTGCCTTGAAAGACGGACGAAACAAGTTCACCATATCATTCGGAGTTGGAACCTGCTGAGGCTTCTCGCCTTTTCAGTAGCGGTGCCCCACCAGCTTCGGGGACTAATGTGGGGGTAAACGACCACGGGTAGCCTCATCTGCTCCCCGTGGCGATTCAAGACATCGGGGCCGGCTGCGCCCCTCAAGCCTCAAGGACGAAGAGCCGCCTTCTCAGGACCGGCTGGTCCAGGCGACCGGCTGCCAGAGGGCGGCCGACCTCAGAAGAAAGCCATGAGACGGGCCGACTCCTGGCAGGCGGCCTCCAGAGAGGCCGGCTCCTAGCAGGCGGCCCCTCACACCCTCAAAGTTTGCACCACATTATGGCGACGAGACGGACGTGGCTACAGTACCGTCTGCCACCCCCGAATCCAGGGCCGAGCGTGGCCACACTACAGCGTACCGGGCGGACATCCTCGTCCTGCGCGACACTGTTGCCACGCAGTCCATGACATCACTCATGGCAGAGAAGGCCATGTTCCCACTACGCGCTGTCGGTACGGCATGCAGGCGGCGGGCCCTACCTGTCCGTGAGAAGCCAAAAGGCGGCGAGTTCCGACCAGTCGGCGCGAGGGGAGGCCGAATCCCAGCAGGCGGCCCTCCCCTTCCCTCAAAGTCTGGGCGCCATTAATCAGAAGAGACGAGGAGTGGCTACAGTGAACGCCCGCGAGGCGGCGGCACTGTAGCCACGCCTTCCCCGATAAAGCACACATCATCAGTGGCATTGCCACAGTGCTAAGCAGCCGACAGGACCCGCAAGCGGCGGGCACGGCCTGTCGGTGAAGTACAAGACAGCCGGCGGGACCCGCCAGGCGGCGAGCCCCAGCGGCCGACAGAGAAGCCGGCGACCATAGACACTAACAGTCGGGTCCTACATCCGGCCAAATTACCATTGTACCCCTGGGGGTAGGCCTATATAAACCCCCCAAGGCACCCATGCAAAGGGTTGAGACCTTAGATCGCATACACACACACATAGAGAGAGGAAGCTAGGGCTAGCCTCGCTCTTCTTCCCCCTCTAGAGAAACAGCTCAAGGAGCAAGCTTGTAGCCACCATTGTTGCTTGAGTGATCATGCAGAGACCCTGCAGAGCAGGACTAGGGGTGTTATCTCCTAGGAGAGCCCCGAACTTGGGTAAAGTTCGTCGGCGTACGTGTCTACGCCTCATCCCGTTTCCTGGCACCGGCGACGTCTTACTACCCCCCCACCATGATAAGCCATTCTTTGGCATATGTCGCACGACACCCCCGACAGCCATGACGAATGAAAAAGCCACCGTGCCGAAGGATAACCGTCAAGTCATAGGAAACAAGTGGGAGAACGCACATGCCTCCTGTGATGCCGCGGCTACAAAAATATTGTCCACATGGAAGGGCATTTTCTCGACGAGGGAGAACAAGAAGGAGGAGAGGTACAAGCTCATATTGGATGTGCAAAAAGAAAGGATGAAGTGGGGCCGGAAGAGGGCGGAGAAGAAGCTCGAAATTGAGAGGGAGAAGATCGAGTTGGAGAAGCAACAAGCAGTGATCAAATGGGAACTCGAGAAGGCAAGACATTTGGCGACATAGGGTTTGAGGAGGAGAGGTTGCAACTCGCACGGGACGCGGAGGATGCGAGGATCATGTTGGCGGACGAAACCCTCTTGGATGAGCATGCGAAAAAGTGGCTTGCGAACAAGAAGAAGGAGATCAACGACCGTGGAGAGTACGACACGGCAAGGGCGGCTGCGGCACGGATGCATGCGGAGAAGTAGGCCTGGATGCAGGCAGAGCAGGACATTCCGCCTGGAGCATGCCGCATTTCGCTCCGAGCAGGCGCCCGGCCAGTGATTCGAGGCCATCCGTCACGCTGAGACATTGATTTCATTTTGGCATTATCCGATTTGTTGAACTATAATTTGCTTTACTTTGTTTTGAACTTTTAAATTCAGATAATTTGTATCGTATGATCGTCGTGCATGGATTACATGAATTTGAGGATCGAAATCCGAGGTATGTGGATGTGCGGCGCAACATATAAAGGGCTGCCGGACACTGTATAAAGGGCCGGATTTGCCTAAGTCCTGCTGTGGATGATCTTACCATCTCGAAAGTCCACTTCGGTGCCCAGCACACCTAATCCCTCTATCCAAGTAGTCTACGTGTACCGCTGTCATGGACGGAAGCACCAGCGTAGACATCACGCACACCCCGCCGCCGACGCTTCCCGCCAACCACATCAGCGCAAACCATGTGCTCCAGGCATAAGATCATGTCTCCAAGATGATGATTACATCAAAAGTAACAAAGCCCATGGTGCCACAATCGTGGATCCAACAAGGCAAATCCCATCTCCTTGGTGATGCCTTCAACAAGGAAACACCCACGGGGGTTGCTGAGGCAATCCCCACACTAGCGAGCTGGTCGTCGTTCAGTGTTTCAGGAAGTGTTGCTATAGGATGTTTGAATTGCACCATATAGATTGGCCCAAAATAACCACTGCAAGTACATTCTGATAACTGGTCTATGGGAGAGAAAACAAAACATAATCAAAGAGGCTAGCAGACAGTAACCAGAGGAGATAAAGCGTATCACAATTAGGCACCTAACGAGCTAGTGACATTGCTGCAACAACCGCCTTGCTGCCTTTGATAAGAGTAAGAGAACGGGGAAATATAACACTTGCCATGCGGAAAGAACTGCAAGTGTAATCGACAACTGAGACTTACGACACAGGCAAACATTAATTTCCACCTCATGATTTTGCGAACAGAAGCGATTATGCAGGCCAAATCGCCAGCTAGCAGCAGTTAAACTGAATTGCAGGAAGAGAAAAAAAAAGGAAAACAAAACAAATAAGGAACGAATTCCCCTGACATCACATCTCTATACAGGTTCGTTTTGCAACAAATACTGCCAGCAACACCCAAGGGTTTGTTCACCAATGCTTATTCCTCCTCGATATATCATCGTGTTAGAAGAGTACTCGTCTTCATCTTCAGGTTGGTGACCTATGGGAGTGTAGCTCTCAACTCCTTTCTATCTGCGCCAAATGACTGCATCATCAAGTAGTGCGTGTTAGAACTGGTTCATCAATCCCCTTGAATGTTCAAAGTGCAGCCATGGTTCAACCAGTACATAATAATCTACTATAGCACATACTCCCTCTGTATCAAAATGTGAGACGTTTTTTGACAGTCATAGTGTCAAAAATCGTCTTATATTAAGTTACAGAGGTAGTACAGAAGAAAACATACTTTCAAGAGGCAATGAAAACTGTCGGTTATGACTAAAATCGTAAAATTTTAGTACTCCATCTCGTTACTGTGCAACGGCAGTTACGATTCAATTCTTTGCAACTTAAAACTACTAGCACAAAATGAGCAGAAACAAGACATTAGACTAAAATGCCAGTTCACAAGATTAAAAGCTGTGACCATCAGTTTGACCAGTCCAGAATAACTTCAAGATAAAAATGGTGAATTCACTTCGGAGTAGCCTACATAAATTAGATCAGACAATAACTGACCTCAACGCCGAAACCCTTGACGTAGACATTTGTAAAGAGCTCAGAAGCATCAGGCATAGGACTTTCCTGGAGATATCAATACATGTATATGTAAGTGATAAGCACAACTAATTTAGAGTGCACAAAAGGAGTATATCCAAATGCAACGGTAACCTTGGCTTTAGCAATGGCAGCGTCGACTTCTTTCCTAATTTCTTTCTCCATGTCCTGAGATGAAAACATATTCATAGTAAGAATTAGAACTTTCCTCTTATTTAAATGGTAATTCTGTATCTATGATTCTCACTTGCTATTTATACAATAATCATAACTGACGATTTTCAATACAATCACATACATACCTTGAGCTCAGCAGGGGTTGCTAGGTCATGAGCCAAGAGCAACTTTCTAACCCTTTCAATTGGATCACGCTCCTGTTGGTACCACAAAACAAATAAGTCTGAAATAGAAATATTTGGAAGCAAACAACGTTCAAACTAAAAGGTCACAACATTCCAACCTGTCTTACACCCGAGATCTCATCCCTGGTGCGGTAAGTGCTTCCTGGATCTGACATAGAGTGGCCGTGGTACCTATACGTGTCCATTTCAAGAACCTAAATAATGGGACAATATTAGTAACTATCATGCACTACTAACAAAATAACTACACATTACAAAACTATCCAAAAATCATATTATTCACAATAGGTGGACTAATATGGAAATAATCACGGCCATATATAAGACGACTGTAACTGCCCGTTAAATTAAGTAGCAAAAAGAATCAGCAGCAGCCAACATTACATTAAAGTTAGCATCGGGTCAATGTTCAAAGCTGTCATCAGGCCATAAGCTTGTGCATAGCATTTCCATACTTCATGATTTAACGGGTGTTTTAGCGGTTAGATGAAATTGACATGGCAAAACAATGTGACATTTGGGGTTCTGGAAACAGAACAATCAAGTGCTTCGATGGGAAACAATGGAAGGCAGAAGATGATGGAATCAGTGTTAGAAGATTGATCATCAAAGTATACAGCCATTTCAGATCCAAGTCTCCAATCCATAAATCACCTATATGGAACTATCGCAAACATATATTTCAAGCCACCTACTGTAGACAGCCATCAAGTGATAGACTAACAAGCAAGGCCAAATTCTTGGAGACAGGTCCAGCAAACTATTAATGTCAGGCAAATCTGAAACCTGAGCTAGGCATAGCAGATGATTTTTTTTCAGGAGAAAATGGGGTGCAGGTAAATTAAGTTATTACAGTCTTAGGCATTAATCCTTGCTAAGAACCTAAGCAAGAAATATAAAAGAATGGCTAGCAGCGCCACAGAACTAGGACAACCCCTAACAAAATATGAAGCACTGCACTGATATGCATACTTAAACTATAGAAGAAACAAAAATTCTTGGGCACTCACAATTGGGCCATTTGCAATGGCATGCTCCTTCGCAAATTTGCATGCCTGCTTCACAGCAAGAACATCCATTCCATCGACCTACACCAAACATAATTTGAGGATGTTAATAGGACATAAACTACTCCTAAGTAAACATTGTAGCTCCTATACATAGAAACATAGTAACTTATGACAAATTAAAGCTGCCCTCAGGTAAACATAGTAATAATGAATAAATTATTTAAGAAACTACTTCCTGTACATGTTGGAACAGCTAGGCATGCGTTAAAATAGCATAGTGAACCAATTATATATCCTTCGACCAAGGAAGGCCTCTTCTGTAACTGAAAAGACATATATAGGTAGAATCTATGAGGTCAACCCTCCATTTAAAACACACCAAAAGCAATCAGACATACCACTCATAGTAATAGAATTCACGATGCTAATCAACCCTCATCAATCCATGCACAATGATGAGCAAAATCAACCAAGAGGGATTCGAATTTACCTTCAATCCAGGCACATAGTCACCACGCTTGTAGTAGGAGGGGCTCTTGGCCGCCCTCCACTCAGCCGTTCCCATTCCGTCTGCATAACGGAAATATCCAGCAGATCGCGTCACGTCAGGTGAAAAAAAAACAGGTATCCAGATGCAATCCGAATTTCCTAGGATCGGCGGACGAACTTACAATGGTTGTTCTCGCAGACGAGTATGGCGGGCAGCTTCCAGAGGGCCGAGATGTTGAGCGCCTCAAAGAGCTGGCCCTGGTTGGCGGCGCCATCGCCGTAGAGGGAGAAGGAGACGGTGTCCTCCTTCCTGTACTTCTGCGCGAAGGCGAGGCCGCAGCCGAGGGGCACCTGGGCGCCGACGATCCCGTGGCCGCCGTAGAAGTTGGCGTCCTTCTTGTAAAAATGCATGGATCCGCCCTTGCCGCGGGAGCAGCCGACCTGGCGGCCCATGAGCTCGGCGAAGGCGGTGACGAGGTCGCCGCCGCGGGAGAGGAAGATGCAGTGGTCGCGGTAGGCGGTGATGATGGAGTCCTTGCGGGTGATGGCGGCCTCCATGCCGGCGCAGACGGCCTCCTGGCCGTCGTAGAGGTGGCAGAAGCCGCGGATGAGCTTGGCCTTGTAGAGCGAGTCGGCGGCGATCTCCATGCGGCGCATGAGGGACATGTCGTGGAAGAAGGCGACGAGCTCGGCGGGGGTGGTGGCGACGTCGCGGGAGGGCGGGTCGACGATGTGGGCCGTGAAGGGCATCGAGGTCTCGATGGTGAGCGGC
>NC_041390.1:558828307-558833156 GCF_002162155.2 Triticum dicoccoides | reverse complement strand
GCGGAGGCGGGCCGGGGCGGGGGGTGGGTGGGATGTGGGAGAGATAAAAGGAAGGAGGAGATTTTTCCTGCTGCCCTCCTTATTAAGGGGAGATGGTTGCAGGGGAGAAGGAGATGGGGAGAGGTTGGTGGCTTGCCTTGCCTTGCCTGGTGGGCCTTGGCGGGCCGGCGGCGCAGCGCTCGTGCGACGCAATCTTATTGGTTAGGGCCAGTTTGACTGCCACATAGGTTATTAATAATAAATCTTGCAACATTGATTAACCTCCTCTTATAAATTGACAAGACGACAATTGCGGCAGGATTTTTTGTAGGAAAAGATTCTTGTATATGTTTATTTATTTATTTTTGCAGGGGGGTTCTTGTATATATTTATTTAAGCACAGCTCTTTCAGATCGATCGCGTATGAAATCTGATCTTCCTCCTAGTTTTTTTTTTTGCATGGGATCTTCCTCCTAGTTTATTGGGGTGGTTGCCACTTGGGGCAGTATAATATCTGGTGGTCTCTAATAAGTTCTGGCGTAAGTACATTTTTCATATGAACAGAATAGAACTACTAGCATCTCAATTTTCATGATGTTAATGATTGATGCTACGACTAGCATCGCAATTTTCATGTATCGATTGGCTGTCGGAATTCGGAAAATATGCACTACTGCCCAGCAGCCAGCAGAATTGTTTTATTGTGCATTCAACCAAAAGAGTTGGTTATTAAATGTAGTGCCGCTGTCATGACGCTGGGAATATTTGATGCTAGTTATTAGGAAGACAAAGCTAAGCCAACCATCCTCTTTCATCATAAACAAAGTGAAACAACCCTGGCAATGGCCAGGGGCCACTTGGCTCAATCAACCATCCCTTTCATACACCGTTCCGTAATCTAGACCAACCAAAAGACAACTTCCAACTTCTCACGACAAAACTTTTTTATTTACTAAAGAAAACAGGTGAAAACAAGCGCAGGCTTCTTTGGTATCAAAAGAAGAAAAAGTGCAGGGTTTTTTTCTGAAGGCGAAAACAGGCGAAGGTTTCTAGCAACTCATATGCAAACTTCCTAGCACCCTGCAAATATTATGATTCCTATTGTAATAGTCTGCTTGAATTGGAAAAATACCAGCCTGACAAGTGTTTTGCCTTGCTTTCATATGAATTGTACAGCTAAAATGAGATCATCCAGGCTGTATCATAAAAAGGATACACCTCTGGCGAACAATAGTGTTTTAATGTCAGTTGATTGTCGCTGAAAGATATGCGCAAAACGGAAGCTTCAGAATGCAGAGGTAGGCACACTTGTAGGTGCAAGAATGAACAGTAGACAAAGTTACACATTGACAGTGAGAAAATGTTCCCACTCTTTTTGGACTAGGAAAGCCTACAGATTTCCTGCATTGAGTAAATACAATGAACCCTAGGCCGAGCAATCTATCTGTTTCCCCTCTTCTTCTATTTTGACAAATTGTACAGGTCAAATCCCAAGCATGCAGGACTACCGTGCTTGGGTTTGCAGTTTGCCTACAAAAATCGTTTATTATTAACAGAACTGCCCAAGTGTTGCTGCATGATGCTGCTACCCTGCGAAAATTCAGAGTACCACGACTTCCACGAATCCACGTAGTGAGCAAAGAGGTCACCGAGTGCTGCATTCAGAAGAAATGGGGAAAAACTGTCAGTATTTTGACATTATAACGGAGAAGATTCAATGTCTCATACTGATCCACATGAAAATGTCAACTACAAGCTTTTTTCCTTGATAAATTCTCAAAATAGGTCAGAGCTCTGTAATTGATGGAAAATAATAGAATTGGCCAAATAAATACTATAGTTTATTCTAGTATCTTCTCAAATACGAGTAGCTCACTGAAAAACAATGAGCTTGCTTCCAGAGAGGCAGAGAGCTCACATGCTATCTCTATGAGTCTAACATGATTTCCAAAATCAGATAGATATGCATACTCATATATGTATGGAGCTATGAGCATCTTCTTTCGCACTGGAAATTATTCAGAAAACTACCACTTGCATAGACCGAGTCTACTAACTAACACCAACCAAAATATTACAGATACCAAATTATGAGCAGCCGTGAAAATCTTGTATGGGTATAATACTATTTCTTACATACTTCAAATAAGCATCTCATACTACAAATACAGCATGATTTGTTTCATTTGGAAGGTTGATTCTGAATAACATGATTCACTTAATATGGCATATTTCTTTTTTTTTTGAAAGAAAAAGGCAGACCATTATCTGCCTCATGCATTCAAAACAAGCCGTAGCCCGGATGACCAGAGGTCAAATTACATGGGGTTGTTGGAAGCAAAAAGTTTCCACACTCTTCGGTTTATAGTTAAGAATACAAGGGGAGAAAAAAAGAGAGTGAGGGGAGCAACAGCAGATATCAGTTGGTATGCATGACAAATAAGAAGAATAGCAACCAAAGGCATGTCAGGGAAAATTCAGTAGGCCTCATGCTGTAACTTCAGCTAGATAGGTAGTCATACTGTAATTCCTATTTCCAGCACAATCAACGACAAGTATTTTCCTATCAGAAATTAACATCTGCAGTGACAAAGTGATTGACTTCTCATCATCTAAAAAAGTAAGCAACTTTCTACTAAGGAACAAAACCAGACCAAAGAAGTGCTGATAAATACCAACCTGGGTTCTGGTACTGCGGTCGAAATGAATCGGCAAGGCTCTCCCAATCATGGGCAATCGCCCTTTGTCCAACATTATTACAGTCATCAGGCTCCTGTTTTCTTGCACAAGAAGGGTGGAAAGGCCCATAAACAAAACCACTCTTGTTAACCTGCCCGGGCTGCTTCTGCGCGGCCACGTTGTAGCTCTTCAAGATATCAGCACCGCCCTGTGCCAGCTTCGCTTTCTTCTGGGTTGTTGGTTCCAGCTGGCTTCTGTTTATACCAATGTTAGTGAGTTCAGTTCCAAAGACTCTCTTGTTTGACAGAGTCTTCCTTGCTGGGGATGCAACAATTGTGACACCATTTTCTGCTTTTGGTTTCCCTGCCATGCCCAACCACCAGAATGCAGGCTTCCTTGTGTCCACTTGTGTCTGCGTGAAAAGATTCGAGAACAGATTCAGGAACTTCGCTTATCATTTAGGTGCAAATAACATTTTTAAGACCATGCAGGAGAGATGCATGTATATATGCTGAGTGCAGCTGACATACTTATGAGCTATTTATTTTGTAACAGCATGCATACCTTCTCAATGAGCTTCAGTGAAGACAGCACATTAGCAATGTCATATAATCTCCGGACTTTAGCTGTAGCATAAACATAAGACATACTATTAGCTTTTGTTTGGATTGGTATTCATACTAGTACAGCTGAAGAACTACGCCGAGGAAATAGTACAAATACTAACTTCTCATATTGGACTCCTCATGGCCTTCCCCAAGGAGGAACTTTGCAGCTTCATCAAGTGAGATCGTGCTAACCTGCTGGATGCACAGATTTCATACCAATCAACAACAGTTCCACAAACCATAAATCTTCATCATCAAAACAGAAACAAGGAAATGCAGAATCTCCCACCTCCATGGTAAGGAACAGCTTCACAAAATTTTGAGTGAGCAACCCAAGAGACTTCTCCTTCCTATGATCTGAAGATGTGACAACCAAAATTCAAAGCCTGGCACGACAAAATGAGACTAAAACCATACAGCAAGCCAGCGTTAGAGCGGATAAGCAGCCATACCAGATCTCAGCCGGCAGGGAGGTGCATCAGGCATGTCAGAAGGATTGTCAACTGTTTGGCTCAGCTTCTCGCCCTCCCTTTCGGCCTCCGGATCACCCAGCTTATCATCGTCTTCGTCATCAGACATCTTTACAACATCAAATGGAACAAGGAACAACATAGTCAGGAACTACATTGTTCACGGGTACCACATGGATAGATGCAAAGGAAAGATGCAGACAAGAAAGCATACATTGGCAGCAGATAGCTCCTCCGCCGGCAGAGGAGCCAGGCCAGACTTCTCTCTCAACGCCCTCTCCTGATGAGCAAATACAGGCAGACAAAAGACCAGAATTGAGATGGATCACACTGACATTTCTCGGTGGAATGATCACATGGAAACCAGATGCAAACCTTGAGTTCTCGCAGCGCCATCGGGACCCCTCCGAAGCCTATCCAGGAGTAGCGGTTCTTGGCCTTCCTCGCGAGGATCTACTCTCAGGGGATTGATTGAAAGCAGAATTCAGAACCCCATGAATGAAGATATACTACGAAGAAGTCTATCCGGGAACAGGCAGAAGGATGAGAGGAGGAAGAAAGGGCTCACCCCGACGCTCTCGAGCACGTTGACGATGTCGTAGATCCGGCGCCTCTCGACGCCGAGGCGCCTGGACGCGTCGTCCAGCCCGATGGACTCCACGCCGTCCCGGTCGTACAGGGCCACGAAGCTGCAGGGGCACGCGCACGAGAATTGTGTAAGGGAAACGCAGATCTCTCCACGCGCCAGGACGGATACGGTCATACGGACGCGAAGGAAAGATGGGTGGCACTCACTTGGAGCAGAGCAGGCCGAGCGACTTCTGCTTGCGGCTGTAGGCGTGGTGGCGCAGCCTGGCGCCCCCGCCGCGCTCGGCGAACAGCGGCAGCGGGTTCGGAATCGGAAGCCGCGGGAGGGGCGCCGGCGCCGTCGCCGTCGTCTCCGCGGCTGTCGAAGAGGGGGGCGCCGCGGACATCGTCGTCGCCGCCGCCGATCCGCGTGCGGGCAGAGGCAGGATCTGTGTCGCGCGGCGTGGCGTGGTGGGTGGTATCGGATCGGAGGAGGGAATTGCAATTGTCGCGGTGTTATTATAGACAGATATGAGATGGATAGAT
>NC_041390.1:558783591-558828014 GCF_002162155.2 Triticum dicoccoides | reverse complement strand
TTTTGAAATTTTCTCTTTCCGATGCGCTCGCGGTGCGGTGCGGCGCGGCTCGTGGGGTGGGGTGGGTAGAGAGGGCGGCTGGCCGACGGCACGCGCCCCGGTTTGAAATTTAAGCGGCCGTCGCGCGCCCGGGGGTGGGCTCTCTCCTCGTCCCGTGGCCGTCCGATCTGGGTCTCGGCTTTTTTCGCGGTGCGCTTTGGCTGGCCGTGATTCGGCGGCTCACGTCAGGGCACGTGCGACGGGAGGGAGGGGAGCGGGCGCGGCGCGTGATCGGCGCGCTGGCTGGACGCGCCTTTCCCTCCCGGCGGCCCCGGTGCGTGCCGCGGAATCACGCGATGGCACCGCACCGCACCGCACCGCACCACCGCGGTGGAATCGTGTTCCGGACGACGAGCCTGGCTACTGCCTCTCTGCCTGCACTCTGCCACGGCTTGCTTTCTTTCTTTTTGACGTGTGCCATGGCTTACTTCCCACTCTTCAGAAAGCGCGACAATGTAACTTTAAAACAAAAACAAAAAAGCTCAACAACGTCGCAGCTCAAAAAAAAAAACGTCACACACACACGCGCGCGCATTGTCATTTTGTAGATGGAAGAGACCGACTGGTCGAAGTTCAAAACATCTACTACAAACGGAAGCTCTGATACGGTCGTCCCCGCTAACACATGATCTTCACAGTAGAGGGGTTGAAGGATTTATACAGCACTGAAATGCAAAGTGTGCTTTTCAAGCTTCAAGCCCAAGAAGAAGATGGCATCCAATACGAATGCTTCAAGCCTATGAATGGTTGCGAGCGCCGCCGTCTCGATGCATTTTGGAGCGCCCCTCCACGAGGGATCCGGTAGAACCGTGGAGTCTGCTCCTGACACTGCTACGAACAAAGAGGAAATCTATTTGTTAGGCATTTACTTAAACTGCTAGCATGAGCCAGGTTGATTCGCAGCGATGCCAAAACACACAGTCAGACAGCCATGAGCGAGACATAATGTGTATTATTTTTTGTAGACGGGCATTTGTAGGATAGTACTACGCACAAAATGGGAACTTCACTTAATAAATGCAAAAACTCACCTCACCAAGTGTTGGAGTGAGCCATCGTCTGTGTCTCCAAAACATGAACAATCATCAGAAATAACAGCAGACAGTGAACCCCCAGAAACTTCCGCCATGGCCAAAAGTGCAACGGCATTCAAATTCCGTGAACTGGCGACAGCCACCAAGAACTTCCGCCTTCGACTGCCTTCTGGTTCTGGGAGATGGTGGCTGGACAGGGTCGACAAGGGCCACCGTGCAAATGCCCGGGTATATACAATAACGCCTTGATGATAAACATTCTTCAGATACAGTCTTGCTGGCTTGCAAAAAAATTCCTCGCTGCTTCAGTTATTACTTTTGATTGATTCACAGCCTGTAGCTGTGAAGCAACTAGACCTTAACTGACATCAAGGCTACAGAGTTCCCAGTCAAGATCTTGATGATCAGCCTCTTGTACCATTCAAACTTGGTGAGCTTATCAGGATACTGCGCAGAGGATCAAAGGCTACTGGTGTATCATTTACGATACGAGGACAAGAATTTATAAGTTGAACTGGCATCATTGTAGATAACAATTCTGATTAAATACCACTCAGTTGCATATCAGGATGAAGATAGCCCACATAACTGCTAGGGGGATCGAACACCGCAATGAGAAAATGAACTAGCCGGTCATCTGCCGAGGTTTCAAGTCCCCCAACATCCTTGATGAGAAATACAACCATAAACTCCCAGGCTTTGGGCTCACAAAGCTCGGCCTGGTTTGGGAGAAGAGAAGACATAGTACATCTCAACTCCACTGATGGCCACATGTGGGCCCAATATATTCCCCCTATAAAGAATGCTTTGTTAGATTTTATTTGAAAATATGCTGGACAATATTTCTTTCCGACTGCTAAGCTAAATTCATATTTGATCAACAGAAAAAGCCCATGATCAGGGATAGGAGGAGATACCATGAGTTAGTAGGCCCTCTTCTTAGACATGAATACAGGAGGAAGCCTCTATTCCGCCATACATGAATGATGTCGTTGTCCCATTGGGATTCCTTGCAAAGGTGCCTGCTGGCTGTGAAGAGAAACCTAGTGCTGCAAAGGGCCAACAAGGTGTAGTCGAGGCCATCGCCAGCAGAAATGGGCAAAGCCATCGAGACTAATATCCACCAGCAGGAAGAAGAGAAGCTCAAGTTCAAGGAAGGACAACTCGCTCTCAGTGCATTATAGCCCCATCTGAAGAAAAAAAAAATCAATGTAGAAAAAGGCAGCGCTGCCTATTCACAAAGGTTATTAGGTTCCCCTGAGATGTAACTTCCCAATTTTGTATTGCATTAGAGCTGAATTGTCATATATTAACAAGAAACTGCAAATCACATTCCTGTCTCGTAAAGGTGGTAAGGGGTATTATAGCCTGTGCTGAATCCAAAAGGTTGTAAAAACCAGTATGTCCGATGCTTATATACGTTGCACAAAGATGTTACTATGTCAGGGATCTACGCTGCTTGCAAAAAATATGGGAGGAGCACTAACTTTTTTTTACATAAAAACCGAATAGTGAATCAAATGCAATTGTGTGTTGATGTTTGTTTGCAAGTGTGTTGGACATATACAAAAGAACGGGAAGGCTTGGATAGGATATCGTCAAACAATGAAACCCAGAGACATTTTGGTAACGTTTTAGATCCTACTCGGTACTCACCTCTAGTTAGAAATATGCAACCAACACCTGACTGACAAAAGAATAGTTTCAGTCCTCTTTGAAGAGCTAATTATCATTCTTCTTATCTCACTACAGTGCCAGCTCCAACCTCAAACAGTTTGCATTTTTCAGGAAAGGACCAGTTGAGTACTTCTTTATGTATCCATTGCCACAAAGACAATTGGTTGCCTGCCATAAAGGAAGGTTTAAGATTAATTAGTGGACAAAAAAAGAAGTTAATACATACTGCAACGCACTATGTCTAAAGAAGCTGCAAATAGTAAATCATTTTAGACTGCTTGGATGACACAAGTGCATAATTCAGCAAGAACTTTTCCCAAGGAAGATAAAATGAGAGTGCTTGGATGACACAAGTGCATAATGTAACAAGAACTTTGCCCAAGGAAGATAAAATGAGAGTGCTTGGATGACACAAATCCAAAATTTGAGAAGTCAACTGAGATCTGTCCAAAATATGGGCGACATTCTACGGTACCTGATCGAATTCCAAATAAATATAATTAATAAAAAGGAACAAGATATGCGACAAATTTATATGGAATGAATTGAAGGTCTTTATATCAACTGCAACTTGAGTTCTGCTATCAACAGAGAAGAAAATGTGAAATTCGCTGGCCACATTGCTCCCTCTAGCGAACATAAGGAAAAACAACATCAAGGCAATGCCTGCAAGAGATATTTCCAGATTAAGATCATGCGTCATAGTCATAACATAAATATCTGCACCAAGAAAATGTATTGAAAATGTTTAATATTTGTATCTTGTTCAGGAACTCAATTTTTAATTGTGGGTTCAGTAAGTCCTTTAGGGTGATATATGACGGTATCTAGTTCAGGAACTCATACAGTTTTTCTGGTGTATAATGACACATGCATCTAACTATAAACATGAAGACCTCAAAACAGCAACAGGAGAATAAAAAATAAAAGGCCCTGGGGTACTAACACCCCTAGCATATTCTTAAGAGGAAGAGAGGATGCGAACCTTGAGCATGGAAATGGCATGCAGATTAGGGGCGATGTCCATAGGATGCACGCCCAGCAGCGGCATGCATCAGGCCAAAACGCTGGGGTGGCACCAACACACAGCTCGATCTTGTGAGCGCATGGAAGAGAACTCATGTCGACATCATTGAGAGGGAACTCCAAACCATGCCAAATTGCCAATGTTTATCTGGCTAGTCCAGTGCATCAACCGACTCCATTGAAAAATTGGTAATTTACAGGGAGCAAACTGATTTGTTCCCGATATTTCCCTTTACTTGAAAAGAGACACATCAACAACGAAGTAGTTGAAGCTTCAAGTGAGATGCTCTTGCCATCAACTTTAGACATATAATTTCCAGCCTTGACGATGTCACCGTTTTCCAACAATATTCTGATGATATTATTTATAAGACGAGAGTCTGGAGCACAACCACTCTTCTCCATTAATGAGAACATATTTTCAGCTTCTTCCACTGATCCTTCTTTTAGAAGATTTCCTATCATTACGCTGTAGGTAGAAGTATTAGGTACCATCCCACTGGCTGATATTGCAGCAAACAAACCGTTAGCTTCTTCTCTTCTCCGAACCTTGAACATGGCATTGATCATGGTATTGAGTATTTTAATATCAAACTTCACATTCATTGCTCCTAATTTCTGAAATAGGGTGATCGCTTCGTCAGAGCAATTATTCCTACAAAGTCCTCCAAGTATTATACTGTATGTGGAAATGCTCACTGTTATTCCCGTTTCGATCATCTCAACGAACATTTTCTTTGCAGCAAATGTTCTCCCAGCACGAAATAACCCATCCAGTATGATGTTATATGTGATTGTTGTGGGTTTAGGTTTGTTTTGCAACATTTCTCTGAATAGAATCAACCCATCATCAATCCTTCCACATCTACAATAGCCATAAGCAAGTGTATTATATGTAAAAACATCAGCCTCAATGCCAGCTGATACCATGGAATCAAGTACTCCAAATGCTTTCTCCATCTCACCGACTAAGCAATGTCCATCAATCAGCGTATTAAACGTAATGATGTTAGGTTTCAGACCTATGTCTGTAACCAAGTGGAAGATATCATGTGCATCCATAACCCTTCCTTCTTTGCATATACCGTCCATTACAGAACTGAAGAATGCAATGTTTGGACAAGGAATACCTTTGTTTGTCATTTCATAAACCAACTCCTTTGCTTTCCTCAAATCACCATGTGTAGAGAAACCCTGAATTAGGGAGTGATAAACAACTGTGTTCGGTTGTACTCCCTTACCAATCATCTGACTGAAGTTATCCATGGCATCAGCCAGCCTACCCATTCTGCAAAGTGCAGATATTAGAGTTGAATAGGTCCATACATCTGGACACACTCCTTGTCCCTGCATTCCAGTAAATATGTGCATAGCTTCATCCATCATTCCATGTTTAGCATGTGCATCAATTAAAATGTTGAAAACCTGACGATCGGGTACAATACCCTTGGTTGCCATTGAATTAAAGAGATTAATCATATCAGCAAAGCATCCTTTGGTTGCATACCCATGGAGCAGAACATGATACATGACCAAATCAGGCTTGTGGCCCTTGGCAGTCATGGAATCAAAGAATTCGGCAGCTTCTTTGGTTCTTCCATGCTTACAAAGAGAGGCCATGAACGAGGTCCAAGTAACAATATCTGGTATGAGACCCTGTCTTGTCATTTCTCTGAACATTTTACGCGCTTCCTTCCACTGTCCCAGAGTGCAATATCCATGGATCATGACATTATATGTCACATTGTTCGGTCGAACACCTTTATCAATCATCTGCCGGAGGAACAACTGTGCTTTGTCCATAGCTCTGGCCTTGCACAGCGCGTCAATGGTCAAGCTATATGTCACCACATTAGGCACAACCCCTTTCTGCTCCATTTCATGGAATAGACTGCATGCCTTGCTTACTTCACCTTCCTTAAAGAAGTCATGGATGACCGTGTTATACATCACTACGTTGGGGGAGCAGAGACCTCGTTCTTTCTCCCACATGTGGAGCAGGTCGAGTGCCCGCTGGCTCCTGCCATCATCGCATAAGCTCTTCAGAACAATGGAGTATGAGAAGGCATCAGGCACGCACCCGAGCTCGGACATCCGATGTAGCAGGATGTCCACGGCCTCATCTGTCCGTTTGGCGCCGCAGAGGCACTGGAGGACCGTGGTGGCGACGACCACGTTTGTCCTCAGGCCCATCCTGAGGACGCGCCCAAAGAAGGCGAGCCCAAGTTCCGGACGACGCGTGCGGCGGCAGCAGTTCATGAGGATGCCGTAGGTGAAGATTGTGGACGGCACCACCCGGGAGCCGGCCTCTTCTCGGCGGGTGCGGTTGAAGAGGGCGAGGGCGAGGGCGGGGCCGTCTCCGCAGGCGCCGGTGCCCGGCGCACGGGAGAGGGCCGTGAGGAAGCCGTTCAGGGAGCGCGCGGGGACCGGAGTGGCCTGCCGAAGCAATTCGTCGAACAGGCGGTGTGCGTCTTCCGGACTGAGCGTCCCAGCGCTGACGCGCTCTGTGGCCGCGGCAAAGGCGGTGACGGGAGACCATGAGCGTGACGGCGGCAAGGTGGAGATGGAGGAGGAGCGGCAGCGGAGAAGGCGGAGGTGGGGCATCGGCGCGGTGGAGGTGGAGTGGCGGAGGCGGGACATCGGCGCGGTGGAGGTGGAGGAGGATGCAAGTGTTCAATTCAGTAAGACAGTGACGGTTCATTCATCAGTTAATCAACGTCAAGCTCGCTCCTCAACTCCTCGTCGCTCGACGGCCAAGATCACCCCCGTAGCTTTATTACTCTCCTTTTCTTTTGATGAAGGAAAAAACTTCCAACCTATTCATCAAGGCACTACTACAAAGAATGTCAAAAGTAGTGTCAAACGCTCTTATAGTATGAGACAGAGGGAGTACAAATTACATCTAGTAGACAACCTAGCAACGACTAAAGCACTGGAACGAGCCGAAGTTATCGTCACTCCCTCATTAGATCCGAGTAAACCTTGTTGTAGTAGACAATAAAAATGCGTGATAAGGCCCTAGAGGGCCATACCTTTACCTTAATTAATCTAGCCTACCAACAGATGTTGTGCTAAAACCTCATACACTCATACCTACATACTTCATATTCGAAAGATGCCCGTCTCGGAGGGGTGAATTCCTGTGGATCCTTCACAATTTTGTGTAATCTTAGCAATGTTCACGATATCGGTAACCGGTAACTGCCCGATCAAGTTCTGGGTAGGGATTAATAGGCAAGTTGCTCCATGAACTGAATTTATCGGTAAACCATTGTTAACCTGGGTCATATCTACATATCCTAGGCTACATATCAACATATGCAATGTACGAAAATGTTTAAATATTCTAATAAGAAAGGAAAAGTGTTACATATCTATATATCCTAGGCCACCCCACATCATCTGAATTTATTTCCAAAGATGGAGCACTTGAATCGGTAGAATCGTACACAGAGGAGGGGACAGAGCAGCAATGCTGATATAGCCAGCCAGTAGCACCATAACAATCTGGGAGAAGGGGCGGGAGCTCCGAACCTAGAACAATGGGAGAAGAAGTGGGCGGCTGGGAGAAGGGAGGGAAACTTGCTACATTTCGGGCTAAATTAAACTTTGCTCCTTTGTTCATGAGCAAAAAGATTTCAATTTTGAGGCTCGTAGCCTTGCAAAAGCACGCTGCATCTCTAGGTATAGGACGTCACGTTTGGTTGAGTCTTCCTTATGACTGTAAACATTGTTACCCCTGGATAAAATTAGCGTGTGTTTGCCTTAAAAAAAACACCCCCTCCACTCTACTTACAATGCTAATTGTGGAGGCAGTGGGTACTGAGTGCCACACTTGGGAATTCAGAGGGTACACAGAGGCAGTGAAGCAGCATTGATAACAAGTAACACAACCAAAATCACTGGGCGCCTCAAAAACAAAAATCACTGGGCACACTGCCATCTCGTGAAGCTGCAAAACACACCTGAAACAACGGTGGATCGCCGCCAAGCCAAGCTGTTTTATTATCCAAACTATATACATCCATCATAAGTTCCTTACGGTGATACATCGCGACTGCATTCTTACACGAAATTAGCCATCTGAAGTAGTAGCAAGTCGTAGTCTGGAGTAGAAGGAAAAAAGACAAGGGCCGTCCTCATCTCATGCCCCAGCGCCTCAGACACGTTTTGGATAATAGAGGAGCCTCAGCCACTGTTTCTTCAACCCCGAGTGAGGGTGCAGCTAAAGAGGCTGAGTTCTACTTCAGACTTAATGCCCAACTCAGGGACTTTGGCATTGCATGAGGCGACTTGGATCTCCGTGATTCATGTACGCCACATGCTCGGAGCTCCGACAGAGGAGAAAAACCCTCCAAAAGTCGCAGCACAAGATGGAAATTTTACCTGCCTCGATGCTTATATGCTCTAGCTCGAGTGGTTCGTACATCAAACGAAATGTCTTCATCTCACCTAACCAACCCTGAAATTATTAGGACAAATAGAGAAATTAGTTGTCAAGTAGTTGGGACACAGAGGAATAATGCTAGGCAAACATAGAGATTTATTAAGCATCGTTTGGTGGGAAATGATAAGGAAACCCCAGCAGTCTCGTAAAGGAAAGTTTCACCAGTATGCATTGCGCACATGTAATATAGAGATGGCGCCATAACTGGACTACCTGATAATCAATGTACTATATTATTTTTTATATATATAAAGGTACAGCTTTTACGTTGCTGCGTAATTGTCAGTTCGTAATTTGTCATATAAGGAAATCTCATTGTCCCAACCACCATTTCGATGTACTATATTATATGTAAGAGAGGTACAACTTTTACGCTGATGTGTAATTTTCAATACGTAATTTGTCATATAGGGAAATCTGATTGCCCCAACCACCATATCAGATCCCACTGACTAAATCGCAGAGAGGTAAGATTATCAGTCATGATTAGCACAAGAAAACAAATACCTTGACTTCTGTAGAGCCAAATCCTTCCTCCTGCCCTCTTGAGTAACCGCAGTTCTCCCAACAGAAGAAATATTCGGCTCAGCTAACGGGTTGGTGACAAATCCACCCTGAACTCCAAACTTCTGCCTTTCCCACTTGTAAGAAGCTCTGCTCCCTTCAGAGCTGTTTGGAACACTGGAGGCAGAAAACCTGGAAGAGTTTCTACCACCATCATGCCTTCTCCAGAATTTTGGGCTCAGAATGCAACAGGTGTTCACACGGGGCTCACTGCTTGACATCCTTTCAGAAGAAACGGCCAAGTCACGTGATATCTCATCCAATGCCATCTCTAGGCCATGGACCCTTGTCTCCAAAGAATTCATGCCATTCTCAGATTTCCCCATAAATTTCTGATAAATAAGATGAACAACAATGTCAGATAAGCTTCCAATACACATGTAAGATATCAGAAGCATGTCAGGTGAGTTACTGCTTATAAGGGCCCATGGCTACTAGTTACTAGGAGTATAAGGCTTGCAGACATCAAATGATTGATGACAGACTCAGGTAAAATCAGCAAAATACATAAATAAAATCGTACTTTTTGCAAGGTCAGATTCGAAATTATGATAATTGCAGATTAAGACATTGTCATATAGCATAAGCCATGTTCCTGTCCAGGTTCCCCTTATAGCATGAAATTGTCAATGTCACAATTTGACTAGTGTCACGTAGACATGAAAGATAGATGTACCCTCTTCGCACCACCGACACAAATATATCGATTGAATATCCGACTATGGCCACTGTAGGCATAACTTAGCTTGCCTGAAGTTCAGGACACTTGTAAAATAGCCAATGCAATGAGCATTTTTTACTTATTAATTTTGGCAGACAAGTTTCATGGCTACAAGACCTATAACCCTCGCAGGGAATGCCATATTGCCATGTGTAAAGTTGTGCAGCGTTTTCAAAGGGCCAAAAATCCTGACAAGCCACTCCCATTTTTTAATAGCAATTGTACATTCTTGCTAATAAATATGAGCTGAGCAAACCGTAAGAACATGCTAAACCTGCTTGAACAGCTAGCACTAGCTATTTTCTTGCCCTTAACATGAAAGCTTATGGTCCTAATTGAATAGAACTGTAAAATATAATGTCCAACATAAAAAGGCAAAGTCACCTGGAGAAGGTCAAGTAAACCAGTCTGCTGTTTTTCAATCTGAAGCAGCTGCGACCTTATCTCTGATAAGCCCTCATCTTTGAGACCTGACTGAGACCTCTCTGAACCACCTTCAACCTCAGAAATCTCTTCCATGTTACCACCACATTCATACGGAACAACTCGCGAGCCAGCTTTCGCTCCAGCCAACTTGGTTGCCCTCTCTTCATTGCCCTGGAAAAGCGTCCTCCTTGTTTCCAGCCTAGATCTCAGATTGCCTCCTTTAAGAAGCTTCTCCTCCGTCACCTCTTTGATCGGGGTAGCATCAGGTGCAATTGCAGTGTCAACCTTGTAGTCGCAGTTCTTCGCTTGGCCTACCTTGCGGTTTGAAGGCGGTGACAGCCTCTTGTTTCTGATGGATGAGGGGCTGTGCTTTTTTGTTACACCGGGTGACACATCAGGAGGAGGCGACCTGCTCGTAGGTAATCTATTCTTCCTCGTCGCCGACTGAACGGAGTTTGAGCCTAAGGAAGCAGCTGGATATCTCCCATCACTTACACTCCCTGCTTGATCACAAGATGATTTGTGTCAAAAAAGAAAGAAACAGCAGAGCCCCAACAGTTCAGAGTTTTGTTGGGAAATCAAATAGTTAGTACAACATGATTTTCCTCTTCATAAAAAAATCCTCAATTATATGGCTCTTTTCTACTACTAGCAGTATAAACGATTACTTGAGCCAACCGTAAATTTATCAGATCTGCACAAGTAGCAACCAAAACTTGACATGTTCCACGTTAGGTGCATCACCTGCGAGAGAAGATCTTCGTTGTGAAAGTGACGCCGGCGCCGTACATGAGGATAATTCTTCCTCTTCGATGTCTGGTATCTCTTTCCACGCCTCGATCATCCTGCTCATCGAGTCCCGCACAATCTTGACCTACATTGACGAAAAGGCACCGAAAATCTAAGCATCGAACGACAGATCCAGAAAAAATATGTCACGCCACGCAGATCCAACCAAACCCAAGACCAACCTTGTCGAACCTCCTGGCCTCGAAATAGGCAAGGCAAGAGGATTTGTAGGTCATGAGAAGATCCTTGTATTCTAGGGCGAATGCGGCAAGCGCCTCGGCCGCGGCCTTCCTCGCCGCCCAGTCGTCGCTGGCGATTGCCTCGCGGAGGCACGGGATGGAGGCGGTCACTTCGGCGTCGCCGGCCACGGCCGCGGAGGCGCCGATGAGGGCGATGAGGGCGGGCTTGGCCTTGAAGGCATTGCTGCGGAGGAGCTTGAGGAGGCGGGGCTGGAGCTTGTGGAGGTAGGAGGCGAGGTCGGCGGTGAGGGGGGAGGCCTCGACGGCGGCGACGGTGGCGAGCGCGGCCGCGAGCTGCGCGCACTGGTCCTGCTCGTGGAGGAGCGCGTCCGCGAGGGGGCCGAGCGCGGCGGAGGCGGAGGCGGACGCGGCGGCCGCGGCGCGGGCGGCGTCGACGAGCGCGCCGCGCACGGACGAGTCCTGGTCGCGGACGCGGCGGAGCGCCGCTGCGAGGATGCGCGGGACCAGCGGCGCGACGGCCTCGCGCGGGTGGGACGCGGCGACGAGCGCGAGGAGGCGGAGCGAGTGGCGCCGGAGCGGGGTCTTGTCGGTGGGGCGCGCGTCGGAGACGGCGGAGACGAAGGCAGCGAGCTCGTCCGCGGCCAGGGCGCGCGCGACGGCGTCGAGCTCGGCCGCGGCCATGGCCTCGGTGTCGCGGTCCGAGAGCCGGAGGAGGCAGCGGTTGACGCGCTGCTTCAGCGATTCGGGGGCGCCGCGCGGGCGCGCGGCGGTGCCCATGGCGCGGACACGAGCAGCAGCTGGCGCGGTGGAGCGGCTCGGCGAGGAGCCGGGAAGGGAGTGGCGCCGGGGTATATTAATGGCGCGTGCGGGGCGGGGGTGGTTAGGGGGGGAAGGAGGAGGAGGCGGCACCGAGGAGTGGCATGGAAGCCACTGAGGAGCGACGCCGAATAGGTGGCGGGCGGGTGGGGAGCTATACCGTGGTAGGGGTACAGAGAGGAAGGGGAGATCCGGGATGGCGCGATGTATTTATGCTTCTCTTTTGTTTTTTATCCCTTTTTCAACCCTTTTGTTTCCTGCTTTCTTCCCTTTGTATGCACCGAAGAGCAGCTTTGTCTGCCCATCAATCCTCGCCAGCATGGAGTAGTGATCTTTCTATATCATTAAGAGCATTTTACATAGTTTGAGCCAACAGACTAACTCGTATAGTCACACGTAAACCAACCTGCAGTTAGATAATTAGGAAGACATCGGTATCCTCACCCCGGCAGGGTTCAAGTTCTAGACTTCCGTCAATCTCAAGATGATGTGATAGTCAGTCTCTCGAATGTGCTCATAGATGCAGGGTGTGCGGAGCGTCTACGTTTGTATTATTGTGTTTAAAAAAACTCATACTCAAACGAGCGCCTCCAAGCCGACTAGGATTTTCTCGCCTCTCGTCGGTGTCGCCGCCGATCTAACCTCGTCTTTAGCGCTTTAGAGCCATGGATGCATGGTGGATTCCGGCCCTTGTCAGCGGGGACGCTTTTGCTTTGCTTTTAGGCGTTTTCAAAATTCACCACGGCCCCGTGAGGAGGGGGGATACGAGGTGCTCCCGCACCTTATGTGATACGGTGATACAAGCTTCTAGAAGCCGTTGGATCTAATATCCAAGGGCACCGAGGGAGTTTGAAACTTTTTTCAGAAAAGCCCTCGACGATTCTGAGATTTACGCACAAGTACAACAAACAAAGATCAAACGGTCCAAAAGCTCGTATCACTATATCACCTAAGGTGCGGGAACACCTGGTATTTTCCCTTTGCCTACGGTGTGTGTCCTCCTTAGGAAGATGAGGTGGCTCCTTCGAGATGGAATAAGGTTCTCTTTGGCATGTTTCCGATGCATCTCGTGGGATTCGGTTGGATTTTGTCTTTGATGGATTTTGTATAAATCTGATCTCTCGTTCGCCTGTGTACGTGTGTTTATAGGTTTTCATTACTTCCAATCAATGCTTCTCTACATCAGCGACAGTTGTTGTCATGGTGCACTGGTCCTTTGGGACATTAGCATTAGCACTTGTTAATGGATATAGTTGTTGTCCTGACTGTCCACAACAATAAGGTTTGCCCAATTTTAATGAGGGAGGGGCGATGACGATGACACGTCTTCGGCTCGTTCATGCACTTGTAGTCATCGCTAGGTGATTTTCGAATATGAATGTAATCTATTTTACATCTTATGTTCTTTGTATTGCATGATGTTTGATGTATACATTGGAAGTTTTTTCAGAAAAAAAATAACTCATATAATAAGATGCACCTTAGACCAACTCTATAGGAAGAGTTAACATAAAGACATTGATGTTTGCTCTTTTTCTCCTATGGCTCCTTTTTCAATATGATTTATTACTAAACAATGCCAAACATTGAAACCCGACACATCGGCTTAAACGAAAAGGAGTTAACATACATAAAGACATTGATGTTCACTCTTTTTCTCCTATGGTATAAATCTTTTTTAACATGATTTGTTACTAAACAATGCCAAACATTGAAATCCAACACATCGGCTTAAAAAGAAAAGGAGTTAACATATATAAAGACATTGATGTTCACTCTTTTACTCCTATGGTGTAACTCTTTTTAACATGTTGTTACTAAATAATCCCAAACATCGAAACCCAACACATTAGCTTGAAAAAGAAAAGAAGCATCTACGCCATCTACATTGGATGTGTCTCGCTTACCGTCTCCACAACCTACCGCGAACATTATGACTATAGATCATAATAAATCAGTCGAACAACACGTAACCTAACAAAGTGCACAAAACTCCAAGATAACGTCTCCAAGGAGGAGACACAGCTCAGACGCGAGCGCTTCCAAGCCGACTAGAGTTTCCTTGCCTCCCGCCAACAGCGTCATTGATCTACCTCGTCGTTTGTGGCCTTAGTGCCATAGAGGCGCGGTGGATCCTGGGCCTTTTCAGCGAGAGGGTTTTTTGCTTCATTTTTAGTTGTTTTCAGATTTTGTTTAGGGTTTTTGCCTTGCTCGGGAAGGCGAGAAGGTGAAGGCTCCCTGAAGATGGAATAAGTTCTCTCTACCTAGCCCGTTTAAATGTGCGTCCAATGTCGTCGAAGGGCGTGTGAAGGTGTGTTTTCGTGGATCTCACGTGATTCGGTTAGTGTTTGTCTTTGATGGACTTGCTTGGATCCAGTCTTCATTCATTTGTGTGTTGTGTGTTTATATGTTTGATCCTTTCGATCTACGCTTCTCTACATCAGTGACAGGTGTTTTCTGGTGCACTGGCCTTTTGAGGCCTTAGGACGATGATTTCCCGACTCTCTACTACAACAAGGTTGACCCAGTTTTGATGAGGGCGAGGCGATGGCGGCGTGCTTTCAACTCGCTCGTGTTCTTGTAGTCGTCGCTAGGTGGTCTACGGACATGGACGTAGGTTTTCTTACTTCTGATGGTCTTTGTACCGCCATGATGTTTCAAAAAGAGAACTCATATAGTAAGATCCACCTTAGACCAACTCTAAAGAGTTAACATATGTAAAGACATTGATATTCACTCTTTTCTCCTTTGGTATAAGTCTTTTTAATTATGTTTTCTTACTACACAATGCCAAACATTGAAACCCAACACATCGACTTAAAAAGAAATTTAGTTAACATATATAAAGACATTGATGTTCGCTCTTTTTCTCCTATGGTATAACTCTTCTTTAATATGATTTCTTACTATACAATGCCAAACATTGAAACCAAACACATCAACTTAAAAAGAAAAGAAGCATTGACGCCATCTACATTGGATCTGTCTCACCCATCGTCTCCACAACCTACCCCAAACACCATGACAGTGAACCATAAATACATATGTCGAACTACATGTGACCTAACAAAGTGCAAAAAAACGCCAAGACAATGTCTTCAAGTAGGAGTCACTGCTCAAATGCAATCATCGTCGAGTCCAACCAAAAGGCTGAACATGGGGCTATCACCCCAAGCACCCACACCTTAAACAAGGAAATATTGTGTGAACGTCGATGTTTCCTATTGTAGCGAGAAGGCGCTAATGTCGACACCCACCCTCTCTACGAGCCTGCTCAAATAGAGTAACTTCTAGAAGGCTCTCGAAGCTGAAATGCCCCAACCCTGCCACCGAGTTCGAGAAATTGGAAGTTCAAAACCACGTGGTTGTATGACCCCAACACTTAGATCCATGAAGCCTCGTCGAACCCATGTGAGCTCCACTTGGCAAATCAACACAAGATCTTTGTGTTGGGGAACGTTGCAGAAAACAAAGATTTTCCTACGGTTTCACCAAGATCCATCTATGAGTTCATCTAGCAACGAGTGATCAGATTGCATCTACATACCCTTGTAGATCATGCGCGGAAGCGTTCAAAGAACGGGGATGAGGAAGTCGTACTCGACGTGATCCAAATCACCGGAGATCCTAGCGCCGAACGGACGGCACCTCCGTGTTCAACACACGTACGGTCAGCGTGACGTCTCCTCCTTCTTGATCCAGCAAGGGGGAGGAGAGGTTGATGAAGATCCAGCAGCACGACGCCGTGGTGGTGGATGCAGCAGTCACCGCAGCAGGGCTTCGCCGTTCTTCTGCGAGAGGGAGATGTGTAGCAGGGGAGAGGGAGGCGCCAAGAGTCAAGGTGCGGCTGCCCTTCCCTCCCCCCCTTTATATAGGCTCCCCATGGGGGGGCGCCGGACCATTCCGGAACTCCTATATATAATTCTTCACCTCCGGACCATTCTGGAACTCCTCGTGACGTCCGAAATCTCATCCGGGACTCCGAACAACTTTCGGGTTACTGCATATTCATATCTCTAAAACCCTAGCGTCACCGAACCTTAAGTGTGTAGACCCTACGGATTCGGGAGACATGTAGACATGACCGAGATGGCTCTCCAGTCAATAACCAACAGCGGGATCTGGATACCCATGTTGGCTCCCACATGCTCCTCGATGATCTCATCGGATGAACCACGATGTCGAGGATTCAAGCAACCCCGTATACAATTCCCTTTATCAATCGATATGTTACTTGCCCGAGATTCGATCGTCGGTATCCCAATACCTCGTTCAATCTCGTTACCGGCAAGTCACTTTACTCGTACCGTAATGCATGATCCCATGACCAGACACTTGGTCACTTTGAGCTCATTATGATGATGCATTACCGAGTGGGCCCAGAGATACCTCTCCGTCATACGGAGTGACAAATCCCAGTCTTGATCCATGTCAACCCAACATACACTTTCGGAGATACCCGTAGTATACCTTTATAGTCACCCAGTTACGTTGTGACATTTGGTACACCCAAAGCACTCCTACGGTATCCGGGAGTTACACGATCTCATGGTCTAAGGAAAAGATACTTGACATTGGAAAAACTCTAGCAAACGAACTATACGATCTTGTGCTATGTTTAGGATTGGGTCTTGTCCATCACATCATTCTCCTAATGATGTGATCTCGTTATCAATGACATCCAATGTCCATAGTCAGGAAACCATGACTATATATTGATCAACGAGCTAGTCAACTAGAGGCTTACTAGGGACATGTTGGTGTCTATGTATTCACACATGTATTACGATTTTCGGATAACACAATTATAGCATGAATAAAAGACAATTATCATGAACAAGGAAATATAATAATAATCCTTTTATTATTGCCTCTAGGGCATATTTCCAACAGTCTCCCACTTGCACTAGAGTCAATAATCTAGTTACATTGTGATGAATCGAACACCCATGGAATTCTGGTGTTGATCATGTTTTGCTCTAGGGAGAGGTTTAGTCAACGGATCTGCTACATTCAGGTCCGTATGTACTTTACAAATATCTATGTCTCCATCTTGAACATTTTCACGAATGGAGTTGAAGCGACGCTTGATGTGCCTGGTCTTCTTGTGAAACCTGGGCTCCTTGGCAAGTGCAATAGCTCCAGTGTTGTCACAGAAGAGAGTCATCGGGCCCGACGCATTGGGTATGACTCCAAGGTCGGTAATGAACTCCTTCACCCAGACTGCTTCATGTGCTGCCTCCGAGGCTGCCATGTACTCCGCTTCACATGTAGATCCCGCCACAACGCTCTGCTTGCAACTGCACCAGCTTACTGCCCCACGATTTAAAATATACACGTATCCGGTTTGTGACTTAGAGTCAACGAGATCTGTGTCAAAGCTAGCATCGACGTAACCCTTTACGACGAGCTCTTCATCACCTCCATAAACGAGAAACATTTCCTTAGTCCTTTTCAGGTACTTCAGGATATTCTTGACCACTGTCCAGTGTTCCTTGCCGGGATTACTTTGGTACCTACCTACCAAACTTACGGCAAGGTTTACATCAGGTCTGGTACACAGCATGGCATACATAATAGACCCTATGGCTGAGGCATAAGGGATGACACTCATCTCTTCTATATCTTCTGCCGTGGTCGGACATTGAGCTGAGCTCAATTTCACACCTTGCAACACAGGCAAGAACCCCTTCTTAGACTGATCCATATTGAACTTCTTCAATATCTTATCAAGGGATGTGCTTTGTGAAAGACCTATGAGGCGTCTTGATCTATCTCTATAGATCTTGATGCCTAATATATAAGCAGCTTTTCCAAGGTCCTTCATTGAAAAACTCTTATTCAAGTAGGCCTTAATGCTGTCCAAAAGTTCTATATCATTTCCCATCAAAAGTATGTCATCTACATATAATATGAGAAATGCTACAGAGCTCCCACTCACTTTATTGTAAACGCAGGCTTCTCCATAAGTCTGCATAAACCCAAATTCTTTGATCATTTCATCAAAGCGAATATTCCAACTCCGAGATGCTTGCACCGGCCCATAAATGGATCGCTGGAGCTTGCATACCTTGTTAGCATTCTTAGGGTCGACAAAACCTTCCGGCTGCATCATATACAATTCTTCCTTAAGGAAACCATTAAGGAATGCCGTTTTGACGTCCATTTGCCATATCTCATAATCATAGTATGCGGCAATTGCTAACATAATTCGGACAGATTTCAGCTTCGCTACGGGACAGAAAGTCTCATCGTAGTCAACCCCTTGAACTTGCTGATAACCCTTAGCGACAAGTCGAGCTTTATAGATGGTAACATTACCATCCGCATCCGTCTTCTTCTTAAAGATCCATTTGTTTTCTATCGCTCGCCGATCATCGGGCAAGTCTGTCAAAGTCCATACTTTGTTTTCATACATGGATCCTATCTCAGATTGCATGGCTTCAAGCCATTTGTTGGAATCTGGGCCCGCCATTGCTTCTTCATAGTTCGAAGATTCACCGTTGTCTAACAACATGATTTCCAAGACAAGGTTGCCGTACCACTCTGGTGCGGAACGTGTCCTTGTGGACCTACGAAGTTCAGTAGCAACTTGATCTGAAGTTTCATGATCATCATCATTAACTTCCTCTCTAGTCGGTGCAGGCACCTCAGGAACATTTTCTTGAGTTGCACCACTTTCCGGTTCAAGAGGTAATACTTCATCAAGTTCTACTTTCCTCCCACTTACTTCTTTCGAGAGAAACTCTTTCTCTAGAAAGGATCCATTCTTGGCAACAAAGATCTTGCCTTCGGATATGAGGTAGAAGGTATACCCAATAGTTTCTTTAGGGTATCCTATGAAGACGCATTTTTCCGACTTGGGTTCGAGCTTTTCACGTTGAAGTTTCTTGACATAAGCATCGCATCCCCAAACTTTTAGAAACGACAGCTTAGGTTTCTTCCCAAACCATAATTCATACGGTGTCGTCTCAACGGATTTCGACGGAGCCCTATTTAAAGTGAATGCGGCAGTCTCTAAAGCATAGCCCCAAAATGATAGTGGTAAATCGGTAAGAGACATCATAGATCGCACCATATCTAATAGAGTGCGATTACGACGTTCGGACACACCATTACGCTGAGGTGTTCCAGGCGGCGTGAGTTGTGAAACTATTCCACTTTTTCTTAAGTGTGTGCCAAATTCGTGACTCAAGTATTCTCCTCCACGATCTGATCGCAAGAACTTGATTTTCCTGTCACGTTGATTCTCAACCTCACTCTGAAATTCCTTGAACCTTTCAAAGGTCTCAGACTTGTGTTTCATCAAGTAGACATACCCATATCTACTCAAGTCATCAGTGAGGGTGAGAACATAACGATAACCTCCGCGAGCCTCAACACTCATTGGACCGCACACATCAATATGTATGATTTCCAATAAGTTGGTTGCTCGCTCCATTGTTCCTGAGAACGGAGTCTTGGTCATTTTACCCATGAGGCATGGTTCGCACGTGTCAAATGATTCGTAATCAAGAGACTCTAAAAGTCCATCTGCATGGAGCTTCTTCATGCGTTTGACACCTATGTGACCAAGGCGGTAGTGCCACAAGTATGTGGGACTATCATTATCAACCTTACATCTTTTGGTACTCACACTATGAATATGTGTAGCATTACGCTCGAGATTCATTAAGAATAAACCATTCACCATCCGAGCATGACCATAAAACATATCTCTCATATAAATAGAACAACCATTATTCTCGGATTTAAATGAGTAGCCATCTCGTATGAAACGAGATCCTGATACAATGTTCATGCTCAAACTTGGCACTAAATAACAATTATTGGGGTTCAAAACTAATCCCGTAGGTAAATGTAGAGGTAGCGTGCCGACGGCGATCACATCGACCTTGGAACCATTCCCAACGCGCATCGTCACCTCGTCCTTCGCCAATCTCCGCTTATTCCGCAGCTCCTGCTTTGAGTTACAAATGTGAGCAACTGCACCGGCATCAAATACCCAGGAGCTACTACGAGTACTGGTAAGGTACACATCAATTACATGTATATCACATATACCTTTTGTTTTGCCGGCCTTCTTGTCCGCTAAGTATTTGGGGCAGTTCCGCTTCCAGTGACCACTTTCCTTGCAATAAAAGCACTCAGTCTCGGGCTTGGGTCCATTCTTTGGCTTCTTCCCGGCAGCTTGCTTACCGGGCGCGGCAACTCCCTTGCCGTCCTTCTTGAAGTTCTTCTTACCCTTGCCCTTTTTGAACTTAGTGGTTTTATTCACCATCAACACTTGATGTTCCTTTTTGACTTCTACCTCTGCTGATTTCAGCATTGCAAATACTTCAGGAATGGTCTTTTCCATCCCCTGCATATTGAAGTTCATCACAAAGCTCTTGTAGCTTGGTGGAAGCGACTAAAGGATTCTATCAATGACCGCGTCATCCGGGAGATTAACTCCCAGCTGAGTCAAGCGGTTATGTAACCCTGACATAGTGAGTATGTGCTCACTGACAGAACTATTTTCCTCCATCTTACAGCTGAAGAACTTATCGGAGACTTCATATCTCTCGACCCGGTCATGAGCTTGAAAAACCATTTTAAGCTCTTCGAACATCTCATATGCTCCGTGTCTCTCAAAACGCTTTTGGAGCCCCAGTTCTAAGCTGTAAAGCATGCCGCACTGAACGAGGGAGTAATCATCAGCACGTGTCTGCCAAGCGTTCATAACGTCTTGTTCCGCAGGGAGAATAGGTGCGTCACCTAGCGGTGCTTCTAGGACATAATCTTTCTTTGCAGCTATGAGGATGATCCTCAGGTTCCGGACCCAGTCCGTATACTTGCTGCCATTGTCTTTCAGCTTGGTTTTCTCTAGGAACGCGTTGAAGTTGAGGATAACGTTGGCCATTTGATCTACAAGACATATTGTAAATATTTTAGACTAAGTTCATAATAATTAAGTTCATCTATTTAATGAACTCCCACTCAGATAGACATCCCTCCAGTCATCTAAGTATAACATGATCCGAGTTAACTAGGCCGTGTCTGATCATCACGTGAGACGGACTAGTCAACATCGGTGAACATCTTCATGTTGAACGTATCTTCTATACGACTCATGCTCGAGCTTTCGGTCTTCTGTGTTCCAAGGCCATGTCTGTACATGCTAGGCTCGTCAAGTCAACCTAAGTGTTTGCATGTGTAAATCTGTCTTACACCCATTGTATGTGAACGTTGGAATCTATCACACCCGATCATCACGTGGTGCTTCGAAACAATGAACTGTCGCAACGGCGCATAGTTAGGGGGAATACTTTCTTGAAATTATTATGAGGGATCATCTTATTTACTACCGTCGTTCTAAGTAAACAAAATGCAAAAACATGATAAACATCGCATGCAATCAAATAATAATAGTGACATGATATGGCCAATATCACATAGCTCCTTTGATCTCCATCTTGGGGCTCCATGATCATCTTGTCACCGGCATGACACCATGATCTCCATCATCATGATCTCCATCATCGTGTCTCCATGAAGTTTCTCACCAACTATTACTTCTACTACTATGGCTAACACGTTTAGCAATAAAGTAAAGTAATTTACATGGCGTTTCTCAATGACACGCAGGTTATACAAAAAATAAAGACAACTCCTATGGCTCCTGCCGGTTGTTTGTCATACTCATCGACATGCAAGTCGTGATTCCTATTACAATAGCATGAACATCTCATACATCATATATATATCATTCATCATTCATCACAACTTTGGCCATATCACATCACAAAACACTTGCTGCAAAAACAAGTTAGATGTCCTCTAATTGTTGTTGCAAGTTTTACGTGGCTGCAATAGGGTTCTAGCAAGAACGTTTTCTTACCTACGTGAAAGCCACAACGTGATTTGTCAACTTCTATTTACCCTTCATAAGGACCCTTTTCATCGAATCCGCTCCAACTAAAGAGGGAGAGACACACTGTTGGAAATATGCCCTAGAGGCAATAATAAAAGCATTATTATTATATTTCCTTGTTCATGATAATTGTATTTATTCAAGCTATAATTGTGTTATCCGAAAATCGTAATACATGTGTGAATAATAAACACCAACATGTCCCTAGTAAGCCTCTAGTTGACTAGCTCGGTGATCAACAGATAGTCATGGTTTCCTGGCTATGGACATTAGATGTCATTGATAACGAGATCACATCATTAGGAGAATGATGTGATGGACAAGACCCAATCCTAAACATAGCACAAGATCGTATAGTTCGTTTGCTAGAGTTTTCCAATGTCAAGTATCTTTTCCTTAGACCATGAGATCGTGTAACTCCCGGATACCGTAGGAGTGCTTTGGGTGTACCAAACGTCACAACGTAACTGGGTGACTATAAAGGTATACTACGGGTATCTCCGAAAGTGTCTGTTGGGTTGACACAGATCAAGACTGGGATTTGTCACTCCGTATGACGGAGAGGTATCACTGGGCCCACTCGGTAATGCATCATCATAATGAGCTCAAAGTGACCAAGTGTCTGGCCACGGGATCATGCATTACGGTACGAGTAAAGTGACTTGCCGGTAACGAGATTGAACGAGGTATTGGGATACCGACGATCGAATCTCGGGCAAGTAACATACCGATTGACGAAAGGAATTGTATACGGGGTTGTTTGAATCCTCGACATCGTGGTTCATCCGATGAGATCATCGAGGAGCATGTGGGAACCAGCATGGGTATCCAGATCTCGCTGTTGGTTATTGACCGGAGAGCGATCTCGGTCATGTCTACATGTCTCCCGAACCCGTAGGGTCTACACACTTAAGGTTCGGTGATGCTAGGGTTGTAGGGATATGTATATGCAGTAACCCGAATGTTGTTCGGAGTCCCGGATGAGATCCCGGAAGTCACGAGGAGTTCCGGAATGGTCCGGAGGTAAAGAATTATATATAGGAAGTGCTATTTCGGCCATCGGGACAAGTTTCGGGGTCACCGATATTGTACCGGGACCACCGGAAGGGTCCCGGGGGTCCACCGGGTGGGGCCACCTGCCCCGGGGGGCCACATGGGCTGTAGGGGGTGCGCCTTGGCCCATATAGGTCAAGGGCACCAGCCCCAAGAGGCCCATGCGCCAAGAGATAAGGAAGGGAAGAGTCCCGAAGGGGGAAGGCACCTCCTAGGTGCCTTGGGAAGGAGGGATTCCTCCCTTGGCCGCCGCCCCCCTTGGAGATTGCATCTCCTAGGGCCGGCGCCCCCCTAGGCTCCCTATATATAGTGGGGGAAGGAGGGCCTCTCAACCCACGCCTTTGGTGCCTCCCTCTCCCTCTCCAACACATCCTCCTCCTACATAGTGCTTGGCGAAGCCCTGCCGGAGTACTGCAGCTCCACCACCACCACGCCATCGTGCTGCTGCTGGAGCCATCTTCCTCAACCTCTCCTTCCCCCTTGCTGGATCAAGAAGAAGGAGACGTCACGCTGACCGTACGTGTGTTGAACGCGGAGGTGCCGTCCGTTCGGCGCTAGGATCTCCGGTGATTTGGATCACGTCGAGTACGCCTTCCTCATCCCCGTTCTTTGAACGCTTCCGCGCGTGATCTACAAAGGTATGTAGATGCAATCCGATCACTCGTTGCTAGATGAACTCCTAGATGGATCTTGGTGAAACCGTAGGAAAATTTTTGTTTTCTGCAACGTTCCCCAACAGTGGCATCATGAGCTAGGTCTATGCGTAGTTCTCTTGCACGAGTAGAACACAATTGGTTGTGGGCGTTGATGTTGTCAACTTTCTTGCCGCTACTAGTCTTATCTTGCTTCAACGGTATTGTGGGATGAAGCGGCCCGGACCAACCTTACACGTACGCTTACGTGAGACCGGTTCCACCGACTAACATGCACTAGTTGCATAAGGTGGCTGGCGGGTGTCTGTCTCTCCCACTTTAGTTGGAGCGGATTCGATGAAAAGGGTCCTTATGAAGGGTAAATAGAAGTTGACAAATCACGTTGTGGCTTTCGCGTAGGTAAGAAAACGTTCTTGCTAGAACCCTACTTCAGCCACGTAAAACTTGCAACAACAATTAGAGGACGTCTAACTTGTTTTAGCAGCAAGTGCTTTGTGATATGATATGGCCAAAGTTGTGATGAATGTTGAATGATATATATGTGATGTATGAGATGTTCACGCTATTGTAATAGGAATCACGACTTGCATGTCGATGAGTATGACAACCGGCAGGAGCCATAGGAGTTGTCTTTTTTTTTGTATGACCTGCGTGTCATTGAGAAACGCCATGTAAATTACTTTACTTTATTGCTAAACGCGTTAGCCATAGTAATAGAAGTAATAGTTGGCGAGCAACTTCATGGAGACACGATGATGGAGATCATGATGATGGAGATCATGGTGTCATGCCGGTGACAAGATGATCATGCAGCCCCAAGATGGAGATCAAAGGAGCTATGTGATATTGGCCATATCATGTCACTTTTATTATTTGATTGCATATGATGTTTATCATATTTATGCATCTTGTTTACTTAGAGCGACGGTAGTAAATAAGATGATCCCTCATAATAATTTCAAGAAAGTGTTTCCCCTAACTGTGCACCGTTGCGACAGTTCGTTGTTTTGAAGCACCACGTGATGATCGGGTGTTAGATTCCAACGTTCACATACAACGGGTGTAAGACAGATTTACACATGCAAACACTTAGGTTGAATTGACGAGCCTAGCATGTACAGACATGGCCTCGGAACACAGAAGACCGAAAGGTCGAGCATGAGTCGTATAGAAGATATGATCAACATGAAGATGTTCACCGATGTTGACTAGTCCGTCTCACGTGATGATCGGACACGGACTAGTTAACTCGGATCATGTTATACTTAGATTACTGGAGGGATGTCTATCTAAGTGGGAGTTCATTGAATAATTTGATTAGATGAACTTAATTATCATGAACTTAGTCTAAATTTTTTACAATATGTCTTATAGATCAAATGGCCAACGTAGTCCTCAACTTCAACGCGTTCCTAGAGAAAACCAAGCTAAAAGACGATGGCAGCAACTACACGGACTGGGTCCAGAACCTGAGGATCATCCTCATAGCTGCCAAGAAAGATTATGTCCTACAAGCACCGCTAGGTGACACACCTGTTCTCCCTGCAGAACAAGATGTTATGAACGCTTGGCAGGCACGTACCGATGACTACTCCCTCATTCAGAGCGGCATGCTTTACAGCTTAGAGCCGGGGCTCCAAAAGCGTTTTGAGAGACACGGAGCATATGAGCTGTTCGAAGAGCTGAAAATGGTTTTCCAAGCTCATGCCCGGGTCGAGAGATATCAAGTCTCCGACAAGTTCTTCAGCTGTAAGATGGAGGAAAACAGTTCTGTCAGTGAGCACATACTCACTATGTCTGGGTTGCATAACCGCTTGACTCAGCTGGGAGTTAATCTCCCGGATGACGCGGTCATTGACAGAATCCTTCAGTCGCTTCCACCGAGCTACAAGAGCTTTGTGATGAACTTCAATATGCAGGGGATGGAAAAGACCATTCCTGAAGTATTTGAAATGCTGAAATCAGCAGAGGTAGAAGTCAAAAAGGAACATCAAGTGTTGATGGTGAATAAAACCACTAAGTTCAAGAAGGGCAAGGGAAAGAAAGCCTTCAAGAAGGACGGCAAGGGAGTTGCCGCGCCCGACAAGCAAGCTGCCAGGAAGAAGCCAAAGAATGGACCCAAGCCCGAGACTGAGTGCTTTTATTGCAAGGAAAGTGGTCACTGGAAGCGGAACTGCCCCAAATACTTAGCGGACAAGAAGGTCGGCAAAACGAAAGGTATATGTGATATACATGTAATTGATGTGTACCTTACCAGTACTCGTAGTAGCTCCTGGGTATTTGATACCGGTGCGGTTGCTCACATTTGTAACTCAAAATAGGAGCTGCGGAATAAGCGGAGACTGGCGAAGGACGAGGTGACGATGCACGTCGGGAATGGTTCCAAGGTCAATGTGGATAGCCGTCGGCACGCTACCTCTACATTTACCTTCGGGATTAGTTTTAAACCTTAATAATTGTTATTTAGTGCCAACTTTGAGCATGACCATTGTATCAGGATCTCGTTTAATTCGAGATGGCTACTCATTTAAATCCGAGAATAATGGTTGTTCTATTTATATGAGAGATATGTTTTATGGTCATGCTCCGATGGTAAATGGTTTATTCTTAATGAATCTCGAGCGTAATGCTACACATATTCATAGTGTAAGTACCAAAAGATGTAAGGTTGATAATGATAGTCCCACATACTTGTGGCACTGCCGCCTTGGTCACATAGGTGTCAAACGCATGAAGAAGCTCCATGCAGATGGACTTTTAGAGTCTCTTGATTACGAATCATTTGACACGTGCGAACCATGCCTCATGGGTAAAATGACCAAGACTCCGTTCTCAGGAACAATGGAGCGAGCAACCAACTTATTGGAAATCATACATACTGATGTGTGCGGTCCAATGAGTGTTGAGGCTCGCGGTGGCTATCGTTATGTTCTCACCCTCACTAATGACTTGAGTAGATATGGGTATGTCTACTTAATGAAACACAAGTCTGAGACCTTTGAAAAGTTCAAGGAATTTCAGAGTGAGGTTGAGAATCAACGTGACAGGAAAATCAAGTTCCTGCGATCAGATCATGAAGGAGAATACTTGAGTCATGAGTTTGGCACACACTTAAGAAAATGTGGAATAGTTTCACAACTCACGCTGCCTGGAACACTTCAGCGTAATGGTGTGTCTGAACGTCGTAATCGCACTCTATTAGATATGGTGCGATCTATGATGTCTCTTACCGATTTACCGCTATCTTTTTGGGGCTATGCTTTAGAGACTGCCGCATTCACTTTAAATAGGGCTCCGTCGAAATCCGTTGAGACGACACCGTATGAATTATGGTTTGGGAAGAAACCTAAGTTGTCGTTTTTGAAAGTTTGGGGATGCGATGCTTATGTCAAGAAACTTCAACCTGAAAAGCTCCAACCCAAGTCGGAAAAATACGTCTTCATAGGATACCCTAAAGAAACTATTGGGTATAACTTCTACCTCAGATCCGAAGGCAAGATCTTTGTTGCCAAGAATGGATCCTTTCTAGAGAAGGAGTTTCTCTCGAATGAAGTAAGTGGGAGGAAAGTAGAACTTGATGAAGTATTACATCTTGAACCGGAAAATGGCGCAACTCAAGAAAATGTTCCTGAGGTGCCTGCATCGACTAGAGAGGAAGTTAATGATGATGATCATGAAACTTCAGATCAAGTTGCTACTGAACTTCGTAGGTCCACAAGGACATGTTCCGCACCATAGTGGTACGGCAACCCTGTCTTGGAAATCATGTTGTTAGACAACGGTGAACCTTCGAACTATGAAGAAGCGATGGCAGGCCCGGATTCCTACAAATGGCTAGAAGCCATGAAATCCGAGATAGGATCCATGTATGAAAACGAAGTATGGACTTTGACTGACTTGCCTGTTGAGCGGCGAGCCATAGAAAATGATGTGATCACATCATTAGGAGAATGATGTGATGGACAAGACCCAATCCTAAACATAGCACATGATCGTATAGTTCGTTTGCTAGAGTTTTCCAATGTCAAGTATCTTTTCCTTAGACCATGAGATCGTGTAACTCCCGGATACCGTAGGAGTGCTTTGGGTGTACCAAACGTCACAACGTAACTGGGTGACTATAAAGGTATACAACAGGTATCTCCGAAAGTGTCTGTTGGGTTGACACAGATCAAGACTGGGATTTGTCACTCCGTATGACGGAGAGGTATCACTGGGCCCACTCGGTAATGCATCATCATAATAAGCTCAAAGTGACCAATTGTCTGGTCACGGGATCATGCATTACGGTACGAGTAAAGTGACTTGCCGGTAACGAGATTGAACGAGGTATTGGGATACCGACGATCGAATCTCGGGCAAGTAACATACCGATTGACGAAGGGAATTGTATACGGGGTTGCTTGAATCCTCGACATCGTGGTTCATCCGATGAGATCATCGAGGAGCATGTGGGAGCCAACATGGGTATCCAGATCCTGCTGTTGGTTATTGACCGGAGAGCGATCTCGGTCATGTCTACATGTCTCCCGAACCCGTAGGGTCTACACACTTAAGGTTCGGTGACGCTAGGGTTGTAGGGATGTGTATATGCAGTAACCCGAATGTTGTTCGGAGTCCCGGATGAGATCCTGGACGTCACGAGGAGTTTCGGAATGGTCCGGAGGTAAAGAATTATATATAGGAAGTGCTATTTCGGCCATCGGGACAAGTTTCGGGGTCACCGGTATTGTACCGGGACCACCGGAAGGGTCCCGGGGGTCCACCGGGTGGGGCCACCTGCCCCGGAGGGCCACATGGGCTGTAAGGGATGCGCCTTGGCCCATATGGGCCAAGGGCACCAGCCCCAAGAGGCCCATGTGCCAAGAGATAAGGAAGGGAAGAGTCCCGAAGGGGGAAGGCACCTCCTAGGTGCATTGGGGAGGAGGGATTCCTTCCTTGGCCGCCGCCCCCCTAGGAGATTGGATCTCCTAGGGCCGGCGCCCCCCCTAGGCTCCCTATATATAGTGGGGGAAGGAGGGCCTCTCAACCCACACCTTTGGTGCCTCCCTCTCCCTCTCCAACACATCCTCCTCCTCCGTAGTGCTTGGCGAAGCCCTGCCGGAGTACTGCAGCTCCACCACCACCACGCCGTCGTGCTGCTGCTGGAGCCATCTTCCTCAACCTCTCCTTCCCCCTTGCTGGATCAAGAAGAAGGAGACGTCACATTGACCGTACGTGTGTTGAACGCGGAAGTGCCGTCCGTTCGGCGCTAGGATCTCCGGTGATTTGGATCACGTCGAGTACGCCTTCCTCATCCCCGTTCTTTGAACGCTTCCGCATGTGATCTACAAAGGTATGTAGATGCAATCCGATCACTCGTTGCTAGATGAACTCCTAGATGGATCTTGGTGAAACCGTAGGAAAATTTTTGTTTTCTGCAACGTTCCCCAACACAGACACCCGCCAGCCACCTTATGCAACTAGTGCATGTCAGTCGGTGGAACCGGTCTCACGTAAGCGTACATGTAAGGTTGGTCCGGGCCGCTTCATCCCACAATACCGCTGAAGCAAAATAAGATTAGTAGCGGCAAGAAAGTTGACAACATCTATGCCCACAACAAATTGTGTTCTACTCGTGCAAAGAGAACTACGCATAGACCTAGCTCATGATGCCACTGTTGGGGAACGTTGCAGAAAACAAAGATTTTCCTACGGTTTCACCAAGATCCATCTATGAGTTCATCTAGCAGCGAGTGATCGGATTGCATCTACATACCTTTGTAGATCACGCGCGGAAGCATTCAAAGAACGAGGATGAGGAAGTCGTACTCGACATGATCCAAATCACCGGAGATCCTAGCGCCGAACGGACGGCACCTCCGTGTTCAACACACATACGATCAGCGTGACGTCTCCTCCTTCTTGATCCAGCAAGGGGGAGGAGAGGTTGATGAAGATCCAGCAGCACGACGACGTGGTGGTGGATGCAGCAGTCACCGCAGCAGGGCTTCGCCGTTCTTCTGCGAGAGGGAGACGTGTAGCAGGGGAGAGGGAGGCGCCAAGAGTCAAGGTGCGGCTGCCCTTCCCTCCCCCCCTTTATATAGGCTCCCCATGGGGGGCGCCGGCCCTAGGAGATGGGATCTCCTAGGGGGGGCGGCGGCCAAGGGTGGAGTGGCCCCCAAGGCAAGTGGGGCGCCCCCCCACCCTAGGGTTTCCAACCCTAGGCGCAGGGGATGGGCCAAGGGGGGCGCACCAGCCCACTATGGGCTGGTTCCCCTCCCCACTTCAGCCCATGGGGCCCTCCGGGATGGGTGGTCCCACCCGGTGGACCCTCGGGACCCATCCGGTGGTCCCGGTACAATACCGGTGACCCCCGAAACTCTCCCGATAGCCGAAACTGCACTTCATATATATAATTCTTCACCTCCGGACCATTCTGGAACTCCTCGTGACGTCCGGGATCTCATCCGGGACTCCGAACAACTTTCGGGTTACTGCATATTCATATCTCTACAACCCTAGCGTCATCGAACCTTAAGTGTGTAGACCCTACGGATTCGGGAGACATGTAGACATGACCGAGATGGCTCTCCGATCAATAACCAACTGCGGGATATGGATACCCATGTTGGCTCCCACATGCTCCTCGATGATCTCATCGGATGAACCACGACGTCGAGGATTCAAGCAACCCCGTATACAATTCCCTTTGTCAATCGGTACGTTACTTGCCCGAGATTCGATCGTCGGTATCCCAATACCTCGTTCAATCTCGTTACCGGCAAGTCACTTTACTCGTACCGTAATGCATGATCCCGTGACCAGACACTTGGTAACTTTGAGCTCATTATGATGATGCATTACCGAGTGGGCCCAGAGATACCTCTCCGTCATACGGAGTGACAAATCCCAGTCTTGATCCGTGTCAACCCAACAGACACTTTCGGAGATACCCGTAGTATACCTTTATAGTCACCCAGTTACGTTGTGACGTTTGGTACACCCAAAGCACTCCTACGGTATCCGGGAGTTACACGATCTCATGGTCTAAGGAAAAGATACTTGACATTGGAAAAACTCTAGCAAACGAACTATACGATCTTGTGCTATGTTTAGGATTGGGTCTTGTCCATCACATCATTCTCCTAATGATGTGATCTTGTTATCAATGACATCCAATGTCCATAGTCAGGAAACCATGACTATCTGTCGATCAACGAGCTAGTCAACTAGAGGCTTACTAGGGACATGTTGGTGTCTATGTATTCACACATGTATTACGATTTCCGGATAACACAATTATAGCATGAATAAAAGACAATTATCATGAACAAGGAAATATAATAATAATAATCCTTTTATTATTGCCTCTAGGGCATATTTCCAACACTTTGGCGTGCACATCTCCAGCGACGAGCACCACAAAAGCTATGTCGATGGTCACCCAAGATGCGCCAGATGTCGATCATAAAAGTTGGGTTCACGTTGCCATGAATTTCTTGCATCGTCACTAGAAATGATAGTGGAAGGAGCCCACCACCATTGCAAATCATTGGTGGATACTACAAAAAACGAAGGTGGTGGAGGAGGAGGAGGGGCCACCGTTGGTCATCATCGAGCCCCCATCGAAAACCCCACTAAGGGCGACTGCTCGCTTCACCTCCACACCCCGCCGAGAACACATGCCAGTGCCACTAGCTCACCAAGGTCTTCTGCGCCACCACGTTCCCGCCTCATTGGAGGCAAGCCTTTGTGGCAGCAAGCGGAGGAGACACGGAAGATGGAGCTCTAGCATCGGTGGCTTGGAGGCGCCACCCGAGTCGCCCTCGAGTAACACAGATCAATCCCTTTTCTCCATGATTCTCGTTCGCCCGACATGAAAGCGTATGATTATTTTTAACCAGTTTGTTTTATTTATCTTTCATCCTCTTCTCTCATCTACGCCAACAACTTTTTTTGCATAGTAGAAGATGCCATACCACTTACTCCGCACCGCCGGCCACTACATGCAAATGAACAATGCACACATTCCGAACATAACATGGTACCTTCAAACGTGTAGGAAGCTAATACCTTTCCGCGCAAACATGTTGTCTATAAAATAACTACTTGTTCTAAAGGAATATCATGTGGGGAAAATAGTAATGTCGACACGATGTTTCCGGGAGTGCTTATTTCTTTATTTGTAGTAAAACTTAAAAATGTTTTGTTGACTAAAATGGTCAAAGAACTAAAAATAACATTTGACGCCAGAAGTTCATCTTATTTGTGACACGCCATGCTATTTTATTCACTGCAGATCAAAGTCTGTAGACAGAAAAAAATGCTCCCTCCGTCTTAAAATTCTTGTCTTAAATTTATCTGGATACAAATGTATGATTTTTGTCTTAGATTTGTCTAGATACGGATGTACGTATCTAGACAAATTTAAGACAAGAATTTTGGAACAGAGGGAGTATGTGATTGCCCAAGATTTGCTAACTCACGCTGCATTCGAATTTATTGGCAGTGAGCAGAGCACCAATTCCTGAAGCCTGCTTAATTTAGCACGCACCCACAGTGAAAACAGGAGCAGCTCTACTTGTGGCACAAGCAACTCTCGGAGAACTCATCGGACAAGCATGTGAAAAACAAGAAACACTGACATCTGTATTTGACTAATCTGCAGTTGCAAGTCACGTGAAACAGTGAAAGAGCCGCGGCTTTTGGTGCTCGCCACCTGTCACAGTCAAACATTCTACACCAACCTAGTACCCTCCGCGGTCTATCTAAGAAAATTGTCTTCTCAGAATCCGTGCACACACTGTTTTATTTTCACGCCAAATAGGATCCACTGTCAAATCAACCGTCAGTAGTGTGCACATGACCGTCCGTAAAATGCATCACGTACTACTATAAGCTACTACTAGTAGACGTTAATTGTTGTCGGTGCCTTTGAGGGATCCATATCAAGTCAAGCAAAACACCAATAATGAATCACGTGAGTCGGGGCCAGAAAAACCTTGGGATGCCACCGGTTCCGTTTGGAACAAGACCAAAAATGAAACGGAAGACGCCGAGCATCCCCACCGAATGATGATTGATGTATTTGATCTAGACGTCGCAACACGAGCGGCTTAGACACATTTGTCACACCAGTCTTCACTTCCAATTAACCTCGCCACCGGTAGCCTTCTGGAATAAGTATATGCCCACGGTTTTGCCGCGACGGAATTGTTTTAGTCGCTTTACGGTGGTTGGTTCCCAACTCATTTGCACTTCCAAAATGGTTCTAGAAGCATCTACAGCTAACCGGGCGTCCCAAACCGGCTCAAACGCTCGGGCGGTCCGTCCGGTCATTGATCGGTCAAGAAAATTTGGCCCAGTCGGTCATTTGAAATGGATCTCAAACACTCGGGTTGTCCGGTATAACTCATATCCAGCCGAAATATAGGACGGATATGGGGTTGTCCGGGTGCGTCTCACGCGTCAGCCTGGCTCACCCGACCCCACACCCAATCTGAAAACCCTAACTCACTTCAGTCTCGATCCGTATATTCTTCTCCCCATCGATTTCTTCATCCGATCCACTCCGACGACTCCGGCGACCATGTCGAGCGTCGGCAGCCGCTCCCCCCCTTCCCCGACTCCGACAAGGAACTGGCCTTCCGCATTGCCCTCGAGAGGTCCAAGGTGGACACGGGTGGCAGATCCGGATCGGACGCCTCGTCTCTCTCTCCCGTCGGCACAGCAAGACGTCGGCGCCGGCTCCTCTCGGCCCATGCGGGCTGCGTAGTTTGCGCCTCCCCACGCTGTCCCTGCCCCCGCTGGCTGTTGCTCCCTCACGCGGGTAGCGGTGGGTGCTTGTGCCTTGTCAACCGGCCCGGCCACACACGCCGAAGTCGGAGGAGCGCGCCGCCCGTCGCGAGAGGTAGCGGGCAAGGAAGAGGGACGCGACAGAGAGCTCTGTCCGCCGCCGCCGCAGGTTATCGGCGGAGCACGATGCTTTCTTCAATATAGTTTCAATTTTAGGCGTGGTTTTAAGTTGTCCATCGTGTATGTGAACTTCGGTGGTTCTTTGAACATGGCCGTGATTTTTGGTGAATGAGCGAGAGGCGTGAACGGACGTGGGACGGGGCGAGCTGCAGAGCTTCCAAAGGCCGCCGCGCACCGCGGTAAGGGTGGCGCCCGCGCTAGGCCAAGGCGTACGTACGTGGGGTCTCCTCCCCGAACGGCCCAACGGATCAGGGTGGCCAGGGTGGCCAGGCAGTACGGACGAGCCGGGGCACGTGACGCACCGCTGGCCCTGGCCGCGCACCCTCGCCTTTGAGGGCGAGCGGCGAAAAGAGAGCACGCACGGTTCTGTGTAGGCACGTATAAATACTACAGCAAGGAAAAAAAAGGTACTTATCCGCGACACCGTCTTTCGCCGGGGCACGCTTTAAAGCTAGAAACGGAGTGAATACGAGCATGTGACGCCTGGCTGCTCGTAACAGTCAAAGTAAAAAAAGGGCGTCACATGCAAGACACAATGGTGTACGTTTGTGCCTCTTTATTATTAATCCCCATCAAGTTCAGGCATCCATCCATCAGAATGGCATCACAGACGAACCATTTGCCCGGTCAAACAAGAGCTCTCATCGTATACTGCAGAGCGCACCGCATTCCGTTTCCATCAGGCGCGCACCACATGCATGCACAGACGCTTGACGTGGATAAATATTTCCGATAATGATCGATCGACGGTGGACTTGGACAAGTATTGTTTAGGATAAGAGAGCCCTCCATTATTTCACATGGCAATGGTTCGGCCGCGCACAGAGGGGGTACGTACGGCCCGGCACAGCCTGTGAGAAGAGCATAACTGCACGACCGTCAGCCTGTCAGATTCCTGCGCACGGAGGGTGCCGTCAACCGCAGGAAACACAAAGGTCACAGCACTGCTCCCCGTTCACCACCACCGCCACCACTGTAGTCCTCCACGGGCACACCGGTGTATGTCACATTTCTCCACAGTCGCGCCCACTGTTCTCATACACAAGATTGACCCCCAGGGTCCAAAGGAGAATCGTGCGCGTCCGGATCAGCGCGATCCCAATCCCATGCAACATGCATGCATCGGTCCAATCCATCGGCCGTCGCCGTTATCACGGTCCTGTGATTCGCGGGCGGGAAACGGCCAACGTCCCATGCACCCACCGGCCACCGCAAGTGGTCAGCCGTCCGGGACCGGGAGGCGTCGCTCCGCCGCTCGCCCTCGCATGTGATGTGCCGCTGCCCGGCGCCCTTCCAATTCCAACGCCGCGTCCGCATGTGACCAGCCCAAGCTCGTCCGTGTCCATCTTTGCGCGCTTGCCCCTGAGTACACCCATGGCGCGAGAGGTTCCATCCTACGCATGCATGCATCCATTGGCACGCCGCGCGGCATGGGATGGGAACGGTGCCTTTCTCCATGGGAAAGGAAAGAGCGTGCAGTGCAGTCGGACCCTAGTCACGTTTTGAAGCAGCAGCTTAGGGTCTGGTTTCAATAAGTCACCTGACTTATAAGTCACGCCTGTTTGGTTGTCATCTGATCACACCTTTCCACCTTATTTTTTATGTAAATAAAGATGATGGAACCTACGTAAAAATGTGACTTATAAGTTTTAAGTTGAGGTGGAGCAACTAATGACTTATAAGTTAGGTCTGTTTGGCAAAATAAGCCCTTTTTTTTTCACTTTTCGACTTATAAGTTGGTGACTTATTTGAAACCAAACAGGCCCTTGGCTACACGGTTGGGCGATTTCCATTTTCTTCTTCTTTTAGAATTGGTTTTATAAAGCGAATAAACCTGTGGTTGAGTTGGTTAGGTGGACAGTGGTATCCCCAACCTACCAGAGTTCAAATCCTGGTGCTCGCATTATTCCTGGATTTATTTCAGAATTTCCGGCGATGCGCTTTCAGTGGAAGGAGACGTTCCCGTCGACGACGAAGCGCCTACGGTGACTTTGTAAATCTCAAGATGATATGCCGGCTCAGTCTTTCGGAGGTGTTCATAGGGGTAGGGTGTGCGTGTGTGCGTTCATAGGGATGAGTGTATGCGCGTGTGTATGAGCGCTTGTGTTTGTACTGATGCTAAAAAAAAATTGGTTTTGTAAAGCGTTGCAACAGAGGGCTGATCATTGCGCAAAAGGAGTATTAGTACCAGTGCAGCGCGGGTAGGTGTCGGGGGCGAGTGGATATTGAATGGCATGGGAGCCACTTCCACCCGGCTGGCCTCAATCTCAATTGGTGAGTCTAGGCAGGGGGTTCGAGTGGACGCCACTTGGGGGTGTTGCTCTCCAACAGGACATCCCCTCGATCGATGCTCCCCCGGGAGCTCGATGCAAATGAGAAGAGTCTCTCCCTGGACCACGAACAATGGTGATAAAATTTTCATGCCCGCAAAACCGGGGTTAAATTCGAAAAAAAAAACGTTAAGCCAAACCCCGTGAATTTTCGAGCAATGTAGCAGTGAGATTTTCCACCTGTGTAGTAGGAGCAGTACGTGGTACACATGTGCAGTGGGTGGGCAGAGCTCATAAAAATCAGCGCTTACCCGAAGCGGTGCATCATCACGTCAGGTCAGTGAAAGAAGGAAAGGGGGAAGGAAGCGTGGCCCTGCGTGGCTGCCATCAGTACGAGGACCACCGCGAGCGTCCGAAAGCGAGCCATGCCGTGCCATGGATCTGGAGTAGTAACATTCTTTTTTGGTTAATTTATACTCAGTGTCTGCAGCTTTGATCTTCACCCGCCCATCCATCGCACGCGCATGGGAAAGGAAAGGGGTTTCCACTCCCGTCGGAGCGAGTACGCCGTCCTCAGCGTGCCCTGCATGTCTCGGTTTTAGGCCAACTCCATCACGCCACCCTAAACAGACGTTCGGATTGACTGGATTTTGTCCCTTTAAGGCGTCGATGGGTTTGCCCGTGTCCGGCTTTGTCAGATAGGTCGTGCGTGCGCCCACCGTGCGGCCGCATCTCAAATCGTGTCCGGGGTGGACATGAATAAAAAATATATAAAAACTAGAATGAAATAATTAAAAAAGTAAATAAACGCATTTAAAAAACATAAAACATATATAGAGGTCGGCCACAGAACGGCCCAGTTTCCACGGCCACTTAAAAGGCCCAGTTTCATAATTAACATATAAAAACAAAATAAAAAAACGCCTCCCACACGCTCCTACCGCGCCCGTCGGTGCCGTGGCCGTCGCTGTCTTCACTGGCCGCCGATGTCGCCGTCGTCGCTGACGAGGTCGACGTAGGCCGGCGGCGTCCATAGGTGGGCCGGCGGTGCGTGGTAGACGGGGGCGGGCTGGACGGCCGGAGGTGCCTGCACCACCTCCTTCCGTGGCGACGCCTCCCGCTCCAGTGACCGCTGATGAAGCTATGTACCTAGGGTAGGGTCATGGACCTGTCCTAACTGCCCTACCCAAGGACATCTCTAGAAGAAATCACCTTTCAATCGACTTGGAGGTGTTCCACTCGACAGACTCGAAGACACTCGACCAAGAAGCAATCACTCGACCAGGATTCAACCACTCGACGGCCGGGAGACCTAAAGTCACTCTGCATGCTAACGGTCGGTCATGAAGTAGCTTTTATGGTCATCATAGCACTTTATTAGGGGCGTTACCAGTAACGCCCGACCTTAATGTATTTAAAGCCCTGCATAACTGAGGGCCGGAGGGGCCTGGCGAACTCTATATAAGACACCCCCCTTCTCAGTGTAAAGGGTTTGCACCCCTGTAATTCATACACACATAATCCAGTCGACCGCCTCCGGGCTCCGAGACGTAGGGCTATTACTTCCTCCGAGAAGGGCCTGAGCTTGTAAACCTCGTGTGCTTACAACTACTCCATAGCTAAGATCTTGCCTCTTCATACCTACCCCCTACATTACTGTCAGACTTAGAACCACGACAGTTGGCGCCCACCGTGGGGCAGGTGTCTTAGCGATTTGTTGGAAGAGTTGCGATCTTTTTCGATCCAAATCATCATGGTTTTTGGCGGAGTTTTGGTGGAGGGCCGCGAGATCCGTCTCGGCGCGCTCACGTTCATCGCCGACGACTCCGCTTGGCTCCGCTCGACGTCGACGCACTCCCTGTCCGCGGAGCAACACACTTTCGCGTGCGCGTTCGCGGCGTCCTCTTGCGGCAACCGTCGACCCATTATCGGTCGGCCCCTGTGTTGTCCTCCCTCCCTGTTTCCTGCTGGCGCAAGCGCTCCGGTCGGTCGAGACTTCAGCGGTGGGTGAGACATGCGGTGGCACGCCAGTCGGCCACCCCTCAAGTCGCGGCGATCGAGCCCGACGAATCCCTCTACGGCCTGTTTGACCTATCGACTGGCTCCGCAGAGACCGCATCCCAGTGCGACAACAGTGATCCTGCGGCGGAGGTTCTGATGGTCGATGGACCGCCCAGTCCTCCCATTTTCCCCGCACCAACGGAGGCGCGGGTGGAGGCGAACCGTCGCATACCCATGAGGAATATCTCCCCAAGCCTCTCATGTTGCCGCAGAGAGAAGAACTTCGTCGCCGGAACATGGATGCACTGCACACTCCTATCATTGGAGAAATCCCCGAGGCTCGTGCCTTGGGGGACGCGCGCCTGGCAAACTTGGCCGAGCGCACTCGACTGGAGAACCTCCAGCGAGCACTCGACGAGCGTGCGCAACAACGGGTTCCAGAATCCAGTCGACGTTAGCTCTTTCCGCCCCCGCAGGTATATCGAACTCCGATTCAGAATTTAGCAGCTGCAACCCGTATAGCAGAGTCGATTCAGCCTTCCCAGTCAGAGGCTGGCAGAGGCTTGCTGCAGATCAGAGCGTTACTCCGGGCAGCAGGAGACCAGAATTCCGCTGTTTCTCAGTCGCGGAACATGATTCATAGCAGATCCATTGCTGCAGACATAGTCCAGTCGGCTCATAGCCCAAGATTGCCCCCGAGGCGTGAGGGACGTGGGGACCGGCGTGATCGGTACGGAAACCGTGAGCAGTATGATCACCGATTCGATCGCGGCGACCGACGTCGAGTGCCCCCCCCCGAGGAGTGGATCGTATGTGTCTTGACAGCAGGATGACAGGCGCCCTCGTAGTGTTGGGTGAAGGATTCCAATCGACCCCAGGGAACCAGACTTTGATGCGAGATCCGTCCTCGTTCAAGGTTTGGTCGACAGGAACAGAGCTCACCGAGAAGGTCACGACAGAGATGCACCTATCAGCAGCGGAGTACATGTTTCGGGGCCAGAGTGCTTTAGTAGAGCCATCAGGACCGCTGTGATTCCTCCCAACTTCAGGTTGGCGACTGGAGTCAGTAAGTTCACTAGTGAGTCCAAGCCCGATACTTGGCTTGAAGACTACCGAGTGGCTGTCCAGATTGGCGGTGGCAATGATGAAGTGGCCATGAAGCACCTGCCTCTCATGTTGGAGGGCTCGGCCAGGGCGTGGCTGAATCAGTTAGCACCCAGCAGCATTTACACTTGGGAAGATCTCGCCCGAGTGTTTGTCACCACATTTAAGGAACGTGCAAGCGATCGGCAGGGCTGACAGAACTGCGGTCTTGCGTGCAGAAGCCGAATGAAACTTTGAGGGATTACATCCAGAGATGGATCACGTTACATCACACGGTAGAGAATGTGCCTGATCACCAAGTAGTCCGTGCCTTCAAAGAAGGTGTCAAGTACAGAGAACTGAATCTAAAATTCGGTCGAACCGGAAACATGTCTCTGAATCGGATGATGGAGATTGCCACCAAGTATGCTAATGGTGAAGATGAGGATCGACTCCGGAGTGGCAAGCACAAGTCAGTCGCCCAAGAAACCGGAGGAGGAAATTCCAATCGGAAATAGAAGCGGAAAGCCGAGCCAGCTGCCCTTGGGGAAGCCTTGGCTGTAACTCAAGGAAAGTTTAAGGGGAAACCCAAAGGACCTTGGAACCCCAAGAAAGTTAAAGACCAAGACGAAAATGATGTGTTGGATTTTCCATGTCACATCCACACCAAGAAAGATGAAGAGGGTAAGTTCATTTCCCCGAAACATACCACTCGACAGTGTCGGCTCTTGATCCAGCAGTTCCAGGGCAAACAACCCAAAGATAAGGAAAAGGAGTCAGACAAAGTTGAGGACAAAGAAGACAGTGATGATGGATACCCCCAGGTCAATTCCACCCTCATGATTTTTGCTGATGTTGAAAGCAAAAGTCGACTGAAAGTTATCAACCGTGAGGTGAATATGGTTGCTCCGGCGACACCCAGTTATCTGAAGTGGTCTCAGACTGCCATCACATTCGATCAGTCCGATCACCCAACGCACATTGCCACCCCTGGGAGGCAAGCTTTGGTGGTCGACCCAGTTGTTGAAGGCACTCGACTGACCAAAGTCTTAATGGATGGTGGCAGTGGTTTGAACATACTGTATGCTGAGACGTTGAAGGGGATAGGCATTCCGATGTCCAGACTAAGTACCAGCAACATGAGTTTCCATGGAGTCATTCCTGGGAAGAAGGCTGAGTCACTCGGCCAGATTGCTCTTGATGTGGTTTTCGGTGATTCCAAGAATTACCGCAAAGAAAAGTTGACGTTCGAAGTTGTGGATTTCCAGAGTACTTACCACGCTAGTTTGGGCAGGCCAGCTTATGCACGCTTCATGGCTCGACCATGTTATGTATATCTCAAATTGAAGATGCCTGGTCCCAAAGGTGTGATCACTGTTACGGGAAATCGGAAGAAAGCAGAAGAGTGTTTTCAGAAAGGCTCAAAGATCGCTGATGCTCAGATGGCAGTGCTGGAGCTGCAGGAGTACCAGAAGACTGCAGAGCCGAGTGATTTGTTGCGAGCCAAGAAGCCCGCTACAGAATCAGCTTTTCAGTCGTCTGGTGAAACGAAGCCGGTTCACATTCACCCGACCGATCCCAGTGCTGCTCCGACTCATATCTCAACAACACTCGACTCCAAATAGGAAGAAGCGCTCATCCAGTTCCTCCGTGAGAACTGGGACATCTTCGCATGGAAGCCTTCTGACATGCCGGGTGTTCCTAGGGGGCTGGCTGAGCACCGCCTACGAGTCGACTCAAAAGTGAAACCTCTCAAAGAACATCTCCGACGGTCCGCCGTCTAGAAGAGAAAGGCTATTGGCGAGGAGGTGGCTCGGCTCTTAGCAGCGGAGTTCATCCGAGAGATTTACCACTCCGAGTGGCTCGCCAATGTTGTCATGGTCCCCAAGAAGGACAAGTCACTTCGCATGTGCATTGACTTTAAACATATCAATCGGGCCTGCCCGAAAGATCATTTTCCTCTCCCCCGTATCGACCAGATAGTCGACTCGACTGCGGGATGTGAGCGACTGTCTTTTTTAGACGCCTATTCCGGGTACCATCAGATCCATCTGTATGGACCTGACGAGATCAAAACATCTTTCATCACTCCATTCGGGTGCTTCTGTTATGTTACCATGCCATTTGGCCTCAAGAATGCCGGAGCCACATTCATGAGGATGATTTAGAAGTGTTTGCTCACTCAAATCAGTCAGAATGTGGAAGCATACATGGATGATATTGTGGTCAAGTCAAGGAAGGGTTCCGACCTGCTGACTGACCTTGCTGAAACCTTTGCCAACCTCAGGAGGTATGATATCAAGCTTAATTCATCAAAGTGCACATTCGGAGTTCCTGGCGGAATTTTCTCGTTTCCGAACAGGGAATCAACGCCAATCCAGAAAAAGTCGGTCTATACTCCGAATGAAAAGTCCTGTGCGAATGCACGACGTCTAGAAGCTTACTGGTTTCTTGGCCGCTTTAAGTCGATTCATCTCTCGTCTCGGTGAAAAGGCATTGTCTCTTTACCGATTGATGAAGAAGTCAGACAAGTTCGAGTGGACTCCTGAAGCTGATGCAGCGTTTGCAGAGCTCAAAGCTCTGCTCTCCACCCAGCCGGTGCTTGCTGCCCCAATCAGCAAAGAGCCTTTGCTGCTTTACATCGCAGCCACGAGACAAGTCGTCAGTACGGTACTTTCGGTCGAGCGGGAAGAAGAAGGAAAAGCCTTCAAAGTTCAGCGCCCAATATATTATATTTCTGAAGTTTTGACCCCGTCGAAGCAAAGATATCCTCATTATCAGAAGCTTGTATATGGGATTTATATGACCACAAAGAAGGTTGCTCACTACTTCTCTGATCATTCCATTACAGTCGTCAGCGACGCTCCATTGTCAGAGATCCTGCACAACAGAGATGCAACCGGTTGAGTGGCAAAATGGGCGATTGAACTCCTTCCTCTAGATATCAAGTTTGAGGCAAAGAAAGCTATCAAGTCCCAAGCAATAGTAGATTTCGTCGCCGAGTGGATTGAGCAACAACTGCCGACTCAGGTTCACTCGGAGCATTGGACCATGTTCTTCGATGGTTCCAAAATGCTGAATGGTTCCGGTGCCGGGGTAGTATGGTCTCCCCCCGAGGAGATAAGCTTAGATATGTTCTTCAAATCCACTTTGATTCCTCCAATAACTAAGCAGAATATGAAGCACTTTTATATGGGTTGCGCATGGCCATTTCACTCGGCGTCCGTCGCCTCATGGTCTATGGCGACTCAGATTTGGTGGTTAATCAAGTGATGAAGGAGTGGGACGTCAGAAGTCCGGCCATGACTGGTTATTGCAATGCAGTGAGAAAGCTGGAGAAGAAATTCGAGGGGTTAGAACTTCATCACATACCCCAACTGAAAAATCAAGCAGCTGATGATTTGGCGAAAATAGGCTCCAAAAGAGAAGCCATTCCCAGCAATGTGTTTTTGGAACACATCCACATACCATCAGTTCAGGAGGATCCCTTCATTGAAGAAGCCCCGCAGCCAAAAAGTGCCACGGATCCGATTGAAGTTGAAGTCCCAGCTGTGGTCGACCTGATCATGGAAGTTTTGGTCGTCACTCCCGACTGGACAGTACCGTACATAGCGTACATCCTAAGGAAAGAACTCCGAGAGGACGAAGAAGAGGCTCGGCATATCGTCCGTCGATCCAAGCCTTTACAGTCATAAAGGAACAGTTGTATAGAGAAAGCGCGACTGGAGTCATTCAGAAGTGTATAACACCAGAAGAAGGTCAGATAATCCTTGATGATATCCACTCGGAGACCTGTGGTCATCATGCGTCCTCTCGGACCATTGTGGCTAAAGCATACCGAGCAGGTTTCTACTGGCCAAGGGCGAATGAAATGGCGAAAAAGATAGTCGACAAATGTGAGGGATGTCAGTTTTACTCCAATATGTCGCACAAACCCACGTCAGCCATGAAAACCATTCCACTTGTCTGGCCCTTCGCTGTTTGGGGACTGGACATGGTTGGACCACTGAGAACGGGCAGGAGCGGCTTCACTCATGTGCTAGTAGCAGTCGACAAGTTCACCAAATGGATTGAAGCTAAGCCTATCAAGAATCTTGATGCTTGCACTGCTATCAGTTTCATCAGAGAGTTGATATTCAGATATGGAGTTCCGCACAACATCATCACTGACAATGGGTCAAACTTTGATTCAGACAAATTCAGAGCCTTTTGCGCCTCTCAAGGCACACGAGTCGACTACGCTTCAGTCGCTCACCCCCAGTTGAATGGACAAGCGGAAAGAGCAAATGGATTAATTCTCAAAGCACTGAAACCCTGACTGATGCGCGATCTCAAGCACGCAGCAGGTGCATGGGTCGACGAGCTTCCATCAGTTCTTTGGGGATTGAGGACAACCCCGAACCGATCGACTGGAAGAACCCCATTCTTTCTGGTCTACAGAGCCGAAGCAGTTTTGCCGAGTGACCTGCTTCACAACGCACCCCGAGTCGAGCTCTACTCTGAAGATGAAGTAGAACAAGCCCGGCAGGACGCAGTCGACCTCCTGGAAGAAGAAAGAGAAATGGCCATGATCCGATCGACCATCTATCAGCAAGACTTGCGTCGATTCCACGCCAGAAATGTGAAGAGTCGAGCCTTCCAAGAAGGAGACCTGGTCCTCTGAGTGGATCAATAGAAACCACACAAACTCGCTCCTACTTGGGATGGTCCCTTCATAGTCACCAGAGTCCTCCTCAATGGAGCGTACCACCTTTATAATGTCGATCGCCAGATTGATGAGCCACGAGCCTGGAATGCGGAGCTGCTCCGCCCCTTTTATACTTGAATTCTCACTCGGATGAGATGTAATAAGAAAAACTTCTGTAGTTTATTTATCAAAGACAAGAGCGTAATAATTTTCTGAGTGATCGTTATTGTTTTTGTTTGCGTGAGAAATCCCCCAGTGGGTGGCTTAGCTGCGAATCTGTTTCGCCTAAGTTTGTAAAAATAATTTTCTACTGAGTGATGAGCCAGCCTCTCACTCGGGGGCTTAGCTGCGAATCCGTTTCGCCTAAGTGTTTGAAAGCCCTACCGAGTGGAGAGTCAGCCTTCCACTCGGGGGCTTAGCTGCAGTCCAATACTCGCCTAACTATTTGAAAATCCTACCGAGTGGGGAGCCAGCCTCCCACTCGGGGGCTTAGCTGCAGTCCAGTACTCGCCTAAGTATTTGAAAATCCTACCGAGTGGGGAGCCAGCCTCCCACTCGGGGGCTTAGTTGCAGTCCAGTACTCGCCTAAGTTTGAAAAATCCTACCGAGTGGAGAGCGACCCTCCCACTCGGGGGCTTAGCTGTAGTCCAGTACTTGCCTAAGTATTTGAAAATCCTACCGAGTGGGGAGCCAGCCTCCCACTCGGGGGCTTAGCTGTAGTCCAGTACTCGCCTAAGTTTGAAAAATCCTACCGAGTGGAGAGCGACCCTCCCACTCGGGGGCTTAGCTGCAGTCCAGTACTCGCCTAAGTTTGAAAAATCCTACCGAGTGGAGAGCGATCCTCCCACTCGGGGGCTTAGCTGCAGTCCAGTACTCCCCTAAGTATTTGAAAATCCTATCGAGTGGTGAGCCAGCCTCCCACTCGGGGGCTTAGCTGCATTCCAGTACTCACCTAAGTATTTGGAAATCCTACCGAGTGGAGAGTAATCCTCCCACTCGGGGACTTAGCTGCAGTCGAGTACTCGCTTAAATTCTCTCACTAAGAGGCTTAATGGCAGTCCAGCACT
>NC_041390.1:558773079-558783581 GCF_002162155.2 Triticum dicoccoides | reverse complement strand
TGAGCCAGCCTCCCACTCGGGGGCTTAGCTGCAGTCCAGTACTCGCCTAAGTATTTGGAAATCCTACCGAGTGGAGAGCAATCCTCCCACTCGGGGGCTTAGCTGCAGTCGAGTACTCGCTTAAATTCTCTCACTAAGAGGCTTAGTGGTAGTCCAGCACTTGCCTAAGTTTGGAAAATCCTACCAAGTGGAGAGCGACCCTCCCACTCAGGGGCTTAGCTGCAGTCCAGTACTCACTTAAGTATTTGAAAATCCTACCGAGTGGTGAGCCAGCCTCCCACTCGGGGGCTTAGCTGCGGTCTAGTACTCGCCTAAGCTTGAAAAATCCTACCGAGTGGAGAGCGACCCTCCCACTCGGGGGCTTAGCTGCAGTCCAGTACTCGCCTAAGTACGAAACACATCCCAATCCGTAAGGACGACGAGGTGCAGGTCGACTGCCACCTTCTCCTTCGGAGCTTCACCACAAATACAACGTGCGCTCCATCCCAATCCACAAGGACGACGAGGTGCAGGTCGACTGCCACCTTCTCCTTGGGAGCTTCGCCACAAATACAACGTGCGCTTCATCCCAATCCGCAAGGACGATGAGGTGCAGGTCGACGCCACCTTCTCCTTCGGAGCTTCCCCACAAATACAACGTGCGCTCCATCCCGACCCGCAAGGACGACGAGGTGCAGGTCGACTCCTACCTTCTCCTTCGGAGCTGCGCCACAAATACAAAAGTTGTCTTGAAGTGAAGAACGAGTTCCACTCGACGGAGAATTCATGAAGATATTCAACGATAAACCAAGTTCAGATAAATCCTAAAGGTTCCAGACCGCAGATCGAAGTGTTCTGGCATTCAGCCCGAAAGAGTTTAACGGTTACAAAAACCACTCGGCATTCCGAGGCAAATTTAAGGTGGGGCATAAAAGTTTGTTCACTCCTCGGGAGGAGGACTGGCAGGCTCGACGAACTTGTCCAGGTCGACGCCGTCGGTGATCCGAGTGGCTGCAGCAATAAAAGTCTCCATAAAAGATCGGAAGTCATGCCTCTGGGTGTTGGCGACCTTGATTGCTGCCAGCTTATCTTGTGGCACCTCCTTGCAGTGGACACGAACCAAAGACAGAGCCACATCAGCACCACACCGGGCAGAAGATTTCTTCCACTCCTGCACTCAACCAGAGATCTCGTTAAGTCGAGTCATCAGGGACTCAAGATCATTCTGTAGCGTGGCCCCTGGCCAAAGTGCTGTGTCGATCCGTGATGTGGCGACCTTCAGTTGAGCTAAGTAGTCCACAACACCGTCGATGCGGGATTCCAGTCGGAGCAGATTCATGGCAGTTTCATCTTTCACGGGAGAGTTGATGGGGTCCAAACCTGGCTCAATCCGCCCAGTCTCCTCCTCGAAGTTCTGGCAAAACTCTGCATTCACGATCCAAATATAAGTCAATTTTCGTATGCTGAGTCGACCCAAAAAAAACATCAGTCGGAACAAAATGTATACCTTCAAGCTTGATGAACAACTTCTTGGCAAGGCTCCTCAGATAGCTCTCCAGATCGTCCCTCCTGCGAGCGATGCCTTCCATCTTCTTGTACAGGTTGAGATTGTCCTTCTTCAAGCGCGTGCACTACTTGTTGGCTTCGTTCAGGGCAGATTTCATCTTGGCGTTCTCTTCTTCCAATTGGCCGACTGAAGCCAGTTTCTGTTCAGCCAGAGCGGTTCTGTCATCAGCTTTCTTTTGAGCAGCAGCCAAATCCTGATCCTTCTTCGCCAGAGCTTCGTTCAGTTTTTCTGCAAAGAAATGGTGCTTGATTCAGAAAGAGCAGAAGGGTACTCAAGCCTAAGACAAACCAGTCGACAAGTTTGTCTTACCATTGGCATCGTCCTTAGCCTTTTGCAGCTCTGTCTTGGCCAATTCCAAGTCAAGGTTTAGTTGGATCTGCTGTTTCTCCAAGTCAGCAAAGCGAGCTCCAAGATCACAAGATTTCTGCAATCAGGGAGGAGAAGATTATTTTACAGCAAAAAACGACAAAGACAATAAATGCTAAGACTACGGTCGACTGCCCGCAGTCCACCATAGTCTCGGGGACTACACCCAGTGGGTGCACTTTGCGTGCCCCCACCGGTTCTGATCCCACTCGACCGGCCCGCCGGAGTCGAGTGCTGGGAGTAAAAAAGAGAGAGAGAGAGAAAGAACAATTGCGCCATCAAGAAAGAAGTGGACAACAAGCTGTTCAGACCCCAGTCGACTGCCAGCAGTCGACCGTGGTCTCGGGGACTACACCCAGTGGGTGCACTTGGCGTGCCCCTGCCGGTTCTGATCCCACTCGCCCAGACCGAGTGGAAGAGCGAAACTACCACTCATTCGGTTTACTCTCGACACGGCCAAACCAGATCGAGCGAAAGGATCAAAATACAAAGACTACAGTCGACTGCCAGCAGTCCACCGTAGTCTCGGGGACTACACCCAGTGGGTGCACTCAGCGTGCCCCCACTAGTCCAAAAATTCAATCGACGCACCCAATGGGTGTACGGACGCAAAAAATTTCGGAAAGAGAGTCTTCAGGTAGCATATCCTAATAGAACAAGCGGTGACCAACTAACCTGAACATTGCTTTGGAGAGCCGAGCTGGCGTCATAGGCGGCCTGACTGGCGTCCCGCACCGCCTTCATCTTTTCCATCATAATGCCCGCCTGGCGTATGGCTTCCTTGGCAGCATTCACTTCGTCCTCTGGGACATGATGGATCACAAAAACTGAAGGCGGGTCAGCAGGAGCTTGAACAGTCGACGAAGAGGGCAGGGCACTCGACAATGGCATGACGAAGGTAACAGAACCCCGATTGGCATCACCAGCGTCCTGACCGACTAGTTCCGCCATCGGTGTCGGCTGTGGCACCTTGCTTGCGGGAGCTTTCCTATTTTTCCTCGTCAAAGGCCTCTCAGGCTCTTCATCATCATCATCGGGGAGGTCAATAATGTTAGGAGCTGTTCAAAGATCAATCGCCAAAATCACATCACCCAATGGTACACATTGCAGTTGAGCCGACCAAATAAAGACAGAATGACAGAAATCATACCCAGATTGGAAGTGACCGCATCCTCCATTACCTCATCCTCGTCCCTGTAAGCTGAGGTCCCGGAAGTAGCAGCGCTGCCAGTTCCAAAGTTCATCTAGTTAAATCAAGAAAAATAAACAACACGGAGCGTCGAGTGAATACAAAGGAGACACTCACGCAGAAGCGACGGTGATGTCAATCTTAATCTTCGGCAACGCCTTCCGAGGCTTCTGCTCTGCAACTTTGGGATGCTTGGACGCTTTTTCAGTTGGGGTTGGTGAAGATGTCCGAGGATGCTTTGAAGACTGACCAGTCTGAGCAATCGCCTTTTCACGGGCGCTCGGTCATTCTTGGTCAAGCTTGGATCGACTCTCCCTGCGAGGAGGTGACTCGACTTCTTCTTCGTCACTTGGGTCGTCGCTTTCTTCGTCCCCTTCTCCGTCAGAATGCCATTCGCCACTGTCGCTGACGCTCGCCTCTCCTTCTAGATCTTGCTCTTGCTCTCCATTGGGCACTGAGTACATTTCGATAAGGGCCTAAAAGAAAGCAGGAAGAATAAAGTCAGTCGATGCAGTATAGACAGCTGCGCGAGTGAATTCAAATTATAGTCAAAAGCTCAGAATCGGACCTTTTCTAGTTCGTGGGACTGGTCGAATGGAGGAACTCTCCTGGCTCCCCTGGGGTTGTCCTTGTTTCCGGTGATGCCCGACAGCCACCCCTCCAGTGTGTCATCATCGACCTCCTCCGGGTGAATCCGAGTGGTGTCGTCAAGACCCGAATACATCCACATCGGATGGTCTCGAGCTTGAAGAGGCTGGATGCGCCGCCGAAGGAAAACCTCCAAGAGATCCATACCAGTGACCCCATCACGGATAAGCTGGACCACTCGTTCGACCCGCACCCTAACTTGCGCCTTCTCCTCTGGGAGCACCTTCAAAGAGGAGGGTTTCCTCACTCGCTCTATGGTAAAAGGAGGGAGGCCAGTCGACTGCCCTAGCGTTGGCTGGTCTTTGCAGTAAAACCAGGTCGACTGCCATCCGCGGACCGAGTCGGGAAGAATCATGGCTGGAAAGGAACTTTTCCCTCTCATCTGAACACCAAGACCCCCACACATCTGAATCACTTGTGTTCTCTCGTCACTCGGATTGGCCTTTTTCACTGTCTGAGAACGACAGGTGAAAATGTGCTTGAAAAGACCCCAGTGAGGCCGACAACCCAAGAAATTCTCGCACAAAGACACGAAAGCAGCGAGATACATGATCGTGTTGGGAGTGAAGTGGTGGAGTTGTGCCCCAAAGAAATTCAGAAATCCCCGAAAGAAAGGGTGAGGAGGCAAGGAAAATCCACGGTCGACGTGGGTGGCAAGGAGAACGCGCTCACCCTCCTGAGGTTTGCGGCTCAGATTCCTTCCCCGGAAGCCGCGCCGATCCATGGGGGATCAGCCCTCCGTCGGCTAAGTCGTCGAGGTCTTCTTGGCGGATCACCGAGCGGATCCAGTCGTCCTGGATCCAGCCCTTCGGCAGGCCGGCTCGTGAGGAAGATCCACCCCGACTGGTCGCCTTCCCCTTCGCCTTTGCCGTCGCCTTCTTCGCCCGCTCTAGAGCCACCGTCTTCTCCTTCCCCATCGTCGCCGGTGAGACGCGTACGGAGCGGCAGCGCTGGGGCGAGAGCGAGCGCGACAAAGAAACCTGAAGAGGAGAAGAGGAAATGAGAACGCACTGTTTAAGAAACCCCGGTCCGATGCCTTATATGAGGTCGCTTCCGAGTGGCTGACTGGTAGGCCCGGACGATCCTGTCAAATCCCGTAACAATCGCGCGCGCGATACGTGGCGAAAAAGGTGGCGCGGAGATCAAGGCGGCTCTGCCCTATCCCATCCGATTACTGCGGCCTCCCCCGTCCCGCGCGGTTCCCAAATTTCGAATCCTGCGAAATCTGCGGGCAGCAGAACAACTTGTCAGATGGAAGATCTCCTCCACACCGTCACTCGGAGCCTTTCAAGTAAAGAAACTCACTCGACAAAAAAAACTAAGAATGGATCAAGGCGACTGAAGAGGAAGTTGCTGTAATCACTCAGGTTCATTGATCCGAAACAAGATATGCTCATGGCATGAAAAATGAGTCGGAGAAGTTCTCAAATCCTTCCCCACTCAAACCTCGATCCATTCGGGGGCTAATGATGAAGCTATGTACCTAGGGTAGGGTCATGGACCTGTCCTAACTGCCCTACCCAAGGACATCTCTAGAAGAAATCACCTTTCAATCGACTTGGAGGTGTTCCACTCGACAGACTCGAAGACACTCGACCAAGAAGCAATCACTCGACCAAGATTCAACCACTCGACGGCCAGCAGACCTAAAGTCACTCCGCACGCTAACGGTCGGTCATTAAGTAGCTTTTATGGTCATCATAACACTTTATTAGGGGCGTTACCAGTAACGCCCGACCCTAATGTATTTAAAACCCTGCATAACCGATGGCCGGAGGGGTCTGGCGAACTCTATACACTAGTAGAAAATAGGGCTTTGGTCCAGGCCGGGTCAGCCCATTAGTCTCGATTCAGTCCAGAACCGAGACCAATGGGGGCATTGGTCCCGGTTCGTGAGCCCAGGGGGCCGGCCGGGCCACATGGGCCATTGGTCCCGGTTCATCTGGACCTTTTGGTCCCGGTTGGTGGGATGAACCGGAACCAATGGGCCTCGCTCCTGGCCCACCACCATTGGTCCCGGTTGGTGGCTTGAACCGGGACCAAAGGCTCCCCTTTAGTCCCGGCTCATGTCACCAACCGGGACCAATGTGGTGCCTATATATACCCCTCGCTCGCGAGCAGAGCACCCCAGTGCTCTGTTTTTCTCTGGCCGAGGGGGAGAGGGCTTGGTGGTGCTCTAGCTCACCTCCTATGCACACAAGGTGTTCGATGGAATGCCCGAGCCACACTACTTAAGCTTTCTCCTCTCCAAGCTCGACCTCCAAGCTCCATTTTCCATAATATTTATCTAGGTTTAGCGGTCCGTCACGCCCCGTCCCCGTCTTCACCGCCGTCGATCACCAGCGCCGAGCTCATCGCCGGCACCACCATGGTGAGCCTCTTGTTTTATCTTCTTTCTGAAAGGAAAAATATTCTTACTTGTATGTTTACATAGATACTTGTATTATTTTCTTACTTTTATTATTGCATCTTATATAGTGCGATGGTTTTGGTATCTGCCCCCGTCGGCCCTCGTCCTGTCTATGATTCGGATGTGGTATATATATTATCTTTATAACTATTGGTTCATTTATTGTTTATGAAAATTATGCCGACCAACGTGACATAGATTTTATTTATGTAGGATGTATGTGAACCGGAAATGCCAACCGACCCTATTGTCGAGAGGTTAAATTTAGTTGAAGAAGAAAACAATTTGTTGAAGGAAAAAATAAAAAAATTGAGGAGGAGAAGATGATATTGGAGTTGCATGTTGCGAATGTCGTCGATGATCACAAGATCAAGATGGATGCAATGCGCTTGAAGATTAGAAAGATTAGAAAATATGCCATTCATACCGAGGCTTGGTATCATTATGCCGTTGGATCAATTGTTACCTTGGTTGCGATTATGATCGCATTTGTTTTCACATTGAAATGTTTTACATAGTTTCAATGTATGGTTTAATTAATTAGATGCTCTGGAGAGCTATATGTTGTTAGATGAGAACTATGTATGCACTTTGGTTTTAATGTGATAATGAACTTCTATTAATTTGGACACTTAATTATATATAATGCACGCAGATGAACCGGCAATGGATGTACGGTGACAGGCACACCCGCGAGTACATTAAGGGCGTGCATGAGTTTCTCGATGTGGCTGAGGCAAACAAGCAGAATGGTTTTATGTGTTGTCGATGCACTGAATGTGGGAATATGAGGTCTTACTCTAACCGGAAAATCCTTCACTCCCACCTGCTTTACAAGGGTTTCATGCCACACTATAATGTTTGGACGAGGCACGGAGAAATAGGGGTTATGATGGAAGACGGCGAAGAATAAGAGTACGATGACAACTATGTGCCCCCTGAATACGGTGATGCTGCAACGGGGGGAGCTGGTGAAGATCAAGAGGAACCAGACGATGTGCCCAATGATGCTGCAACGGGTGAAGCTGCTGAAGATCAAGAGGAACCAGATGATGTGCCCGATGATGATGATCTCCGCCGGGTCATTTTTGATGCAAGGACGCAATGCGAAAGTCAAAAGGAGAAGTTGAAGTTCGATCGCATGTTAGAGGATCAAAAAAAAGGGTTATACCCCAATTGCGAAGATGGCAACACAAAGCTCGGTACCGTACTGGAATTGCTGCAGTGGAAGGCAGAGAATGCTGTGGCTGACAAAGGATTTGAGAAGCTACTGAAAATATTGAAGAAGAAGCTTCCAAAGGATAATGAATTGCCCGACAGTACATACGCAACAAAGAAGGTCGTATGCCCTCTAGGATTGGAGGTGGAGAAGATACATGCATGCCCTAATGACTGCATCCTCTACCGCGGTGCATACAAGGATCTGAACGCATGCCCGGTATGCGGTGCATTGCGGTATAAGATCAGACGAGATGACCCTGGTGATGTTGACGGCGAGCCCCCCAGGAAGAGGGTTCCTGCGAAGGTGATGTGGTATGCTCCTATAATACCACGGTTGAAACGTCTATTCAGAAACGAAGAGCATGCCAAGTTGATGTGATGGCACAGTGAGAACCGAAAGAAAGATGGGAAGTTGAGAGCACCCGCTGATGGGTCGCAGTGGAGAAAAATCGAGAGAAAGTACTGGGATGAGTTTGCAAAGGACCCAAGGAATGTATGGTTTGCTTTAAGCGTGGATGGCATTAATCCTTTCGGGGAGTAGAGTAGCAATCACAACACCTGGCCCGTGACTCTATGTATGTATAACCTTCCTCCTTGGATGTGCATGAAGCGGAAGTTCATTATGATGCCAGTTCTCATCCAAGGCCCTAAGAAACCCGGCAACGAAATTGATGTGTACCTAAGGCCATTAGTTGAAGAACTTTTACAGCTGTGGAATGGAAACGGTGTACGTACGTGGGATGAGCACAGACAAGAGGAATTTAACCTTAAGGCGTTGCTGTTCGTGACCATCAACGATTGGCCCGCTCTCAGTAACCTTTCAGGACAGACAAACAAAGGATACCACGCATGCACGCACTGTTTAGATGACACTGAAAGTATATACCTGGACAAATGCAGGAAGAATGTGCACCTGGGCCATTGTCGATTTCTTCCGACCAACCATCAATGTCGAAAGAAAGGTAAGCATTTCAAAGGCGAGGCAGATCACCGGAAGAAGCCCGCCATGCGCACCGGTGATCACGTGCTTGCTATGGTCAATGATTTACACTACGTAATCTTTGGAAAGGGTCCCGGTGGACTAGCTGTTCCAAATGACGCTGAGGGACACACACCCATGTGGAAGAAGAAATCTATATTTTGGGACCTACCCTACTGGAAAGACCTAGAGGTCAGCTCCTCAATCGACATGATGCACATGACGAAGAACCTTTGCGTGAACCTGCTAGGCTTCTTGGGAGTGTATGGGAAGACAAAAGATACACCTGAGGCACGGGAGGACCTACAACGTTTGCACGAAAAAGACGGCATGCCTCCAAAGCAGTATAAAGGTCCTGCCAGCTACGCTCTTACGAAAGAAGAGAAAGAAATCTTCTTTGAATGCCTGCTCGGTATGAAGGTCACGACTGGCTTCTCGTAGAATATAAAGGGAATAATAAGTATGCCAGAGAAAAAGTTTCAGAACCTAAATTCTCATGACTGCCACGTGATTATGACGCAACTGCTTCCGGTTGCATTGAGGGGGCTTCTACCGGAAAACGTCCGATTAGCCATTGTGAAGCTATGTGCATTCCTCAATACAATCTCTCAGAAGGTGATCGATCCAGAAATCGTAACAAGGCTAAGGAGTGATGTGGCGCAATGTCTTGTCAGTTTCGAGCTGGTGTTCCCACCATCCTTCTTCAATATCATGACGCACGTCTTAGTTCATCTAGTCGACGAGATTGTCATCCTGGGGCCCGTATTTCTACACAATATGTTCCCCTTTGAGAGGTTCATGGGAGTCCTAAAGAAATATGTCCTTAACCGCGCTAGGCCAGAAGGAAGCATCTCCATGGGCCATCAAACAGAGGATGTTATCGGGTTTTGTGTTGACTTCATTCCTGGCCTTAAGAAGATAGGTCTCCCTAAATCGCGGTATGAGGGGAAACTGACTGGAAAAGGCACTCTTGGAAGAGACTCAATAATATGCAGGGACGGATATTCTTGGTCTCAAGCACACTACAGAGTTCTACAGAACTCTACCTTGGTGACCCCGTATGTCGATGAACACAAGAACAGTCTGCGCTCCAAACACCCGGAGCAGTGCGACGACTGGATTACATGTGAACACATTAGGACTTATAGCAGTTGGTTGGAAACACGTCTCAGAGGTGACAACACTGTTTGTGATGAGTTGTACTTGTTGTCCAGGGGACCATCTTTGACTGTATTGACTTACAAAGGATACGAGATAAATGGGAATACATTTTACACGATCGCCCAAGATCAAAAGAGCACCAACCAAAACAGCAGTGTCCGCTTTGATGCAGCAACCGAGAGCGGAAAGGACACATATTATGGTTACAAAGTGGACATATGGGAACTTGACAATGGACCTAATTTTAAGGTCCCTTTGTTTAAGTGCAAATGGGTCAATCTGTTAGGCGGCGGGATACAGGTAGACCCACAGTACGGAATGACAACAATGGATCTGAAAAATCTTGGGTACACTGACGAACCGTTCGTCCTAGCCAATGATGTGGCACAGGTTATCTATGTGAAGGACATGCCCACCAAACCGAGAAAAAGAAAAGATAAGGAAGCGAATACATCATACAATGAGCCAAAGCGCCACATAGTTCTTTCAGGAAAAAGGGACATCCTGGGAGTGGACGGCAAGACAGACATGTCTGAAGATTATGAAAAGTGTTGGGTTTCGTAGTAATTTCAAAAAAATTCCTACGCTCACGCAAGATCATGGTGATGCATAGCAACGAGAGGGGATAGTATGATCTACGTACCTTTGTAGATCGACAACGGAAGCATTTGGTTGATGTAGTCGTACGTCTTCATGGCCCGACCGATCAAGCACCGAAACTACGGCACCTCCGAGTTCTAGCACACGTTCAGCTCGATGACGATCCCCGGACTCTGATCCAGCAAAGTGTCGGGGAAGAGTTCCATCAGCACGACGGCGTGGTGACGATCTTGATGTACTACTGCAGCAGGGCTTCACCTGATCACCGCTACAATATTATCGAGGACTATTGTGGAAGGGGGCACCGCACACGGCGAAGAATATGATCATGTGGATCAACTTGTGTTTCTCTGGGGTGCCCCTGCCTCCGTATATAAAGGCT
>NC_041390.1:558765753-558772709 GCF_002162155.2 Triticum dicoccoides | reverse complement strand
AGGGGGGGGGGGGTTGCGGCCGGCCTAGGAGAGGCGCGCCAGGAGGAGTCCTACTCCCTCTGGGAGTAGGATTCCCCCCCAATCCTAGTTGGAATAGGATTCGCGGAGGGGGGAAAAGAGAGAGGGGGGCCGGCCCCCTCTCCTTGTCCTATTCGGACCAAGGGAGGGGAGGGGCGCACGGCCCATCTTGGGCTGCTCCTTCTCTTTTCCACTAAGGCCCACTTAGGCCCATATAGCTCTCGGGGGGTTCCGGTAACCTCCCGGTACTCCGGTAAAATCCCGATTTCACCCGGAACACTTCCGATATCCAAACATAGGCTTCCAATATATCAATCTTTATGTCTCGACCATTTCGAGACTCCTCGTCATGTCCGTGATCACATCCGAGACTCCGAACAACCTTCGGTACATCAAAATGTATAAACTCATAATATAACTGTCATCGTAACCTTAAGCATGCGGACCCTACGGGTTCGAGAACAATGTAGACATGACCGAGACATGTCTCCGGTCAATAACCAATAGCGGAACCTGGATGCTCATATTGGCTCCTACATATTCTACGAAGATCTCTTATCGGTCAGACCGCATAACAACATACGTTGTTCCCTTTGTCATCGGTATGTTACTTGCCCGAGATTCGATCGTCGGTATCCAATACCTAGTTCAATCTCGTTACCGGCAAGTCTCTTTACTCGCTCTGTAATACATCATCCCGCAACTAACTCATTAGTTGCAACGCTTGCAAGGCTTAAGTGATATGCATTACCGAGAGGGCCCAGAGATACCTCTCCGACAATCGGAGTGACAAATCCTAATCTTGAAATACGCCAACCCAACATGTACCTTTGGAGACACCTGTAGAGCCCCTTTATAATCACCCAGTTACATTGTGACGTTTGGTAGCACACAAAGTGTTCCTCTGGCAAACGGGAGTTGCATAATCTCATAGTCATAGGAACATGTATAAGTCATGAAGAAAGCAATAGCAACATACTAAACGATCGGGTGCTAAGCTAATGGAATGGGTCATGTCAATCAGATCATTCAACCAATGATGTGATCCTATTAATCAAATGACAACTCTTTGTCCATGGTTAGGAAACATAACCATCTTTGATTAACAAGCTAGTCTAGTAGAGGCATACTAGTGACACTCTGTTTGTCTATGTATTCACACATGTATTATGTTTCCGGTTAATACAATTCTAGCATGAATAATAAACTTTTATCATGATATAAGGAAATAAATAATAACTTTATTATTGCCTCTAGGGCATATTTCCTTCAGTCTCCCACTTGCACTAGAGTCAATAATCTAGATTACACAGTAATGATTCTAACACCCATGGAGCCTTGGTGCTGATATGTTTTGCTCATGGAAGAGGCTTAGTCAACGGGTCTGCAACATTCAGATCCGTATGTATCTTGCAAATCTCTATGTCTCCCACCTGGACTAGATCCCGGATGGAATTGAAGCGTCTCTTGATGTGCTTGGTTCTCTTGTGAAATCTGGATTCCTTCGCCAAGGCAATTGCACCAGTATTGTCACAAAAGATTTACATTGGACTCGATGCATTAGGTACGACACCTAGATCGGATATGAACTCCTTCATCCAGACTCCTTCATTTGCTGCTTCTGAAGCAGCTATGTATTCCGCTACACACGTAGATCCCGCCACGACGCTTTGTTTAGAACTGCACCAACTGACAGCTCCACCATTTAATGTAAACACGTATCCGGTTTGCGATTTAGAATCGTCCGGATCAGTGTCAAAGCTTGCATCAACGTAACCGTTTACGATGAGCTCTTTGTCACCTCCATATACGAGAAACATATCCTTAGTCCTTTTCAGGTACTTCAGGATGTTCTTGACTGCTGTCCAGTGATCCACTCCTGGATTACTTTGGTACCTCCCTACTAGACTTATAGCAAGGCACACATTAGGTATGGTACACAACATTGCATACATGATATAGCCTATGGCTGAAGCATAGGGAACATCTTTCATCTTCTCTCTATCTTCTGCAGTGGTCGGGCATTGAGTCCGACTCAACTTCACACCTTGTAACACAGGCAAGAACCCTTTCTTTGCTTGATCCATTTTGAACTTCTTCAAAATCTTGTCAAGGTATGTGCTTTGTGAAAGTCCAATTAAACGTCTTGATCTATCTCTATAGATCTTTATGCCTAATATGTAAGCAGCTTCACCAAGGTCTTTCATTGAAAAACTTTTATTCAAGTATCCCTTTATGCTATCCAGAAATTCTATATCATTTCCGATCTGTAATATGTCATCCACATATAATATCAAAAATGCTATAGAGCTCCCACTCACTTTCTTGTAAATACAGGCTTCTCCAAAAGTCTGTATAAAACCAAATGCTTTGATCACACTATCAAAGCGTTTATTACAACTCCGAGAGGCTTGCACCAGTCCATAAATGGAGCGCTGGAGCTTGCACACTTTGTTAGCTCCCTTTGGATCGACAAAACCCTCCGGTTGCATCATATACAACTCTTCTTCCAGAAATCCATTCAGGATTGCAGTTTTGACATCCATCTGCCAAATTTCATAATCATAAAATGCGGCAATTGCTAACATGATTCAGACAGACTTAAGCATCGCTACGGGTGAGAAGGTCTCATCGTAGTCAATCCCTTGAACTTGCCGAAACCCTTTTGCGACAAGTCGAGCTTTGTAGACAGTAATATTACCGTCGGCGTCAGTCTTCTTCTTGAAGATCCATTTATTCTCAATTGCTTGCCGATCATTGGGCAAGTCAACCAAAGTCCACACTTTGTTCTCATACATGGATCCCATCTCAGATTTCATGGCTTCAAGCCATTTTGCGGAATCTGGGCTCACCATCGCTTCTTCATAGTTTGTAGGTTCATCATGATCTAGTAGCATGACTTCTAGAACAGGATTACCATACCACTCTGGTGCAGATCTTACTCTGGTTGATCTACGAGGTTCAGTAGTATCTTGTTCTGAAGTTTCATGATCATTATCATTAGCTTCCTCACTAATTGGTGTAGGTGTCACAGAAACAGTTTTCTGTGATGCACTAATTTCCAATAAGGGAGCAGGTACAATTACCTCATCAAGTTCTACTTTCCTCCCACTCACTTCTTTCGAGAGAAACTCCTTCTCTAGAAAGTTTCCGAACTTAGCAACAAAAGTCTTGCCTTCGGATCTGTGATAGAAGGTGTATCCAATAGTCTCCTTTGGATATCCTATGAAGACACATTTCTCCGATTTGGGTTCGAGCTTATCAGGTTGAAGCTTTTTCACATAAGCATCGCAGCCCCAAACTTTCAGAAATGACAACTTTGGTTTCTTGCCAAACCATAGTTCATAAGGCGTCGTCTCAACGGATTTTGATGGTGCCCTATTTAACGTTAATGCGGCCGTCTCCAAAGCATAACCGCAAAACGATAGCGGTAAATCAGTAAGAGACATCATAGATCGCACCATATCTAGTAAAGTACGATTACGACGTTCGGACACACCATTACGCTGTGGTGTTCCGGGTGGCGTGAGTTGTGAAACTATTCCGCATTGTTTTAAATGTACACCAAACTCGTAACTCAAATATTCTCCTCGACGATCAGATGGTAGAAACTTTATTTTTTTACGATGATTTTCAACTTCACTCTGAAATTCTTTTAACTTTTCAAATGTCTCAGACTTATGTTTCATTAAGTAGATATACCCATATCTGCTTAAGTCATCTGTGAAGGTGAGAAAATAACGATATCCGCCACGAGCCTCAATATTCATCGGACCACATACATCTATATGTATGATTTCCAACAAATCTGTTGCTCTCTCCATAGTACCGGAGAACGGTGTTTTAGTCATCTTGCCCATGAGGCACGGTTCGCAAGTACCAAGTGATTCATAATCAAGTGGTTCCAAAAGTCCATCAGTATGGAGTTTCTTCATGCGCTTTACACCGATATGACCTAAACGGCAGTGCCACAAATAAGTTGCACTATCATTATCAACTCTGCATCTTTTGGTTTCAACATTATGAATATGTGTGTTACTACTATCGAGATTCAATAAAAATAGACCACTCTTCAAGGGTGCATGACCATAAAAGATATTACTCATATAAATAGAACAACCATTATTCTCTGATTTAAATGAATAACCGTCTTGCATCAAACAAGATCCAGATATAATGTTCATGCTTAACGCTGGCACCAAATAACAATTATTTAGGTCTAATATTAATCCCGAAGGTAGATGTAGAGGTAGCGTGCCGACTGCGTTCACATCGACTTTGGAACCGTTTCCCACGCGCATCGTCACCTCGTCCTTAGCCAATCTTCGCTTAATCCGTAGTCCCTGTTTCGAGTTGCAAATATTAGCAACAGAACCAGTATCAAATACTCAGGTACTACTGCGAGCATTAGTAAGGTACACATCAATAACATGTATATCACATATACCTTTGTTCACCTTGCCATCCTTCTTATCCGCCAAATACTTGGGGCAGTTCCGCTTCCAGTGACCAGTCTGCTTGCAGTAGAAGCACTCAGTTTCAGGCTTAGGTCCAGACTTGGGTTTCTTCTCTTGAGCAGCAACTTGCTTGCTGTTCTTCTTGAAGTTCCCCTTCTTCTTCCCTTTACCCTTTTTCTTGAAACTAGTGGTCTTGTTGACCATCAACACTTGATGCTCCTTTTTGATTTCTACCTCCGCAGCTTTCAGCATTGCGAAGAGCTCGGGAATAGTCTTATTCATCCCTTGCATATTATAGTTCATCACGAAGTTCTTGTAGCTTGGTGTTAGTGATTGGAGAATTCTGTCAATGACGCAATCATGTGGAAGATTAACTCCCATTTGAATCAAGTGATTATTATACCCAGACATTTTGAGTATATGCTCACTGACAGAACTGTTCTCCTCCATCTTGCAGCTATAGAACTTATTGGAGACTTCATATCTATCAATCTGGGCATTTGCTTGAAATATTAACTTCAACTCCTGGAACATCTCATATGCTCCATGACGTTCAAAACATCGTTGAAGTCCCGGTTCTAAGCCGTAAAGCATGGCACACTGAACTATCGAGTAGTCATTAGCTTTGCTCCGCCAGACGTTCACAACATCTGGTGTTGCTCCAGCAGCAGGCCTGGCACCCAGCGGTGCTTCCAGGACGTAATTCTTCTGTGCAGCAATGAGGATAATCCTCAAGTTACGGACCCAGTCCGTGTAATTGCTACCATCATCTTTCAACTTTGCTTTCTCAAGGAACGCATTAAAATTCAACGGAATAACAGCACGGGCCATTTATCTACAATCATACATAAACAAGCAAGATACTATCAGGTACTAAGTTCATGATAAATTTAGGTTCAATTAATAATATTACTTAAAGAACTCCCACTTTGATAGATATCCCTCTAATCCTCTAAGTGATTACGTGATCCAAATCTGCTAAACCATGCCCGATCATCACGTGAGATGGAGTAGTTTCATTGGTGAACATCACTATGTTGATCATATCTACTATATGATTCACGCTCGACCTTTCGGTCTCCGTGTTCCGAGGCCATATCTTTATATGCTTGGCTCGTCAAGTATAACCTGAGTATTCCGCGTGTGCAACTGTTTTGCACCTGTTGTATTTGAACGTAGAGCCTATCACACCCGATCATCACGTGGTGTCTCAGCACGAAGAACTTTCGCAATGGTGCATACTAAGGGAGAACACTTCTTGATAATTTAGTGAGAGATCATCTTATAATGCTACCGTCAATCAAAGCAAGATAAGATGCATAAAAGATAAACATCACATGCACTCAATATAAGTGATATGATATGGCCATCATCATCTTGTGCTTGTGATCTCCATCTCCGAAGCACCGTCATGATCACCATTGTCACCGGCGCGACACCTTGATCTCCATCGTAGCATCGTTGTCGTCTCGCCAATCTTATGCTTCCACGACTATCGCTACCGCTTAGTGATAAAGTAAAGCATTACAGCGCGATTGCATTGCATACAATAAAGCGACAACCATATGGCTCCTGCCGGTTGTCGATAACTCGGTTACAAAACATGATCATCTCATACAATAAAATTTAGCATCATGTCTTGACCATATCACATCACAACATGCCCTGCAAAAACAAGTTAGACGTCCTCTACTTTGTTGTTGCATGTTTTACGTGGCTGCTACGGGCTTAAGCAAGAACCAATCTTACCTACGCATCAAAAACCACAACGATAGTTTGTCAAGTTGGTGCTATTTTAACCTTCGCAAGGACCGGGCGTAGCCACACTCAGTTCAACTAAAGTTGGAGAAACTGTCACCCGCAAGCCACTTATGTGCAAAGCACGTCGGGAGAACCGGTCTCGCGTAAGCGTACGCGTAATGTCGGTCCGGGCCGCTTCGTCCAACAATACCGCCGAACCAAAGTATGACATGCTGGTAAGCAGTATGACTTATATCGCCCACAACTCACTTGTGTTCTACTCGTGCATATAACATCAACATATAAAACCTAGGCTCGGATGCCACTGTTGGGTTTCGTAGTAATTTCAAAAAACTTCCTACGCTCACGCAAGATCATGGTGATGCATAGCAACAAGAGGGGAGAGTATGATCTACGTACCTTTGTAGATCGACAACGGAAGCGTTTGGTTGATGTAGTCGTACGTCTTCACGGCCCGACCGATCAAGCACCGAAACTACGGCACCTCCGAGTTCTAGCACACGTTCAACTCGATGACGATCCCCAGACTCTGATCCAGCAAAGTGTCGGGGAAGAGTTCCGTCAGCACGACGGCATGGTGACGATCTTGATGTACTACTGCAGCAGGGCTTCGCCTGAGCACCGCTACAATATTATCGAGGACTATGGTGGAAGGGGGCACCGCACACGGCTAAGAATATGATCACGTGGATCAACTTGTGTTTCTCTGGGGTGCCCCTG
>NC_041390.1:558762547-558765424 GCF_002162155.2 Triticum dicoccoides | reverse complement strand
AATCCTAGTTGGAATAGGATTCGCGGAGGGGGGAAAAGAGAGAGGGGGCCGGCCCCCTCTCCTTGTCCTATTCGGACCAAGGGAGGGGAGGGGCGCACGGCCCATCTTGGGCTGCTCCTTCTCTTTTCCACTAAGGCCCACTTAGGCCCATATAGCTCTCGGGGGGGTCCGGTAACCTCCCGGTACTCCGGTAAAATCCCGATTTCACCCGGAACACTTCCGATATCCAAACATAGGCTTCCAATATATCAATCTTTATGTCTCGACCATTTCAAGACTCCTCGTCATGTCCGTGATCACATCCGGGACTCCGAACAACCTTCGGTACATCAAAATGTATAAACTCATAATATAACTGTCATCATAACCTTAAGCGTGCGGACCCTACGGGTTCGAGAACAATGTAGACATGACCGAGACATGTCTCCGGTCAATAACCAATAGCGGAACCTGGATGCTCATATTGGCTCCTACATATTCTACGAAGATCTTTTATCGGTCAGACCGCATAACAACATACGTTGTTCCCTTTGTCATCGGTATGTTACTTGCCCGAGATTCGATCGTCGATATCCCATACCTAGTTCAATCTCGTTACCGGCAAGTCTCTTTACTCGCTCTGTAATACATCATCCCGCAACTAACTCATTAGTTGCAACGCTTGCAAGGCTTAAGTGATATGCATTACCGAGAGGGCCCAGAGATACCTCTCCGACAATCGGAGTGACAAATCCTAATCTCAAAATACGCCAACCCAACATGTACCTTTGGAGACACCTGTAGAGCCCCTTTATAATCACCCAGTTACATTGTGACGTTTGGTAGCACACAAAGTGTTCCTCTGGCAAACGGGAGTTGCATAATCTCATAGTCATAGGAACATGTATAAGTCATGAAGAAAGCAATAGCAACATACTAAACGATCGGGTGCTAAGCTAATGGAATGGGTCATGTCAATCAGATCATTCAACTAATGATGTGATCCTGTTAATCAAATGACAACTCTTTGTCCATGGTTAGGAAACATAACCATCTTTGATTAACAAGCTAGTCTAGTAGAGGCATACTAGTGACACTCTGTTTGTCTATGTATTCACACATGTATTATGTTTCCGGTTAATACAATTCTAGCATGAATAATAAACTTTTATCATGATATAAGGAAATAAATAATAACTTTATTATTGCCTCCAGGGCATATTTCCTTCAAAAAGTTTCATGAAATTCCTCCCTTCAATGTCAAGGCTGACCCAAGCATCCTGATAAACAATGAAGATTATCCATAGTTACGGCGCAATAAGCAAATGACACAAGTGAAGAAAAAGTGAAGACTTTCTCCCGCAACTATTATGATGATACCATGCCAACTTTGTAACACACGAACATGCTACCATTGTCCGTTTTGTACATGCACATGCTATGTGGGTGAAATTATGATACCATCCCAACTTTCAACTTTTTCAGAGTTCATTTGAAATGCTTTTATGTCTTATGGTTCGCCCCTGGCCCATGACCATTAGTCCCGGTTTGTGCCACAAACCGGGACTAAAGGGTTGGTCCTCGTTGCGGGCAGAGTTTAGTCCCACCTCGCCAACCGAAGGGGGCTCACACTGGTTTATAAGCCCTTCCCTCTCTGCCTTGTTGAGCTCCTCTCGAAGTGAAAATAGATGCCCTAATAGAGAAAAGTTTAGCCTAAATTCATAGTGAATTTCTCTGAAATTCATAGAAATTTACTAGGAATTTAGGTTGAATTTTCTCTATAAGCGCATCTATTCTCATTTTTTTAGTAAGTTAATCACAAACTTGTGATTCAAACAATTTTCAAAGAATTCAAATTTTAACTATTCAAATTTGAAAACTAATGGCACTAACAGAAAGTTTATAATTTTTCTAAAACTAATGGCACTAATAGAAATTTTATAATTTTGCTAACCTAAAAGCAAACAGAATTAAAAATTAAAGCAAAAAACAAAAGAAAATAAATAATGCAAAAAACAAATCAGAAAAACAGGAAAAAAACTATTTTTATAGTAAAGTTAATCACAAAATAAAATAAATAAAGCAACAAAGAAAACAAAAAAACTAAAAAAGTGTTTTCAAATTTGAAAACTAATGGCACTAACAGAAATTTTATAATTTTTCTAAAACTAATGGCACTAACAGAAAGTTTATAATTTTGCTAACCTAAAAGCAAACAGAATTAAAAATGAAAGCAAAAAACAAAAGAAAATAAATAATGCAAAAAACAAATCAGGAAAAAACTATTTTTATAGTAAAGATAATCAAAAAGTAAAATAAATAAAGCAACAACGAAAACAAAAAACTAAAAAAGTGTTTTCAAATTTGAAAACTAATGGCATTAACAAAAAGTATATAATTTTTATAAAACTAAAAGCATAAAGAATTAAAAAATAAAGCAAAAAACAAAAGAAAATAAATAAAGCAACAAAAAAACAAAAAAATGCCACCTACTGGGCGACCACGGCCTGAATACGACTAGAAACCCAACCATGGGCCAGGATTCAGGCCCGCAGTAGGCCCAGTAGGCCCACAGGCATTGTAGTGACAGATTAGGCCCGAAAGCCTGCAGTTGAGAAGAGCTCGGGAGGGTGGGCGCAGCAGCGCTTATAAACCACTCCCGAGCCCTCTCAACTAGCGAGGTGGGACTAAACTTTTGGGCGCGGGGCAACACAAGGCCATTGGTCCCGGTTGGTGCCACCAACCGGGACTAAAGGGCTGCATTGGTCAAGTTTCGTGGCTCCAACCGGGACCAATGCCCCCCTATGGTCCCGGTTCGTGCCACCAATCGGGACCATAGGCCTCTGCTTCCCGCCCTTTCGGCTGCTGAAAAGAGACCTATGGTCCCGGTTGGTGTCA
>NC_041390.1:558751660-558762157 GCF_002162155.2 Triticum dicoccoides | reverse complement strand
CCCCCGCGCCGTCGCCGGCCTCCTTCCCCGTCCCCGGCCTCCTCCCCGTCGCGCCCCCAGTGAGCTCCCCCCTTCCCATCGATCCCTGTCGCTCTGACCATCGCCGTCGCCGCCGCTGCTCTCTGTGTGTGATAAATTTTTTCATATGTGTATGTATATGCTCATATGTATTTGGATTTGGCTATGTATGTATATGCTCATATGTATGTATGTATGTATATGCTCTCTGTATATGGATTTGGCTATGTATATGCTCTCTGTATATGCTCATATGTATGTATGTCCATATATCATTTTTTCTATATATGAATTATTTTTTTGTTCATGGATATATGCTAAAGAAAACGAGGGGGGTGATAGATGATGATGAGGGGTCGAGAGGGGGACGAGAGGTCGAGAGGGGTCGAGGGGAGAAAAAAATGTTATCAGGGACGAGGGTCGTCGAGGAGTCGAGAGAGGGACGAGGGGTCGAGAGGGGTACGAACCGGGACCAATACTCTGTGTATATAAACAGGACTTAGAAAGAAGAAGAGGAGAGGAAGAAGAGGAGAAATAAATAAGAAGAAGAAAAAAGAAGAAAAATAAGAGGGAGAAGAAGAAAGGAATAGTGAAGAAGAAGAGAAAATAGAATATATTCTATTTTTTCTTCTTCTCCACTATTCCTTTCTTCTTCTCCTCTTTTTTTCTTCTTTTTTTTCTTCGATCTTCTCCTCTAGCTATTCCTTTCTTCTTCTCCTCTTTCTTCTTCTTCTTCTTCTTCTTAATTTTTATCGGGAACGAGGGTGTCGAGGATCGCCGAGGGGTCGAGGGTCGGGAACTAGGGTAGAGGGTCGAGGGTCGTTAAGGGGTCAAGGGTCGAGGGTTTCAGGGTCGAGGGTTCGAGGGTTCTATAGGGTCGAGGGATCGAGGGTCGAGGGTTCCAGGGTCGTCTAGGGGTCGAGGGTTCCAGGGTCGTCGAAGGTTCGAGGGGTCGAGGATCGCCGAGGGGTCGAGAGAGGTTTCCTAGTGTCAAAGTATTGAAGAAATCCATGGCTTCATCATTAGCCGGAGGTAACCAGGGCATGACGAAGTCCTCCAAAGTTATTTTGGAATGGTGTCCCTGATAGGATAATTTGCCTTTTTGTATGAATTTCAGCAAAGGCCTTCCAAATAACGATATTTGGAAGGTTCTTGCTGAACTTTGTACGAAAAAGCGAATTATCCTATCTAGGACTCCGTTCCAAAATAACTTTGGAGAGCTTCGTACCGTCATGCACCTGTTACTTCCGCCTAATGATGAAGACATGGTTTTGTTGAATCCTTTGACACTAGGCAACCTCCCGACCCCTCGGCGATCCTCTCGAACATGAGAGGAAGAAGAGGATCACCGAGGGGTCGAGGGTTCCAAGGTCGTCGAGGTTTCGAGGGGTCGAGGATCGCTGAGGGGTCGAGAGAGAGATTTCCTAGTGTCAAAGTATTGAAGAAATCCATGGCTTCATCATTAGCCAGAAGTAACCAGGGCATGACGAAGTCCTCCAAAGTTATTTTGGAATGGTGTCCCGGATAGGATAATTTGCCTTTTTGTATGAATTTCAGCAAAGGCCTTCCAAATAACGATATTTGGAAGGTTCTTGCTGAACTTTGTACCAAAAAGCGAATTATCCTATCTAGGACTCTGTTCCAAAATAACTTTGGAGAGCTTCATACCATCATGCACCTGTTACTTTCGCCTAATGATGAAGACATGGTTTTGTTGAATCCTTTGACACTAGGCAACCTCCCGACCCCTTGGCGATCCTCTCGAACATGAGAGGAAGAAGAGGATAAAAAAAGAAGAGGAAAAAAAAGAGGAGAAGAAAGAATAGAGGAGAAGAACTCCTCTATTCTTTCTTCTCCTCTTTTTTTTCTTCTTCTTCCTCTTTTTTTATCGGGAACGAGGGTCGTCGAGGGGCATAGATGTAGTGTCGTCGTTGTCGATATATACCCCCTCCCGATAGCTTCAACACGTGGGGGGGGGTCGATATTACCCCCTCCTTGAAGCGTTCTCGAGGCTACCCTAAACCCTTGAAGTGTTGTCGAGGCCAGCCCAAACCCTAGAGAAGCAGCATCGAGGCCACTAATTAATATATATGATTCCTTACTATGATTAGGTAGCTAGTTCTACGTTTGCCACTAATATATCCATCTGTCATGTTTGAATAATAATTGCCATGTTGTAAATATTTGTAGAAACTATGGACACCGCCCGAGACGAAGCAAAAGAAGCGTTGTTGAGGGACATAATCGCCGAAGGAAGTGATGCCATCTCGTTGTTTCTCAACGACATCGATGGTCTGGAAGGAGAGGGTGAAGAAGCTGGCTACGGTGACCTAATGCCGGTGCAAGAAGAAGAACATGAGGACGGCTCCGGTGACCCAATGCCGGTGCAAGAAGGAGACCATGATGACGGCTCAAGTGATCGAACCGAGTCCGGCCAGGTATATATATTAGTTAAGCCTGTGCTGACTAGCTGATTGATGCATTCATTGTTTTGGTATGTACACATATTAATTAAGTCTTTGTTCTTTTTTCTAGCCCTCCGGATCGAGCACAACTTCGGTAAAGAGACGAGGCCCGAAGAAAAAGTTGAGCTCGGATGAAAAGTTTGAGATCATAGCAATCGTGCCCGACGGCCAACGATTGAACCCATCCGAACAAAGAACGCATTTGTTGCTCAGTGCGGGGTTCTGGTTAGGGACAAGATCCCGATAAGCATCCAGCAATGGTTTAAGCCGGCTACAGAAGACCCTGAGGTGTCTTATGTCAATGATATGCAGAAAAATGATCTTTGGACTGAGCTGAAGTCAAATTTCACCCTACTGCCAGAGGATAATCCAAAGAACCCAGTTAAAGAGCAATTAATCAAGTCTTTTGCTCTTAAGAGGATGGCAGAACTATTTAGGAGGTGGAAGAAAAAGCTGAATAAGTTTGTCGAAAATAATGAGACACCAGAATTCAAGGGCAGATATGAGAAGATTAGAGATCACTGGCCCGCATTTGTGGCCCACAAGACATCGGAAAAGAGTAAGAAGATGTCGGCGACAAACAAGCAAAATGCTGCGAAGAAGAAGCTTCACCATCGCACGGGGTCAGGTGGCTACCTCGTAGCCCGACCTAAGTGGGCAAGACTGAGAATGATCTGGTTGATAAAGGGATCGAACCAGAGACAATTAACTGGCCAGACCATTGCCGGACTTGGTTCTTCGGGGCTGGCGGAACCTTGGACCCTGTAACAGGGAAGTGCATTTGGACGAACCAGTAAGGGACGTACCAGTCAGGAAGTTTAAGTAGTATATCGAAGCAACACAGCAAGGGACATCCTTTCCAGACAGAGAGAACGACGAGCTCACAATGGCCCTCGGGAATCCTGAGCACCCTGGACGGACACGAGGCACGCCAGGCTCCATTCTGTGGAAGGTTGGGTTTCCGGACGCAGGCGGTTACAAATCCCATGAGAGGAGGAAAAAAGTGCAGCAGACCCAAATGCAGGCGCTGCAAGCAAGGGTAGACGCGATAGATGAACGAGAAGCAAATCGCAGCAAACGTACTGCCGAAGCTTCCCCTGAAGCTACCCCGCCATCTCAGCGCAGAAGCAGCGTGGCTTCCACCGACCTGCTTCAGCGGGAGCATGCCTTGACGGCTCCTACCAGCTATCCCGTGGATGCTATCACAGAGTCTCAAAATTGCCACCTTATGACGCAATGGATGAATTTGAAGGTTATGGCGGCTGTTGGCTCTGTTTATCCTACTGAACCCGGCGCAACTTTTCACTGCCGGCCGATTCCAGAAGGATATGCTAGGGTGATGGTGGATGAAATAACGGAGGGATTTGAGGACCTCCAGCTTGACCACCCTACCGGTGAAGGGGAGACTCGGCTGGGGTCTGCTCTGAAGACTCCATGCCTATGGCGGAAGGAGCTCATCAACCTTCCGAACTGGACGCCTCCGCCTCCTCCTCCTCCTCCGGCGAGTCAGGGCACTCCGCCTCCTCCACCGCCTCCTCCTCCGGCGAGTGACGATCAGGGCCCTCGGCCGGCTCCTTCTCCGGCGCGTGGTGGCACTCCGCCTCCTTCTCCGCCTGCGCCGGCGCGCCCGAGCAGCCAGCCTCCTCCATCTCCGCCTCGTCAGCAAGGGTGGAAGAGAGCAGCCGCTGCTCCGGCAGCTGCTCCGGCGCGTTGTAGTCCTTCTCCTCCGCCTCGTAAGCAAGTAAAGAAGACAACCGCTCCGTCTGCTCGACCGGCGTCTAGCAGTACAACCAGAGGCAGGAGGACATACAGATTCGGTCCTTCTCTGAAGAGTCCACAGAAGTTACCATACGAGAGGACCCCAGAGGAGAACACAAAGATCGCGTGAACCGAAGTGGATGACTGGTTTCAAGGGTTGAAAGCAAAGAGACATCCACCTCCGGAGGAGAAGGTAGATCCGGTGAAAGTGAAGCGCACTCTAGCTGCCCTGGCAAAACCACCCAAGTCTCCGTGAAAGGCAACTATGAGCGCATTATTACAAAGACATGGGCCGAAGCGGAGCGGTCGGGAAGTACAGTTAGTGATCAAAGGCTGAAAGAACGACGAGCAGCTGGGAAACAAATTGCCCAGCTCGGCGAAGAAGCGAAGCAATCGTGCCCCCGCTCAAGGTGCCTAGCAAAATCGTCGATCCGAGGATGGTGCCCGGTTATTGCAATGTTGACGATTACCTGCCCGACGATGTACATTATGATCCCATGGAGGTGCAGATACACAGATACGAGTACGGGAAGCCTCTCGTCAAAGATGAAAAATCTTTAACAATGATGATGCGAAGATTACATGATTGGTACTTGAAAATCTGCAGAGAGTCTGGGGGGAGGAGTACTTTGTATGCGAGAGTTAAACCGGAGCATGACCTCGTTGGAATTGAACTGTTGCCTATTCCATTTGAGGAGTTCTATTAGTTTTTCAATCAATTGGCCCTCGATAAAACAACGATCACCTGCTACTGTCTGTAAGTACTACTACTTCTGTCATTAAGTCTCTCTATATAGCTCATCTCTTTCATTGCATGTATTTATAATTATCCTCACTATATTATGCAGATTGAAGATCGCCGAATTGAAGAAAAGACAAATCGGTGATATTGGGTTCGTTAACACATATCTCATAGATGCAACTGAGGTTGAACATCGTCCCGAAGATACCGAGGCCAACTTGCTACGATCATTCAAAAAAAATGAAAACAAAGATATAATACTCTTTCCTTACAACTTCAAGTGAGTGTTACTGTCTTGTGCATATTCAGTTTCCCTTATATATTAGTCCGGGTTATAGTAATGTAATTGATGAGTTATGCATGCGTGCGCAGGTACCACTATATTCTCCTAGAGATTAGGCTTGAGCAGGGAGTAGTAACTGTCTTGGACTCTAAACGAAAAGATCCCCAGGAGTATGCGGACATGACTGGAATCCTCAAGAAGTAAGTTAAATCGAACATTATCCACCATATCAGCAACTTTGTTCATTTCCTGATATCAAGTAATTGTTTTCTTTGTCCGGCAGGGTTTGGAGAAAATTCACCAGAAAAGTTTCGGGACTGCCGAAGGAGCTGGAATTTAGACACCCGAAAGTAAGTACTATAGTAGCATGTTCCGCGCATCTCCGAGTGATTCAAGCGCTAGTTTCATCAATACCATTTAGCATTCTTGCTTATCAGTTTGATTGACCTCTATTTCTTGTAAAGTGGTTGTGGCAGGAACAAGGGAATGATTTCTGTGGATACTACGTCTGCGAGTCCATCCACCACACGACCTGTGAGCGGGGCGGGTACTCTGACGAATAATATGAAGTACGTAAATAACAACATTCACAATTTTATTTTATTACCATCATTTGTGTTGAGTTTCATTCATTCATATATATATGTATTGACCCCCTTCTTCAAATTAGATGTTTCGGAAGCGGGATGAACTCCTAGCACCAGCTCGCATGCGAGCAATTCAAGAGGAATTGGCGGCATTCTTTCTTGACCACGTGATCGCTGAAGACGGAGAATACTATGTGGACCATGAGTCCGTATGATTATATTTGTAAGAGATAATTATTGTATATATGTAGCCGGTAGTGTCGGATAGATATACGAGAACTTGTTGTTCGACCAATCTCTCAGAGAAGGAGAGGTGGTCGATATCACTTCTCTCTGTATGCATATATGTTCATGACGATCTTCTGTTTCCTTCGTTTGCTTACTAGCTAGCTAGCGTGTCTAGTCCTCTCTATACGTATGTATAGTACTTAGCGTCGACCAAGCACGGACATAAGAGATGACACTTCTCTCTATTAATTATAGCTAGCTAACACAATATATGAAACACCTAAATTAACCCCCCGAAACCCCCAAACACCCCCCCCCTTTCAAAAAAAACAAAAACCCCAACCACAGAAATGCTGACGCGTGGATGCCTATTGGTCCCGGTTGGTGCCACCAACCGGGACCAAAGGGTCTCCTGCCTGGGCTCCGCGCACAGGCCACGTGGAGGCCCATCTGTCCCGGTTCTGGATTGAACCGGGACTAAAGGGACAAGGCATTAGTATCGACCCTTTAGTCCCGGTTCCAGAACCGGGACAAAAGGCCCTTACGAACCGGGACAACAGGCCCTTTTTCTACCAGTGATATAAGCCACCCCCCTCCTCAGTGTAAAGGGTCTGCACCCCTGTAATTCATACACACATAATCCAGTCGACTACCTCCGGGCTCCGAGACGTAGGGTTATTACTTCCTTCGAGAAGGGCCTGAACTCGTAAACCTCGTGTGCTTACAACTACTCCATAGCTAAGATCTTGCCTCTCCATACCTACCCCCCTACATTACTGTCATACTTAGAACCACGACAACCGCGACGGAGTGGGGCACCAGTTCACGCCCGCGCCGGCGGCCATCTCCGGAGCAGTGCAGGACCAACCCCACCTCTGGCCCAACAGCTGTTGGAACGCGACCACCGGCTCCTCTTCCTCGGGGATGGCTACCTCACCGGCAGCGGAGCGGGCCGTCATCTCCTCCAGGCCCTCCCATTGCCGCTCATCGTGCGTGTACATGGAGTCCTCCATGACACGCGCCATGAGACGGGCCTCCTCCTCCTCCGTCATGTGAGGAGGTGGTGGTGGCGATGGAGACGGCGAAGGCGACGGCATGGGCGTGACGCTGCACATTCGTCTATGCCCGCGCTCCTGGGGAGCAGGCGCTGCACGCTCCTGTCATGGCCGCCGCGGCCCTGTCGAGGTGCCGGCGAAGAACAACGCGCGCCTGGTGTCGTGCTCGTCATGAAACCAGGTGTCCCAGAGCCCGGAATCGGGGGCGTACCTAGGGCCGTAGAAGAGGTCGTCGGGGAGGAGGCGGCGGCGACGCTCGATCTCCTTGTCGCGCGCACGGCCGCTCGTTGGGACCGACGGGATCGGGACCCGGTCGGCGGAGAGATGCCAGTTATTGGGGAGATGGACGTCGCTCCAGGGGAGCGGCGTCCTCGTCTCCCAATAATGGCGGCACACCGACGAGCGGACGTAATGCCGGTCGCGCTTGCCGGCGGACGTGGGCGCGATGGAGAAGGCGGGCGGCGCGGGGGCCCGGCGTGTTGGCGATGGCGAGCTGCGGCGGCATCCCGGCGAGGAACCAGCCTCGCGGTCGTGCTTGCCTTTGCGTCCCATGGCTGCGGTCGGCCGGCCGGCGAGGTGTTGGCTAGGGTTTGGGACTGAGGCTGTTGGGTTTCGAGGAGGCCGCAGGATGGCGTGGGGCAGTGTGGACGACGACCCGTCCATGCTTCCCACTTAAAGAAAGACGACGACCGTTCGACGTGCGGATGACAGGTGGGGCCGCCCGCTCGTGTGCATTGATGTGGGCGGGTGGGAGGTAGGTGGCCGCCTGCCACGCGGCCCCGACGTGGACGAGGCGCGCGTCCGTTTGATGTCCGTCGTGACCCAAACCCGGCGCAAGTTTGCACTCGAAATGGGTCGGCCCGGACACAAAACGGACAAGATGGGTCCGGGCCGTCGCGCGCTGGGCCGCCTCCTTTGTCGGTTTTACCCCAAACGGATGGGGCTGGACAGTATAGGGTCACGCGGTGGAGTTGGCCTTAGTAGTGGAGTAGGGGTGGTTTCAATAGTGTCTGAATCAAAGTCCAAATGTTGGTGCCCATGCCTATCCTCTCGCAGCTGAATTTCGTGTTTTGACCTTTTTCTGAAACCTATTCGAGATCTGACCTTAGTTTGAATTATTTTTTGAGATCTGACCTACCGCCAGGGCTCATGGTTGCCCTAACGCAATTTTCTCTTAAATATTGAACATAGTATGTGCTTGTGCCTATCGCTGAACACCTGGGCGGTAGGGGTGTATAGGCTACCGCCAGCCTATTTGCATGTAGGGTTGTTTCGTACCACCATGGACTCTGGAGATAGCAAAAGGGTTAGATCTGAAAACAATTTTAAACTAGGGTGAGATTTCAAATAGGTTTCAGAAAAGAGTCAAAATACGGAATTTTGCCTCCTCTCGCCCGGTCGAACGAGTCCTCCCAACGGGCGCGTATCTATCTGTGCGGTGGCCCGTGGGTGTTGCTGTCCAGTGTCCACTGAATTCATCGTCACATGCTCGGAAGTCCTTGTACGTGCACTGGCCTACTGGGCAGAGGAAACTTGATGCAGGTGAGCCGTCCGTGCCTCGATAGCTATGGAAATGGAATTCGCCGCCGTGGGCAATGGCAGCGAGAACGCTGACGCCTGTTGAGTGGCTCCCGTCCGTCTTGCAGGCGGATCTGGCCGGTGGCGCCGGCATGTGTGATGTGCCCTGGCCGTGCCGGCGTGGCCCAATGGCAAAGCCACGTAGTACTCGTCAAGTCTCGTACTCCCACTGAGCAAAATGGAGTGCCATGTCGCAGGGGAACCGTCGGCGTCGAGGCTCAGCAAAGGACGCGCGACGGCAGCGCTACGTGAGGTGAGGCTACACACGCGTCCGGCGCCCGGCGCCCGGCGCGGCGCCGCTCTCAATTATCCATCCATCTCCACATGCGCGGCCGCGCAATCATGCATGGCCTACTCGTCTCGCCTACTCCGGCGCCTGCTTCCTCTTGTACCGTCAGCCCACGCCATGTGCTCGCTTTCTTGGACCGAACTCCCCGGCGATCGATCATGGCACTTGAACCACTACCCCAGAGCTCCGCCTTATGCTTCCTCGACATAAGTATTATTTATACCGTCTGCTGCAGACTCCAAGAGATCCCTGCGACTTTCCGTAAGGATCGGCGACAAGAATTCGGGGGCAATTGACGTGCAGCAAACGGGAAGGAGTATGTACGTGCCTCGTGGTCATGACCCAAGCTGTATTTATACTAGATTGGTCCACGAATGAATGCATAAGTAAATAAATTCAGCTGTCCATGTCCTCATAAACTTCGACCCCAGGGGGCAGGGAGCACCACATGCTGCAAGAAAATGCACGGCGGACCACCGAAACTTTGGGAGCATTCATCGGCGGGGCGGCCACGATCCTGTATTCCTTTAGAACCTGTGAGGCAGAGACGATTAATTATTGCTTGTAAAATTAGTCGAAAGTAATGGTCTTGTTCAGAGCTGCTGGTCGCCAAAAGAGAAGAAGCAGAGAAAAAGATCTAAAAAAAATCGAGACGATGATTGTGCGTGAATCATTGATGCAGGGAGCTGTCAGGAGCCCTAACGACGGTTGCCAGGCGACACACTTAGGAGCAAAGCAACGGTGTGTCGGTTCAGACGTTAGTTTACCCTGCTGCCTTTTATCACCACGGTCCACGCAGAGCTTCGGCATGGCGTGCAGGGTTCAATGGGATAGCCCCCAAAGAGCGTGATGATGAGTCGAGGCGTGCGTAAACCAAGCGGTCCTGACGCGTCGTGGTCATGACAGTGTCGTCTCGGCCCAGGTCCATGGAGGCTGAACAGGGTTCTTGATTCATGCCAGTGACCGCCCACTGGTCATTAGGTGCTGGTAGAACGACGCAGCACCCTGGCGTTGTTCTAGCTGCGATCAGCTGGGGTTTGGTTTTCACCGGATGTAGTATGTAATGTAAGCACTTTGCCACTTAAGATTAAGTGACACTTGAGTGCTACTTAGCATTGCTGGTGCGTGCTCCCCACCTAATATATGTACGTACGGGGTGATTAATAATTAGGGTTTGAAGCAAAGGCAACTGATTAATCAGTAGACCACTTTTGCTAATGGGCTAGATGAGCGGTTCCCACCACCACCACCAGAAAGGCTCCGCAAAAGTCTCTGTTTCTCGCGGAGCTTTACGAGATCTGTGGAGGACAAGTTAACTGTGCGCGTGTGTGTCTTGTTGATGAGTAAGCGTGCAGGCTTTGCTTGCCCTGCACTCAATGCAGTACAAACAAGGAAAAATAGTTTGACACCCGAAGGTTTGCCAGTGAGTGAAAGGCTAGTGACGAATACTCTCTCTGACACGCAGTGGTGTGCTAGCTTGTGCTAATCAGCTGG
>NC_041390.1:558734321-558751440 GCF_002162155.2 Triticum dicoccoides | reverse complement strand
GTGCGTGTGTGTGTGTGTCTCCGGTGCCATGTCTGCGTCGCGTGCAGTGCCTAGCATGTAAACGTCTCATCATACGACGAACATCAGCTACATTAGCAAGCCCTGCTGGGCTGCGAGTCGCTGCAGCCTCTCACCAATCCGCGCAAGCAATCTCTTAGGCCAACTCCACCGCGCGACCTCAAACAGACGTCCGTTTTGTCCTGTTTTTGTCCTTTTAGATAGGAATTTAGGGTCGTGTCCGGGCCTGTTCTGGGATGCGGTGACCGTGCGCCCAGCGTGCTGCCGCATCCTTTTGCCCCATCCTGTCCGTCAGGGTCAAGAAATGCCCAAATTTACATTAAAACTAGTTTCGAACCCAAATTTTTGTCTGAAAATTAAAATAGTTTTACAACCCAATTGAAATTGTCTTTAATAAAATAGTTTTCCAACCAAATCGAAATTGTCTTGACTGAACATAAAATGGACAAATACATCTATTGGTTGCCAATGTGATCCCACACGTGCTCAACCAAATCATTTTGAAGATTCACATGAGTGTGCCAATCACGCATCTCACGGTGGAATTGGGCAAAGTGTTTAAATGTGGCCGGGTCTTGGTGCAGGGGCTCGATATTTTCACCTTCATAATCAAATCCTTGGTCGAAGATACTCTCATCACGCTCGTCCTCGACGATCATGTTGTGCATGATCACACAAGCAGTCATCACCTTCCAAAGCTTCCCTTCATCCCATGACAGTGCAGGGTTTCGAACGATACCCCACCGGGATTGAAGCACACCAAAAGCACGTTCCACATCCTTTCTAACACTCTCTTGCATTTGGGCAAATCTCTTTCTCTTCTCACCTTGGGGTTTTGAGATTGTCTTCACAAAAGTTGACCACTGAGGATATATACCATCTGCTAGATAGTATCCCTTGTTGTAATGGTGGCCATTGATCTCAAAGTTGACAGGTGAGGAGTGGCCTTCTGCAAGCCTCGCGAAGACTGGAGAACGCTGCAGCACGTTGATATCATTGTGAGAACCTGCCATGCCGAAGAAAGAATGCCATATCCAAAGATCTTGTGATGCCACCGCTTTTAATATGACAGTGCACCCGTTAACATGCCCCTTGTACTGGCCTTGCCAATCAAATGGACAGTTCTTCCACTCCCAGTGCATACAATCTATGCTGCCAAGCATACCTGGAAAGCCTCTAGCTGCGTTGGTCGCCAACAATCTCTCTGTATCAGCGGCAGTTGGCTGCCTCAAGTACTCTGGGCCAAAGACCTCGATCACAGCCTGGCAAAACTTGTACATTGACATCAGACATGTTGTCTCACTCATACGCACATACTCATCCACCAAATCACTTGGAATTCCATATGCAAGCATGCGGATGGCCGCGGTGCATTTCTGGTAGGAGGAGAATCCAAGCTTGCCAAGGGCATCCGTCTTGCACTTGAAGTATGGGTCATGAGCAACCACTCCCTCTCGGATACAATTGAACACATGCCTTGCCATACGAAAACGGCGACGAAATTTATTCGGCCTGAAGAGCGGGGTGTTGGCAAAGTAATCTGCATAGAGCAGGGCGTGGCCTCTCTCCCTGTTGCGGTTCAGGTTGGGAGCACGGCCAGGGAGTAACCCCCTGTACCGAGGAAGCTGCCGTTGAATATGGTCGTGAACGACCAGTGCAGCCACCACAAGATCGTCATCATCCAACGACGAATCGTCCGATGAACAAAGGAAGTGATGGAAGAAAAACTCGTCTCCACTGTCCATACCTTTGTTGGCAAAAGGTCGAACACCTTGCGGTCGTGGTGGCGAAGAGGTTGCGATGATCACCTCGACGCAGCAGGGTGGTTGCCGGCCGGCTACAGGCCGCTCTGGAGCTCTCGTCGGAATCTGCCTCGGCCGCCGTGGTACGTCGCCGGCAGTCGTGTCCCCTCTGCCACCGGCAAGGACGGCGACGGCCAAACCTCCTCCGATCGACGACCAAAACTACGGCGGGAGCGCGGGCGTGGTGGCGGCCATGTCGAGACGTGGTTTGGTATGGACGGCGGGAGGGCTACGCGGTGAGGAGGCGGCCGGAGAATAGCGGCGGCGCCGGCGGCGGGGCGGGGCGGGGAGAGAGGGTGAAGCGTTGGGAGCGGAGGGACTGCTAATGTCCCTGACAGGCGGGCCACGAGGGGGGACAAGGGCGTGCGTCGAGACCGTCCGCGCGCGTCCGTTTCACCCCAAACCGAGCGCAAGTTTGGGCGGGGGATGGGTCGAAAGCGGACGGAATTCGGACATTTGTCCGTTTGCGCCCGCGCGCTGGGCCGTCTCGTTTGTCTTTTTTATTTCAAACGGACAGAGGCGGACAGGATAGGGTCGCGCGGTAGAGTTGGCCTTAGTAGCATCGTTATCTGAAGACAGAACTAAGAGGGCACATGGCCGGGTTCAGAGAATCAGATTGCTAAGTGGCGCATCTCCATTTGAGGGTGGTGAACTTGTGCACATGCATCGACAGTTATGTCTCGTTGGTACACAAGTACGTATGCCCAAGCATCATCTTATGATGTCTCGTTTACGTTACATACACTCAATACGTTCAGCACAGCATATACCGTGCCAGGACACATGGCAGCACGAGTACGTACGCTAGGATTGATCACGCCTTGACAAAGGCATGAGGAATTCCTGCCGCGATGATCATACGTACGTACGTAGTGCCTCGCGACTAGCTGCTCCTCCTGACGGGTGGAGTTAATGCTGCAGAATATATGCTGGTAGCTAGCAAGCCGGGCCGGCGGGAACACGCCTAGTCGCCTACAGTAGTGTTTGGTCTGCAGGCGAAGCGGGACAGACGGGGTACGGGTACGAGCCATGAGCGTTGGCACTTGGCAGTTAGAGCGCTGTCTGGCAGCGGCAGCGGCAGCGGCAGGTGGTGGCACCGCGCCGCCCGCCAGTCCGGTCGTCGTACGGGCACCACCGGCACCGGGTCGCCGGGCCGGGTCGGTCGTGCAGCGACGTGAGAGGGTGGGCGGTGGAGGGAGGGGCCCCGCCGCGCTTGCGTCCGTGGCGCCGCCGACGCCGACCGATCGATCGGGACGTGTCCGCTAACTCGAACCCGGCCTGCCCACGCACGTGGCGCCCGCGTCCCCGGCGCGCGCACGGTGCACGCCGGGCGCCCATGCTGCGCGCGCGCGGGCGCTTCCGTTCCGAAGGCTTACCCGGCCCGGCCGTGTGGACTTGGCGCGCGCGCGCGTCGGCGTCGCTCTGTATGTATGTATGTAGAGCACGCACGCACGCACGCCCGGTCCTGCCGCGCGGGTCGCTGTCCGTGTCCGGTGGGCATACGCCATGCCATACGTAGCGACTGAGCGACGGATTCCGCCATACGTATGGAGGCCGCCTGAACGCATGCGCAGGCGCGGATGCAAACGCGACGGGTAACCGGTCGTTCATTCTGATCGCGGTGCATGTCGGTTACCTAATGGCTAATGCGATGGTCACTCCGGGCGGTGCTTAGGTGGGCGATAGCTTTCCGGTGAAGTGACGGCCAACGTGGGATGCCGCCGCGTTCGTCTTCTCTCCGGGGGTCGATCGGAACATCGACCGTGCTCACGTACGGAATATATTTCGTTTCTGTCTCATGCACGATGAATAAAACAACAACCATATCTACGTGCACTGGATTCCAGAGCCGTGGTCCGGGCCCTTGCCACACTCGGTTCCAGAAATCAAATAGCCACCGAAATGGACGTGTTCTGTCGGTAGTTAGAATTTAGAGGACCTGCACATTTTTTCTTTTCAATTTCACTTAAAACCATCAACTGGAAATGCAACCTGCCGTGTGTAACGGACAATCATGGACCCAAAATAACACCAGGAAGGAAACATGAAGCATGTAGCAAGGCTTGCCTCTATTTTTTTTTTAGCATCAGTACAGACATAAGCGCTCATATACACGCGCATACACTCACCCCTATGAACGCACACACGCACACCCTACCCCTATGAGCACCTCCGAAAGACTGGGCCGGCATATCATCTTGAGATTTTACGAAGTAACCGTAGGCGCCTCGTAGTCGACGGGAACGTCTTCTCCCACTGAAAGCGTATCACCGAAATTCCTGAAATAAATCCAGGATAAATGCGAGCACCAGGATTTGAACCCTGGTGGGTTGGGAATACCACTGTCCACCTAACTATCTCAACCAGAGATTGGTTCGTGGCTTGTCTCTATTTGCTATTGCTAGTGCCGCATAGGTGTCTCAGTAGCTTTCAGTTGTAATGTTGGACCAAGATTTCATGTTCAAAGATGAATTCTAACAAGTCCGAGAATAGTTCAAAGATGAATTCTATTTGCTAGTTTAGGATTTTTTTTGAAGCAAAGCAAACTAATTGATACTACGAACTGGTATTTCCCTTTCTTACTGCTGCCGTAGCGTCTCCATATTTTTTTTTCACTCATTTACATCACTTAACACTAATACAAACTGTACAGGAAGCAAAATCGGTCTGGGGATGGTCGCTCGACTGGATTTTGTCCGTCGATAAAAAGGGTCCAGACCAAACCAAACCAATCCAGTAATCATTAAATCCCACACCAAACCAAATTATAGCAGGAGCTCAGTCCGTTTCAACCAAACCAGAGCAGCCCAAAATGAAAACCGGACTGAAACTATGGTTTTCAGCCCAAACTATTACCAGGTTTAATTCCAACAGTCGAGAAAAGTCAAACATTGTTACAGAAAAGAAACTGAGAACGCCTTTATAGACTACCATATCCCTCTCCGCGTCTAAAGAAAGCCGGTCTCCAACGCCCCGTGTTTTCTCATCTCAAAATTCAGGTAACTACAGAACCACGTATGAAACTAGCTAACTGTATACACATCCTCGTTGGAATTACATTTTTTATGTAGTAGCCATATCGTATATAAGAGATAGTTTCTTCAAGCTAATTTCAGAGGTGGGCCGAATCTGGATGCTGCTGGTCTTGTTCTATCCGGTAAAGACTTTCTCCGTTGTTCGGCACATGCGACATACTCATCGATTGGAGGAAGAGGGGGCTCCCCCTTCTCGTCTTTTGGAATTTGTCCCCTGATAAACTGTGGAAGGCAAACACATTGACCAAGTGAGAAGCTGACGATGCCCCAAAAGAGGAGGGGAAATAACTTGTGGGCTGGTTTACCATACCTTCGATGCCCAATGCCTTTCTGCCTGCATGCAGATATCCCTGATATCTCTTCCTGCCATCCTGCACTCAGTGTTTAGAACAAGTAAGATAATGGACTGCTAAGCACAGCACAGTTTGTCTTGAATGATCTTTTAGCAGTATGCGTAGCTGTCCAGACTGTCCAGATGAAAAACAAAAAACATTGGTACACGATCTAATTTCCTACTCCCTCCGTTCCGAATTACTCGTCGCGGAATTGGATGTGTCTAGATGCATTTTAGTTCTAGATACATTCATTTCTGCGACGAGTAATTTGGAACGGAGGGAGTAGATACTAGTACCAGGATGGGATAGCACACCAACCCTTGCTAACCAAGTCAAGAGTCACAAATAGACAAATAAGAACCGATGCAGCTTTCCCTGATCTACAGTAATGCATTTAAGAATCTAAATTCAATACACAAGCCGTTAAAAAGAAACGATAAGCCGGACATTTGCTACTGCAAACACGACAGGCTTGTGGCTCAATCAGGACTTGCATATTTTTTTGTGTTACAAAATGTACCACACTAAGTGCTCCCTCTGTAAACAAATGCAAGACGTTTTAGGACACAACTCAAACATATTTTCGGAGCATCTCTTTGCCGCTTCCAGGTACACAAGGATCATATATACATGTGATCCCCGTCTCTGATGGACTATGCACCATTACGGCACTGAGTTTAGAAACATTTCTTTCCTTCAAATATTTTTCAGAGGAACGTAAAACAAATATATCAATATGCATATATCTTGTTTTATTCGTTTAGATTTATCCTTATGGATCTGTATAGTCTTTAGGAGATGATATGGAGCTACTCCTGCCATATAAATATCAGAGCATGCAGAAGTTATTTACCATATGTTAATGGAGCTGTGAAGGACTTAGTGTTGAATATCAAAGCATGCAGAAGTTATTTACCATATGTCAATTTTACACATTTTATTTGTTATATTGAGCAGTTGACCTACAAAACATATGCTACTAAATGTGACAGCATCTTCTTCCAATGAACTGTCAATGTGGTTTCGCAAACATTCGTTTTGTTCTGAAAAGGAAAATTTAGGTATATAACTGGTATTTTTGTTTTTTCATTAGCGGCTCTGTAGCAACACAGGGACATCCTGATTGAAGATTCAGAATGAAGTACTTACTCCTCAGTGGCAAGGGAAAACTGAACCAACTCGGATTTTGTTAGGTGCTTTGCATATTGGGCTGCTATTTCTGCACGGCTCTGCTGGTCCGGTAGGCCGAAACAAATCATTGAATCAAAACGGCTGCAAATTAACAAAGGAAACAGGAGAAGTTAAGAGTACAGTTTTCATAATCCAAATAAAAGATAAGATCAAATTGATCATGATATCTAAGTTTTATATAAATGTTACAAGGTTTAACGTCAATTTTTTTTCACAAGGTTAAGTAGTTTAGTCCAGTATTGCAGCACTGTTTATTTGTATAGCTTATATGTTGTTATGTACGGCTCCTAGAAAAATGCAGGAAGCCAAAAAGAATCTCGCATAAGAACTTCAGTACTCACTAGACAGTGTGAACATTAGTTAGGACTGTTTACAGGAACACAGAAGGGGGGTGGCGAAATAGAACTAAACCTGATGAGAGCAGGATCAAGGTCTTCCTTTCTATTTGTTGCAGCAATAACCACCACACGTCTATCCTGCTCGAACCCGTCGATCTTCACAAAAGAAATTTAATTAATGGCAATAATACACACGGCAGGTGCAGTGATTGTATAAGCATGATAGAAGCACCTAACAGACCGCATGCAGGTCTTTTGTCAGGTAACTGAGAGGTATCAAGCTATCAAAATTGGATACCAAAAACATGGAGAATAGCAACAGGGGCTTACATGCTAATGCTTGCACAAAGCGTAAGTAAATAACCACAGCAAAAACCAGGCATGAAATAAGAAGTCCTGCCAGTTAGAAGTATGCGCTTTCATACATGTTACAATGTACAGTTTCTGCAACACAGTAAGGGTTTTAAGAGTATTGTATCTCTTATTCAATCTCCGGGGTTTACACAAGGTCTCAAAAGTGCTGTACCAATGTGTGTGCCGAAGTGCAGACTGGGCTAGCTAAAGTAGATTGCTCTAGTGGATGTCGTGTCGTGTGGCGTGACGACTTTGGGTAATTCCTACTGGGTTCTGCAAATTCTGAGGAGCGAGTGGCCTACGCTGAACTGGTTGCTGTTCCAAGCACGAAAGGCCATGGCACTAACCCGCTGACAATGGTATGAGGTGAAAGTGGATGTGGACCGTGCAGGGATTGCGACAAAGCTGGCAACTACCGCGTCATATTGTTTGGCATTTGGTTAGGTGTGACAGAAATAATGTCTACATCCAAAGATTATGTAACTTCGTTTAATGTTCCCCTGGCTTCTCTTGAGCCGTGGCTATGCACTCTCATGGTTTTGAATAAATAAAGCCCATAGTCTCACCTTCCCTCCCTAACAGGCAGGATGAGTGATTGAAAGAAGTATGTATAAACTCAGTGGTAACTTACACCAACAGAGGTAACAGGCACTCAATATTACTTACACCCACAGAGGTCAGAGGCACTCTACCTGTCGCAGAATTACTGATAATATCCTTCGAGTAGCTTCATGCATTTCACTATCTCGAGAAATAGCAAAAGAGTCTACCTATACAAGGATATAAATTAGAAGGATGCAAAATTCACATCTTAGTATAAACAGGAAAATCAAATCACTATGAAGCGAAGTATACTAAAATAGAGAACAAAAACAGGCTAAAGGGTCATGCAGAGCTCCTAGTTAAGTTGTTTTGGAGGCATATAAGTATAAGTAGTTCTACTTCACCAGCCATCATCATTTGGAAAGAAGGCAAAATTCGGCTTAAAGCCTAAAGAAGCAACACATTTTTTATGAAATTTGGAACAACAACAAAAATATTCCACCAACATCAGTATGTTAAGCACCACCATACATTTCGTAACTGATGTATTATCCATAACACATGTATGCTATAAAGATGACGGTGCGTACCTCATCTAGGAAAATAATACCTCCATCAGGAAGATTGTTGGCAAGTGAGAAAACAGATCCCAACAGGCGCTCACTTTCACCATAATATTTTGACATGATGATCTCCAGTGGCACATATAATAGTGGAACTCCCTAGAATAAGTAAAGTGATCAGCAGAAAAGCTTCAGAAAACATATTTCAGTTTCTTTTGCACAAAATTACTTTCAAGAATTTCCAAAAGTATAGGAGTATTGAGTTACCGCTTGCTTGGCAATAACACGAGCAGAAGATGTCTTACCAGTCCCTGAAATGATGAGACAGTGGTAACTGGTAAAGTAAGCAAACAAACCAGCAAAAAACAGACGCAGTCATACTATTAGCGCACAAAGAGGGGCTCAAAATCAGGAAGTGCAAGCACTGATCTGTTGCAATTTCTCGCTTATAGTAAATAGTCTAACCAACAAATACTATAACTTTAATTATGAAATGACATAACCTACTTACCTACTATTTTTTTACCATGGTTGTTAACATTAATTAAGAAACAAAATAGCACAAAATGTAATATTTTTATTTTTGGTATTGAAATTTGCATTGAAGTAAAAGGCCATTCAGATCACGCACCAGGTGGACCTTCAAACAGAACCGCCCGAGGTCGATTTGTTTCAAATTTGCAACGTGTACCTCGAGCAATGTCATCATATATTTGAGGATTCTGTAAAGCCAAGAGTACAGTATCCTCTATCTCCCTATAAAGAACAAAAGACATATATTAAACCTTAGAACTATGCCTTTATGATAGAATACACAAAAGCAGTTGACTATTAAGACTGATAGTAAGTTCTGCAGTCGAGCACCAACCAGAATGTGTCAACTATCAAGGAAAGAAGTCAAATAAGCAGAAAAGCAGAAAGGAATGGCACAATGCATGGGGGATGCTTGTAATTATCATTGAACAAACACATCTACATACTAATAATATAATACCTTTACTTTGCATATATAAAATATCTGCTGTTTCGAGATTAAAAGTAACAGATGTTGTACCTTTTCTGATGTTCATATCCAGCAATGTTCTCCCACATGACAGTGCCATCCATTGGAACACTAGAGGTTTCATCAAACCCATAGACCCTAACACCCATATCCTCTAAATCAGATACAGTTTTTTCTATAGAGGGTAGATGCTTAGATCTCTGACCACTTCCTTTGGTTGATGCTTTCCCTGGTGATGTCTTAACATCTTTCTGGCCAGCTATTTTTAAAGCACTGACCAAACCTTCAAGTTCTTTCGAACTAAAACTGTCAGGCTTGATGAATTCAATTTCCTGAGAGTACACACAACAATCAGAAATTGCATGAAATCTTTATATAATGACAAAGTGTAGGTTAAATTTCTTAAACAATCTTAATTAAGTATACATACATAAGGACTAACAGCATATTCAGATCCGACAAGTGGCTCAAATATCAAAACACAAAGAGAATCTTCATTGTTCTCTCCAGTGCTTGCTGTCGTTTTTGGAGGATTCAGTGTTATTTGACGCGCAGCTGCACTGGAACAGAATTAATTGATTAAAACACAATATAATTGGTTACTTGGCAACACCTATTTCTATGACATGGAAAAGAAAAACACAAGGCAATTTGCAGGTAAGAAGACTACATGAGAAATCCTGACAATAATGCTTGCACCTCCCACAACCATCAACAAAGATTTAAAAATGCAATGTATCATTTGTATCTATGATTCCCCTTCAGCTGATCAACCAAGATAATACAATTGCGCCAATCCAAGCAGAGAGAAATAGTGGCACAGGACTCTGATTAAGGAGAAAAATAAATATGGAAAGAGGATGTGAGGACACAAGAGAATGCATGTGGGTGAAATCTGAAACTGTATTATCTGCGATCTATATATGATTGCCCTTAGCACAAGTGCAAAACCAAATAACCAGGCAATGACAACACATATCTTTGCACCAAACTGAATATCATCCTGTTTCTTTTGCTAACCTGTCCCAAGCACGCAATAGTATCTCTGAGCCACCAACACACTGTTCTGCCTCAAGTCCGATATGCGTTACGAGATCAACAATGAGGCGCGATATATTACAGGTTGACGGTACATTGAATTTAACAACCACCTGTAAAAAAAACTAAATCAGAGAAATTAAATGCAATTATGAAGTGAATCTTGCACAAGGTTACTATCTGTTACTGATTATGGGGTGAAAATGTGCAGTTCTAAGTAAACACAGTAGCCCGCCCTGAATGTCATGCCAGATCAACAAAATGCACTTACAACTGCGCTCTAATAGCAACCGTGCAACAATCAACCTAACCTGCATCTCACGGTATCCTTGTGCCGACTACGGAGACTCACAATTCTTTCTTGAACTGACTGATTCTCGTACTTAGGTTCACTCGAATTTGTTACCAGTTACCACTGTGACATGCTAAATCTATACTTTCTACATTAACCAGTGCACCAAAGCATTCCCACCAAAGTGGCTGACACAATGTACACCGAAGTGCTCACTAATTCCTCTAGCCCTTAGACTGACATGTTATGCACAACTAATATTGTTCAGCAGACATCTCGAATGTCTGTACTGTGCTGTGTGTGTGGACAGTGGTGGTGGGGGGACGACCTTCTGGCCCTTGATTGCAACTTCAAACTTCGGGTACGACCCTGGCTGCATTCCTCGGCTCTCAATCAGCTCCATTATCCTCTTCCTCTCCTTGCGGGCCAAGTCCTCCACCGGTGCCGCGTCAGTGCTCACCGCACCGTCAGCCACGCCCTGTAAACACAGATCAAGCTAAGTCCAGCTCCCTTAACGAAAACCGAAAGCTCGGACAGAAGCAAAACATAACACGCCACCTCCTCATTGGCATCGGCGTAGGCCACCACCGGCAGCGACGCGAGCGCGGCGGCCGCGGCGGCAGCGAGAAAGGCGGCACTCCTCGAGGACGAAGCGCGCGATTTCGCATTGGGGAACCCTAGGCGTGACCCTAGTGCCGTAGAAGGCGAGGCAGAGGCGGAGGCGGCGATGGGCTTTTGGAGAGGAGGCGGCGGGGGAGAGGAGGAGGTGGTGGTGGAGGCCGCCGCCCCGGCTTGCAGTTGGCGGAGGAGGCGGGTCGCTGGGAGGCGTCGGCGGAGAAGCATCGCCGTGCCGAGGTTTCGCCGCCAGGAAGACTGGTGTGGGGGAGGCCACCGGAGAGTTCGCGGCGCCGGGGAGTTTCGCAGTTGTGCTTTGCCTTTTGCCCCCTGCTCACGAAAGAACAAGGCGTATTTCCGATGGACGCCTCTATGACGTTTTTCTACTTCACTTGGAATGCGCCTTCATGGCGTTTACGGTTTTTTTTTTTAGACAATCATGGCATCCTATATACATAAGAAGTTCATCCCCACTACATGATTTATCTTAACATGCAAACTGTCCACATCAGCAGATCAGCCACATCATCATTCCATAACCGGCTTACAGATGGGACCGATGAAAAGATCAGCAGGCCATCTCAGCGATCAGTTACCAGTGTTACCGGAGGACCGAAGGGACGCTCACAGCGGTACAGAGAGTACAGAAGGACCTCCCTCCCGAGTCCGACCCACCACGTGCCGTGATGCGTGAACCCACCAAGTCAAAAAAAACCCGATCTCCTCCTTGACGCCATCAATACCTGCAAGATCCGGAGGAGCTCCCTCAAGCCGTTGTTGTGCTCCTGGCCCTCATCGCGTCGGCGGCCTCGGACGTTGCTGATGTGGCTATCGTCGCCGCAGCCCCGGTTCTAGCGGGATGAGCTGGGCAAGGAGAGGCTCGCTTCGCCACCGCCATTAATCCCGCAAGAGCCATCCCAGCGCAGTCGATTCAGCCTATGCGCATGTTGCTGGTCTGCTTGGCGCCCTTGCACAGCCGGACTAGGACGCACCGAACGCGGCCGTCCCCGCCCCAGCGGTGGCCTCCGTTCTAGCGGGATGTCCTCGGGAATGAGAACCTTGCAGGCATCCCCTTGGCTCCTCGGCGTCGCCATCAATGCCCAAGGTACGTGAATCTTACTCTGTTCTTCAGACTTTTTAGACTGCAATTTTTTATCCCTGACATTTCTTTAGTTTCATCAGACTTCTACTACTCCCTCCGTCACAGTTTATAAGTCCTATGTGTATACCTAGGTTGCCAATTTTATCACCCTAATATAAACTATATAACACAAAAATTATATCTTTTGAAAATAGAACATCTGAAATTTATATTGGTATATTTTTTATAATATATGACTTGTATTAGGTTGGTCAAATTGACAACCTAGGAGTACGCGCACACCCTGTAAACTGAGAGAGAGGGAGTACCTACCGTCAACCATCGTGTGTCACACTTGCAGAGTCCTGAAGTGTAATAATTTCTTGGCGCTTACTGGTAGCTCTGAGGTGCTTTCTAGCTTCAATAGGGCGAGGATGGTGACCTACGGACTGGACTACAGCAACAACGCTTCTGCAATTGAAGCCCTGTTGTCCTTCTGTAGATTTTACTTTCCTCACACCAACCGTACACAGTCCACTGCTTCAAGCCCTCTACGGCTCAATTCTAGAATCATCCTACACTGGTTATCTTCTCCGTTGCCATTTGGGACTAGGGAAAACCTTTCTGCTGCAGGTAATTAATGCATGACGCTCCACTTCCACTCCCCACTATATATCTCAACAAGAAACTGATAGATCCCCATATAAAGTGCTTACCCTGCTTTGGTACATCCTCCAGTATAGTTGGATGTTTGCCATGGGCACTCATACTTGCCGCTGGTGAACAACTCCCTCCCCTGTCCTCTACATTCGGACATTCCCGATGACATATTGCCGGTTGAATCACAAATCTGGATTTATTCAGGTACTAGATGACTTGAACGCCCGAGCCATAATCTTAGTTGTTCTTCCCTCGCTGCATACCCAAGCGTGTCAGGTACACATTGTTCCCATCCATTGCTACTTCTTCATCTTTGTGTACTTGATTAATATTTAAATCTAATTTAGCTTGATCGAACACATAGCCTTGCATAAATTGCCTATTCTGGATTTTATTGCTTGATCCAGATCTGAATTTCATTTTGCTTGATTGAAGAATATATCCTGGAATTGTATCTCCTTACCCTATCATGTCCATGGTGCTACTAAGGCCACAAGCTGACTACTACTGCCTTCAGACCCGCATTTCTCCTTTTATCTCATATATGCATGTGCGTGTCATCAAATATTTGGTTCTCCTTTCTGTTTTGCGACTCATTCATATCAACGGTTATCAGTTTGATGCTGAACAATCTATTAATTTGTGATGCTCCTCCTGGCCTATAGGTATTCGACTAAATGTTGTTGCGTAAATTTATCTCGAGGTAATTTGTGTGTCAATCAATTTGATACTTTGTATGCCTCCTGTATTTTTATCGAATCAAAGGTTAACATAGTTTCCTGACTTTTATTTGTTGTTTGTTGTCCCCTTACAGGAATCCTCTCTGTTTTATTGTAGGTTAATTGGCTGCTACCTTCTGACCGACCAACGTTGTTATTGACTAGCCTACAGGTAATAATATCAATGTTGGCAGACAAAGTTTTTTCCTACTAACGTGTCTCTAGACCCCCTGTAGTTCAAATACTCTATTTTTTAGACATTTGTGTTGTATTGTTGAAAGGCAAACTACTTTAGATCATCCCTTGCCTTTCTAAGAGAATTACCGAATGTACAACATGGTTGTTGTACTGTATCAGAAATGCAGATTGTATGTACCAGTTGTTCTTCTGATGTGCATGTGATCTCACTTTTAGAATCGTAAATGCAATCATCCTTACATCATTTATGCTATTCGGCAATATACTGGAGGCACTTGCTAATTCGCATGGCAGGCTATTATATGTACCAATGTATTTGCTACACCATCAACTACCTTTTTCCAGTGACTATATATCTATTTTTGAAGGGTTCCCGCAGCAACGCACGGGGAATCATCTAGTTTACGTGGTTCATCGAACTCGCTTTGCAATCTCCGAGAAGGGAAAAGGTCCGAAATAAACTTCGAGCTTGTAGACAAAAGCTAAATCAAGTGTTGAACTTTAAATTTTTAAATCAGCACATCAAATTATTTGATTCTGATCTATTTTAAACCTTGAGCGTGTTCTCAACGGGATTACCGATGACGGCCACCAGAGGCAAAGCATGTTTTCCTTTGTTGTAACGCGCAATTAAAAATACCCAAAAAACTTACTCACGATCATTCAAACTTCGGACCTGATGCTTTTGATCTCGTGCCGCTAGCCACTCTAACAGCTGACTTTTGGTGCTTAAGGATAAGCGCAAAACTATTTAACAACATACTGCAATGTTGAGATTTGAATTTTATTTTGAAATTTTGTGAAACATTTTCCTGAAAATTGTCAACAATTTTGAAGTACACATATTCTTAAAAAGCCAAAAAAAAGTCCAAACATTTTTTTGCAAAAAAGCGAACAATTTTTTGAATTACGAACATTTTTTAAAAAGCACAAAGAAATTTTGAAAACATAAATCCCAAAGCATCTTTAAAGTGCGAACACTTAAAAAAAACGAACATAATTTTAGTAACACTATTTTTTTTAAACCTGAACAAAATTTTAAAATGTGAACACTTTCTAACTTTTTACAAAATGGGAAAGTATTTTCAAAATTTGTTTGCACCTTAAAATTTTGTTCAGGTTTCCAAATTGTTCGTTTTTTCAAGCATGAAATTATTTAGTGATGCCAGGTCGCAAGTACGATTCCACCCGTCTTTGTTTTCGTCGTATTTTCATTAAGTGGCGCGTTACGTGTCTGGTGGTGTTTGAGAGCACGCTTAAGATTTAAAATAGACCGGGATCAGAGAATTCGGTGTGCTGATTTCAGAGATTCGAAGTTCAGGATTTAATTTGGCTTTCGCCTACAAGTTTAAGGTTTATTTTATTTTATTTTGAGGAGGCCTGCGTATACTGGCCCAGTGCAGTACTTCAGTGCAAGGATGGGCTCAAAAGGGCCCACGAACAACCACAGAAGAAACCTACCTGCAAAATTGACCGCAGCAAAACCGATCATACACTTGCACGCTAACGCACCAAAAATTTGCAACTTAACAAAAGTAATATATGAAGACAAAAGTCGAAAATGCCAAATGGAGACCAAGCTCCATGGAAGTCAAATTTGAAAACTTCAAAATTCAAACTTTTCAATTTAAAAATTCTGAAAAATACACATATACCTAGAGATATAATGTGCATGTATGCAAATTTTCTGGTAGAAATAGTGAAATACGTTAATACGAGAGCTACACACAAAAAACATGTGACTTTTTAGCAGCTGTACTGTTCATCCTCGAAGTCTATGATTTTTTGTGCAACACGCAATTCACGGTATATCAGAATTTTTTTAAACTGAAAAGTTTGAATTTTGAAAATTTCAAAATAAAGGCCCCCCATGGAGCTTGGTCTCCAAAATGCCTTGCTCAAAAAAAGTTAATCACTAGTTAAGGGGATACCCCTTATACCCATCAAAGAGAAAATACAATTTGTAAATGTTACTTCTAACTTCCAAGCTCCTAGATACGCAGGCACACGCAACCGCTGCCTCCTCCTCCAAAAAAGGTAGGGTTCATTTGTCTCTTGCTAGCGCCACCGCCAGTACGCCTCGTCTCCGGTGGCCTTAGAGTCATGGAGGCGCGGTGGATGCTGGCCATTGCCAGCAGGAGGGCTCTGTTTTAGATGTTTCTTTTGGTTTTGTTAGGGTTTGTGTCCTCCTTAGTAAGACGAGACGGCGGCGACTCCTGAAGATGGAATAAGCTTCTTCCCACCTAGCCCCCGTTCCGACGGTGTGTGTAGCATCGTCGGAGGACGTGTGGAGGTGTATCTTTGACAGATCTCGTAGGATTCAATCGATGGTTGTCCTTGGTAGATCTAATTGGATCCAGTCTTTATTCATCTACGTCCGTGTGTCTTTAGGTTGGATTCTTCCGATTTATGCGTATATTCATCGGTGGCAGTTGTTGTTTTGGTGCGCTGGTCCTATGGGGCCTAAACACGATGACTTCCCGGCTGCCTACCACAACAAGTTTTTCCGAGCTCCGACGAGGGAGGGGCGATCTTGGCGGTGCGCCTTCGGCTCACTTCAGTGCTTGTAGTCGTTGCTAGGTAGTCTACAGATCTGAATATAATATTTACTACTTATGGTGTTCGTTGTACTACCATGAGTGAACATGAATAGATAAGAAGTTTCCTTAAAACCTTCCGAGCTCCTATAGTGGTGACAAACGGCACAACCAGAGTTTTGGTTAGGTTATTTTTTCACCAGAGGAGATGCGAAGATTGACTGTAGATATTTTTCCGCATCCAATTTTTAAAATGAAATACCTCTTAAATTGAAAGAAAAATACAAAGTTTTCGTGTTACGCTTCTGGCGTCGGTATCTTCGGAACTAGATCACATGTTGATCGAAAAACATTTTTGTGACCCAAGTTCTGCTCCCAAATATAACAAATTTGTGCTCCCTAAAATAACATATGTACTTCCAAAGATAACCTACTTGTACTCCCTCCTGGACAATCTATTTGACACACAGCACATATTCCTCGGTGTAACATGTACTCCCAACGCAGTGCAACATGTGCTCCCAGTGCAACCATGATATGTCTATAATATTTAATTATTTCATGTTATCATATTATCAATCTTATATGCTTTATATTATTTTTATAGACTAACACATTAACTTAGTGCCTAGTGTCAGTTTCTATTTTTTTGCCTATTTCTTTGTTTCGTAGAAAAACCATACCAAATGAAGTTTAAACATGATGAAATTTTATGGTGATTTTTTTGGACCAGAAGAGACCCTAGAAACTTCGGGAAGAGATCGAAAGATGCACGAGGGTTAGACAACTCACTAGGC
>NC_041390.1:558714583-558733868 GCF_002162155.2 Triticum dicoccoides | reverse complement strand
GGGGGGCATCAACACTTGTGGGGCCCATGTTGCTCCGTTTGACCTAATATCTGGCATATAAACTCCCTAAAATCCAAAACCCCTGAAGCGAGACCCGAAACGATTATTTCATCGCCACATGCCTCTGTTCTTCCGTGATCCCATCCGAAGGCCTTCCTCGGTACACTGTCGGAGGGGGTAATTGGGGAGGCAATCTTCATCGACTTTGCTGCCTCCATGATGATATGTGAGTAGTTCTCACAGGATGTACGAGTCTACAACAGTAGCTAGGCGACTTTCTCTCTGTTTTTATCTTCAATACAACAATCTCTTCGGAGATCTATTTGATGTAAAAAAATTGCGGTGCGTTTGTTGGGATCCATGAATTATTGGTTTATGATCAGATTATTCATTGAAAGTATTTGATTCTATTATGAGATTTATATATGTGTGAATTTATAGTCTTGTATTTCTCTTTGATCTATCTATCTTCTTTGGCCAATTATATTGATTTATCTTCAGTGGGAGAGGTGCTCAAATTTGCGGTGTCCTTACTCTGTGACAGGAGGAGTTGCAAGGCACGTATTGTATTTTTGGTACTAAGGGTAAAACGACGGGGTTCGAACATATTAATTGATCTTACTTTGTCTACATTATATCGTCATGCTTCAAGCATTGCTCTGTTTGTTATGAACTTAATACATTGAGATGCATGTTGGATAGCGGTCTTGGGGTGGAGTAATAATAGTAGATGCAGATGGATTATTCGGTCTACTTGTCATGGACGTAATGCCTATATATTGATCATGCCATGAAAAATCATAATCATAACTATGCGTTATTTTGTCAATTGCCCAACAGTAATTTGTTTACCCACCGTTGTTGTGCTTATGAGAGAGATGCCTCTAGTGAATCTATGGCCTCCGAGTCCATTTTCCATATTTACTATAACCCTAAAAATAGCTTGTTGTTTTTACTTTATTTTTATTTTGTTTCATATAGATATCACCATCAGATTTAATCCTTACAGTTAGCAAGAACAAGGGGATTGACTGAAGGAAATATGCCCTAGAGGCAATAATAAAGTTATTATTTATTTCCTTGTATCATGATAAATGTTTATTATTCATGCTAGAATTGTATTAACCGGAAACATAATACATGTGTGAATACATAGACAAACAGAGTGTCACTAGTATGCCACTACTTGACTAGCTCGTTGATCAAAGATGGTTATGTTTCCTAACCATAGACATGAGTTGTTATTTGGTTAATGGGATCACATCATTAGGAGAAGAATGTGATTGACTTGACCCATTCCATTAGCTTAGCACTTGATCGTTTAGTTTGTTGCTATTGCTTTCTTCATAACTTATATATGTTCCTATGACTATGAGATTATGCAACTCCCGTTTACCGGAGGAACACTTTGTGTGCTACCAAACGTCACAATGTAACTGGGTGATTATAAAGGTGCTCTACAGGTGTCTCCAAAGGTATTTGTTGGGTTGGCATATTTCGAGATTAGGATTTGTCACTCCGATTGTCGAAGAGGTATCCTGGGCCCTCTCGGTAATGCACATCACTCAAGCCTTGCAAGCATTGCAACTAATAAGTTAGTTGCGGGATGATGTATTACGGAACGAGTAAAGAGACTTGCCGGTAACGAGATTGAACTAGGTATTGAGATACCGACGATCAAATCTCGGGCAAGTAACATACCGATGACAAAGGGAACAACGTATATTGTTATGCGGTCTGACCGATAAAGATCTTCATAGAATATGTAGGAGCCAATATGAGCATCCATGTTCCGCTATTGGTTATTGACCGGAGACGTGTCTCGGTCATGTCTACATAGTTCTCGAACCCGTAGGGTCCACATGCTTAAAGTTCGGTGACGATCGTAATTAGGGTTTTTGTGTTTTGATGTACCGAAGGTTGTTCGGTGTCCCGGATGTGATCACGGACATGACGAGGAGTATCGAAATGGTCGAGACATAAAGATTGATATATTGGAAGCCTAAATTTGTATATCGGAAACATTCCGGGTGAAATCGGGATTTTACCGGAGTACCGGGGGGTTACCGGGACCCCCCGGGGGTTATTGGGCCTACATGGGCCCTAAGGGAGAACGCCCCCTCCCCCTAGTCCGAATATGACAAGGAAGGGGGGGGGGCGGCGGCGCCCCCTTTCCTCTTTCTCCCTCCCCCCTTCCTTTTCCAACAAGGCAAGAGGGGGGAGTCCTACTCCCGGTGGGAGTAGGACTCCTCCAGGCGCACCCCTTGGGCCGACCGCACCTCCCCCTCTCCCTCATTTATATACGGGGGCAAGGGGGCACCCCATGACACACAAGTTGATCTTTGTGATCGTTCCTTAGCCATGTGCGGTGCCCCCTTCCACCATATTCCACCTCGGTCATATCGTAGCGGTGCTTAGGCGAAGCCCTGCATCGGTAGAACATCATCACCGTTATCACGCCGTCGTGCTGACGAAACTCTCCCTCAATGCTTTGCTGGATCGGAGCTCGAGGGACGTCATCGAGTTGAACGTGTGCAGAACTCGGAGGTGCCATACGTTCGGTACTTGGATCGGTCGGATCGGGAAGACGTACGACTACTTCCTCTACATTGTGTCAACGCTTCCGTTGCCAGTCTATGAGGGTACGTAGACAAACACTCTCCTCTCTCGTTGCTATGCATCACCATGATCTTGCGTGTGCGTAGGAATTTTTTTGAAATTACTACGTTCCCCAACAGTGGCATCCGAGCCTAGGTTTTATGCGTTGATGTTGTGCACGAGTAGAACACAAGTGAGTTGTGGGCGATATAAGTCATACTGCTTACCAGCATGTCATACTTTGGTTCGGAGGTATTGTTGGATGAAGCGGCCCGGACCAACATTACGCGTACGCTTATGCAAGACTGGTTCTACCGACGTGCTTTGCACACAGGTGGCTGGCGGGTGTCAGTTTCTCCAACTTCAGTTGAACCAAGTGTGGCTACGCCCGGTCCTTGCGAAGGTTAAAATAGCACCAACTTGACAAACTATCGTTGTGGTTTTGATGAGTAGGTAAGAACGGTTCTTGCTAAGCCCGTAGCAGCCACGTAAAACTTGCAACAACAAAGTAGAGGACGTCTAACTTGTTTTTGCAGGGCATGTTGTGATGTGATATGGTCAAGACATGATGCTAAATTTTATTGTATGAGATGATCATGTTTTGTAACCGAGTTATCGGCAACTGGCAGGAGCCATATGGTTGTCGCTTTATTGTATGCAATACGATCGCGCTGTAATGCTTTACTTTATCACTAAGCGGTAGCGATAGTCGTGGAAGCATAATATTAGCGAGACGACAACGATGCTACGATGGAGATCAAGGTGTCGCGCCGGTGACGATGGTGATCATGACGATACTTCGGAGATGGAGATCACAAGTACAAGATGATGATGGCCATATCATATCACTTATATTGATTGCATGTGATGTTTATCTTTTATGCATCTTATCTTGCTTTGATTGACGATAGCATTATAAGATGATCCCTCACTAAATTATCAAAGTATAAGTGTTCTCCCTGAGTATGCACCGTTGCGAAAGTTATTCGTGCTGAGACACCACGTGATGATCGGGTGTTGTAGGCTCTACGTTCAAATACAACGGGTGCAAAACAGTTGCACACGCAGAATACTCAGGTTAAACTTGACGAGCCTAGCATATAACAGATATGGCCTCAGAACACGGAGACCGAAAGGTCGAGCGTGAATCATATAGTAGATATGATCAACATATTGATGTTCACCATTAATACTACTCCATCTCACGTGATGATCGGACATGGTTTAGTTGATTTGGATCACGTGATCACTTATAGGATTAGAGGGATATCTTTCTAAGTGGGAGTTCTTAAGTAATATGATTAATTGAACTTAAATTTATCATGAACTTAGACCTGATAGTATCTTGCTTGTCTATGTTTGATTGTAGATAGATGGCTCGTGCTGTTGTTCCGTTGAATTTTAATGCGTTCCTTGAGAAAGCAAAGTTGGAAGATGACGGTAGCAATTACACGGACTAGGTCCGTAACTTGAGGATTATTCTCATTGCTGCACAGAAGAATTACGTCCTGGAAGCACCGCTAAGTGCCAAGCCTGCTGCAGGAGCAACACCAGATGTTATGAACGTCTGGCAGAGCAAAGCTGATGACTACTCGATACTTCAGTGTGCCATGCTTTACGGCTTAGAAGCGGGTCTTCAACGACATTTTAAACGTCATGGAGCATATGAGATGTTCCAGGAGTTGAAGTTAGTATTCCAAGCAAATGCCCGGATTGAGAGATATGAAGTCTCCAATAAGTTCTATAGCTGCAAGATGGAGGAGAATAGTTCTGTCAGTGAACATATACTAAAAATGTCTGGGTATCATAATCACTTGACTCAATTGGGGGTTAATCTTCCTGTTGATAGTGTCATTGACAGAGTTCTTCAATCACTGCCACCAAGCTACAAAAGCTTCGTGATGAACTATAATATGCAAGGGATTAATAAGACTATTCCTGAGCTCTTCGCGATGCTAAAAGCCGCGGAGGTAGAAATAAAGAAAGAGCATCAAGTGTTGATGGTCAATAAGACCACCAGTTTCAAGAAAAAGGGCAAAGGGAAGAAGAAAGGGAACTTCAAGAAGAACAGCAAACAAGTTCTGCTCAGGAGAAGAAACCCAAGTCTGGACCTAAGCCTGAGACTGAGTGCTTCTACTACAAGCAGACTGGTCACTGGAAGCGGAACTACCCCAAGTATTTGGCGGATAAGAAGGATGGCAAAGTGAACAAAGGTATATGTGATATACTTGTTATTGATGTGTACCTTACTAATGCTCGCAGTAGCACCTGGGTATTTGATACTGGTTCTGTTGCTAACATTTGCAACTCGAAACAGGGGCTATGGATTAAGCGAAGATTGGTTAAGGACGAGGCGATGATATGCGTGGGAAATGGTTCCAAAGTCGATGCGATCGTGGTCGGCACGCTACCTCTACATCTATCTTCGGGATTAGTATTAGACCTAAATAATTGTTATTTGGTGCCAGCGTTGAGCATGAACATTATATCTAGATCTTGTTTGATGCGAGACGGTTATTCATTTCAATCAGAGAATAATGGTTGTTCTATTTATATGAGTAATATCTTTTATGGTCATGCACCCTTGAAGAATGGTCTATTTTTGATGAATCTCGATAGTAGTGATACACATATTCATAATGTTGAAATCAAAAGATGCAGAGTTGATAATGATAGTGCAACTTATTTGTGGCACTGCCGTTTAGGTCATATCGATGTAAAGCGCATGAAGAAACTCCATACTGATGGACTTTTGGAACCACTTGATTATGAATCACTTGGTACTTGCGAACCGTGCCTCATGGGTAAGATGACTAAAACGCCGTTCTCCGGTACTATGGAGAGAGCAACGGATTTGTTGGAAATCATACATACAGATGTATGTGGTCCAATGAATGTTGAGGCTCGTGGCGGATATCGTTATTTTCTCACCTTCACATATGATTTAAGCAGATATGGGTACATCTACTTAATGAAACATAAGTCTGAAACATTTGAAAAGTTCAAAGAATTTTAGAGTGAAGTTGAAAATCATCGTAACAAGAAAATAAAGTTTCTACGATCTGATAGTGGAGGAGAATATTTGAGTTACGAGTTTGGTCTACATTTGAAACAATGCGGAATAGTTTCGCAACTCACGCCACCGGGAACACCACATCGTAATGGTGTGTCCAAACGTCGTAATCGTATTTTATTAGATATGGTGCGATCTATGATGTCTCTTACTGATTTACCGCTATCGTTTTGGGGTTATACTTTAGAGACGTCTGCATTCACGTTAAATAGGGCACCATCGAAATCCGTTGAGACGACGCCTTATGAACTGTGGTTTGGCAAGAAACCAAAATTGTCATTTCTGAAAGTTTGGGGCTGCGATGCTTATGTGAAAAAGCTTCAACCTGATAAGTTCGAACCCAAATTAGAGAAATGTGTCTTCATAGGATACCCAAAGGAGACTGTTGGGTACACCTTCTATCACATATCCGAAGGCAAGACTTTTGTTGCTAAATTCGGAGTTTTTCTAGAGAAGGAGTTTCTCTCGAAAGAAGTGAGTGGGAGAAAAGTAGAACTTGATGAGATAACTGTACCTGCTCCCTTATTGGAAAGTAGTACATCATAGAAACCGGTTTCTGTGACACCTACACTAATTAGTGAGGAAGCTAATGATAATGATCATGAAACTTTAGATCAAGTTACTACCGAACCTCGTAGATCAACCAGAGTAAGATCCGCACCAGAGTGGTACGGTAATCCTGTTCTGGAAGTCATGCTACTAGATCATGATGAACCTACGAACTATGAAGAAGCGATGGTGAGCCCAGATTCCGCAAAATGGCTAGAAGCCATGAAATCTGAGATGGTATCCATGTATGAGAACAAAGCGTGGACTTTGGTTGACTTGCCCGTTGATCGACAAGCAATTGAGAATAAATGGATCTTCAAGAAGAAGACTGACGCTGACGGTAATGTTACTGTCTACAAAGCTCGACTTGTTGCGAAAGGTTTTCGACAAGTTCAAGGGATTGACTACGATGAGACCTTCTCACCCGTAGCGATGTGTTGGGGATATTACTACTGGAGGTAAACCGGCCTTATGTAGCCGGGTTGACTCTTTGAAGATTAGAAGCCCATGAAGATGCAAGGATGATGGCGCTTTACGGAAGGCCCAAAGGCGGGTTACAGCCTGCAAATGTAAACTGACCTAGTCATGTAACTTGTACTGTAAGATAGGAAGAGACCGAACCAGACACGTTTATGATCCGGCTTCAGGACTCTGTAGCCCGACGGGCGTCAACCTATGAATATAAAGGGACGACCGGCCACAGTTGGGGGACAGGCAACAACTCGAGAGCCAGACAAAGCGGATTCGCTCCCTGGCCTTCGAAACCCTAGAAATACCAATCACAACTAGACGTAGGCTTTTACCTTCCTCGAAGGGGCCGAAGTAGTATAAAACTCCCCGTGTCCCCTTGTCCGGTTTAACCCCTTTAAGCTAACCCGCAACGATGGCTCCATGACTAAGTCCCTTCACAAGGACATCTGCCGTGAAAAACCCACGACAGTTGGCGCCCACCGTGGGGCTATCACACGATGGTTTTGAGTTCTTGAAGGGCAGCTTCGATGGAATTAAGGGATACACTGTGGGCCGGATGATGAAGAGTCGTCGCGGCAAGCTCTACATCGACAACGCAGGATGGGGTCCCGAGGCCAATTCAATCGAATACGAGTACCGGGTCCCCTTTGGTGGGATTCACGTCTTCATCGGCAAGATCGGCGAACCGGCTCCTGAGCCGGACATCTGCACCGACATCATCGAAACGGCTCGGCGTGCAAGTTCTTCGCCGGTTCAGCCCAAGGCAAGGCATGTTTTCGTGGGTGTCATCCATGGATCGAGGTACGAGGACGGGACGGTGTCTGATGGAGAGACCGTGGTCTATTCTGATGATGAGTCTTCTGGAGAGATCGGGTCACTTTACCAGTTGCAGGACGGCCGGATTGATGGAGGATCCGAGGGCAACAGTATTCCGGATTCCCCTGATCTGCCAAACCGGGCCGCCATCTTCATGGCCGACACACAATCAACGCCTCATTCGTCTACCACCGCAGCAATGCTCTCTGGTTCAAGAACAGCCACACCAGCAGGGGCAGGAAGCTCAGCGCCGCCTCCATCCCAAGTCCTGTCTGATTTGTTCGACGCTTTGGCAACGTTGATGGCCGCAGAGGTGGATGCAGCAGCCAAGGATCAGCACAATGCAGAGATTGCAAAAGTGAAAGATCAGATAGCCCAGGCTAATGCGGACCTGGCGACAGAGAATGCTAGGATGGCTACAGAGCGGGTTGAATTGGAAGCACGGGCCTACCGGATTAGGCTGGATCAGAATGCTTCAGAGGAAGTCATGAGAAGAAGGTACCGATCGCGTCTCCCGTTGGTTTATGAGCCGCATAATCTCTTCAACACACCAGGAGCAGGAGCTGGTAACCAACCCATACTAAACCGGGCGGAGGCGCCGGGAACAGGGGCGCCGGTTCAACCGTGCACGATGGACCCGCCTCGCTAGAACAACATTGTGCCACAATATGTACCAACACCTCCTGGGCATTATTCCAACCCGTTGGACAACATTGTGGCTGCCGCTTCACGCCTAGCGGCCCTCCCAACCGACAGCGAGTCACCAGTTGCAGTGGAAGCAAGTCGGGCCAGGGATCTCCTTCAAACAACACTAAATCAACAGCAGGCGTATTCACACAGTCGTGAGAGGATTCATTCCACTCCCCGTCCAAGCCGGAGCTATAGCAGACACATGGAGGAGGAACCGGCCGTATCCAGTAGTGCACGTCGCCGAAATTCACCATGAGGAAACAACCCGGCAGGGGAAGGCGCTAATGCACAGGATGTTGTGGACCATGGCCGCGCACGTCGGGAGGCCGAGTTGGCAGCTCGACACGGAGCACGACAACATACTCCGGTTCACCCTACAACCTCAGTGGAGCCAGGTGTGGTGTTCAGTTCCTTAGGGGTGCCGTGTCTTACCCCCGCTTTGCGTAATGTGAGACTGCCCAAGGATTTCAAGGGACCTTGTAAGGTACCAAATTACACCGCCGATTTGCAACCAGAGGCATGGGTGGAGAGCTATGAGATGGCAATGGAGATGTTAGATGTGGATGAGGCAGTGCGTGCTAAATATTTCACCATGATGTTGGAAGGAACAACTCGCACTTGGTTGAAGAGCTTACCAACCAATTCTATCGGATCATGGGCTGAGTTAAAGCACCGGTTTATCCAGAACTTCAAAGATACTTGTAAGCAGCCGATGTCAATCGTGGATCTGGCCGCTTGTGTCCAAGAGGAAGGGGAGTCCATGACCCATTGGGTCAAACGGGTCTCAGCGATTTTGCATTCATCAGATCGTATCAATGCAGACACTGCAGTGTTAACATTGGAGGGCAATTGCCATTTCTTACCACTCAAACAGAAGTTGGGAAGACTCAAACGTCACTGCAATGATATGTCAACGCTCATGGCCGCTTTGATTAAATACGCCGATTCAGATAATACCAAGGACCCGGACTCAGAGGAGGATAAACCGGGGAAAGGTAAGAAGAATGGCAATGCCAAGGGTCAGCAGCATAATCCAGCAGGCCATGGAAACGGCGGTAAGCGCAAGGCCGTCAGCAGCTTGGACTTTGTTGCTAACACCAATGCACAGGAGAATGGCCAGCGCCATAAGGGCAAGCAGCCCCAGAGGGGCGGAGGTTCAGGCCCCAATTTGGAGCCCCTGTTAAATCAGCCCTGTCCAAAGCATGGATCAAAGGAGAAGCCAACATCACATCTTTGGAAGGACTGTTATATCATGCGGGATTTTAAGAATTCTAATATGTTCCGGTATGATAACAACCCGCCCGGCGGTTCAGGAGGAGGTTTCCATGGGCCGGGCTACGGAGGTGGTGGTTCCGGTTTAGGGTTTCAAGGCAACCAAACCGGACACCTCAATCAAGGGCACCAAGGCAACCAGGGAGGTTACAACCATCAGGGGAATCAGCAGCAGCAGCAGCAGTCGGGTTATCAGAGCAATCCCAAACAGCTAAATAGCGGGCAATATCATGTCTTCACTACTAGTTTGTGTAAACGTGATCAGAAGCTTCACAAAAGGGCAGTAAACTCTGTTGAACCGGCAGTACCTTAGTATTTACGCTGGTCTGAGCAACCTATTCTGTGGAGTAGAGAGGATCACCCCCCTGGCTTGATAATCCAGGTCACTTGGCCCTGGTGGTAGCCCCTCAAGTTGGGGGATACAAGTTTACCAAAGTACTCATGGATGGGGGAAGTAGTATCAACATTTTATATTATGATACGTTCCGCCATATGGGGTTGACAGATAAGAATCTTAAACCGTCGAATACGGTCTTTCATGGTGTGGTGCCTGGTAAGTCTGCATATCCTGTTGGCAAGATAGCTTTGGAGGTAGCTTTTGGACATGACTATGATTCAAGGTCAGAAACATTGACATTTGAGGTGGTAAAGATCAAAAGTCCGTACCACGCCTTGTTTGGGCGGCCGGCCTATTCTAAATTCATGGCGAGGCTGTGTTATGTTTATCTACAGCTTAAAATTCCAAGTCATAAGGTGTAACGCCCTCGATGCGGCTATATCTCCCACGTGTCGAAGCACGACTTAGAGGCATAACCGCATTGAAAGCAATGTCGCAAGTGAGGTAATCTTCACACAACCCATGTAATACATAAGGGAAAGACATACATAGTTGGCTTACAATCGCCACTTCACACAAATACATGAATAAAGCATTACAACATCCAAATACAATCAAGGTCCGACTACGGAACCAAAATAAAAGAAGAACCCCAAATGCGACAAGGTCCCCGATCGACCCCAACTGGGCTCCACTACTGATCGACTAGAACGAAACAACACAAAGGACAAGATCTTCATCGAGCTCCTCCTGAGCTTGGTTACGTCATCTGCACGGTCTCATCGGCACCTGCAAGCTGGTTTTGGAAGTATCTGTGAGTCACGGGGACTCAGCAATCTCGCACCCTCGCGATCAAGACTATTTAAGCTTATGGGTAAGGTAAAGGTATGAGGTAGAGTTGCAGCAAGCGACTAGCATATATGGTGACTAACATACGCAAATGAGAGTGAGAAGAGAAGGCAAAGCACGATCGAGAAACTATGATCAAGAAGTGATCCTAAAACAACCTACGTTAAACACAACTCCAACACCGTGTTCACTTCCCGGACTCCGCCGGAAAGAGACCATCACGGTTACACACGTGGTTGATGTATTTTAATTAAGGTCAACTTCAGGTTTTCTACAACCGGGCGTTAACAAATTCCCATTTGCCCATAACCGTGGGCACGGCTTTCGAAAGTTCAAATCCCTGCAGGGGAGTCCCAACTTAGCCCATCACAAGCTCTCATGGTCAACGAAGGATATTCCTTCTAGCGGGAAGGCCCGATCAGACTCGGAATCCCGGTTACAAGACATTTCGACAATGGTAAAACAAATCCAGCAACACCGCCCGAATGTGCCGACAAATCCCGATAGGAGCTGCACATATCTCGTTCTCAGGGCACACTCAGATGAGACTAGCTACGAGTAAAACCAACCCTCAAGTTTCCCCGAGGTGGCCCCGCAGGCAGCTCAGTTCGGACCAACACTCAGAGGAGCACTGGCCCGGGGGGGGGGGTTAAAATAAAGATGACCCTCGAGAGAGCGACTCCCAAGGGAAAAGTAGGTGGTGGTGAGGCAAATGGTAAAACCAAGGTTGGGCATTGCTGGAAGAGTTTTATTCAAGGCGAACTGTCAAGGGGTTCCCATTATTACCCAACCGTGTAAGGAACGCAAAATCCGAGAACATAACACCGATATGACGGAAACTAGGGCGGCAAGAGTGGAACAAAACACCAGGCATAAGGCCGAGCCTTCCACCCTTTACCAAGTATATAGATGCATTAATTAAATAAGATATATTGTGATATCCCAACAAGTAAACAATGTTCCAACAAGGAACGATCTCCATGTTCCAACAAGGAACAAACTTCAAGCTTCACCTGCAACTAACAACGCTATAAGAGGGGCCGAGCAAAGCGGTAAAATAGCCAAACAACGGTTTGCTATAACAAGGTGGGTTAGAGGCTTGGCTTAACAATATGGGAGGCATGATAAGCAAGTGGTAGGTATCATAGCATAGGCATAGCAGAAGAGCGAGCAACTAAGCAAGCAAAGATAGAAGTGATTTTGACGGTATGATCATCTTGCCTGAAATCCCGCAAGGAAGAAGAACGAGTCCATGAAGAATACAAACGGACAAAGTCGAACGGATCCTCACAAACGCGACGTTATCGGAACTAACCCGAAGAAGCAACACCGGAAAGAAGCAAACAACATAGTAAACAACCACCACATAAACATGGCATGATGCACAATCAAGTATGATGCATGTCCGGTTAAATGAAGCATGGCATGGCAAAGTGCACAAACAATACTAAAAATTAAGTGGAGCTCAATATGCAACTCCGTTGCATATTGACGAAACACCACATTAATTATTTAGTTCTCTCCCGGTTAGGTACTCAACAAATTTAAATGTTGGTTAACCTGACAAGAGGTGAAGCATAACAAAACTATACCATTTAAATGGGGCCGGATATAACAAACAACAAATCCGGTAAATCCCCATATGCATTAGTAATTTGGTGCAACAACAATCTAAACATTTTAATTGTTGTTATCATGATGCGGATAACATGAACAAGATTATGCAATTTTTATTAAAAGTTGACAAGAGCATTATGAAACATTTGTCACCGTGGTAGAAAGGAAAGGGGTGCCACGGCAATGATAACGAAAACGGTGCCACGGCAGCGTTCCGGTTCCGGTAACTCGATTGAGACGTCGGTGCAAAAGAAAGTGTGGCGGGAGCGTGCAAAAGATGGAAGGTGGGGTGCTCCCGGTTACCGGGTTCCCACATGACGGTGACAAGGTAAAAGAGGGCAATGTGCACCGACAAATCGAGCACAGTGCAAGCACGAGCATCTCATACATCGCAAGCATTCGTTCAAGGACGTCGTCTCGGGGTTATACCTTCGAAGCATGCATTATCGGAACGGATCAAGTTCGGCGGTAGGGGTACCCGTGTCGAAGGGGAAGTAGTTTTTCACGGGGTCATCGTGGGAAGTAGCGGTTCACGCGACGGTAGTTGAACTTGACGTTCGCGTTACACGGGTCTTCGGCGACGGTCGTCGTACATGGTTCGGAGTGGTACTTGCTTCTTCGGACTTGTCGGTCTCGATTCTTGCGACGGTAGCGGTATACGTCTCGTTTTCAGAGAGGTACTTGGGGTCATTTGAACTTGTCGGTCTCGTCATCTCGAAGGGGTTCTTGGCGTTTCCGAGATCTTCGGCCGTAGTGGTACTTGATGATACGGGTAGTCGAACTTGACGAAAAACGGGTCTCCTCGGGGACTTGATGCATCCAAAATCTCCGGGTTTGTAGTAGTACTTGACAAGGGTGGTGCTTGGAGAAAAACCTAGACGGTCTTGACGTTAATAGCCACAAGCGGGGGTGCACGGAGGATGCATCTTGCATTCCTCACGGAGGTGGTCTTGACCATGGCGTTTGACTGAATTCGAGCCCACGGGGACAAGCTGGCGAGCTACTGCTGCTGTTCGAGATGAATCAGGGGCCCGGGTCAGGCGAAGCGGAGGCATCGGCTGACGAAGAGGATTCTGGTGACGACGGCGTTCTCCAGCGAGGTAGCGACAAACTTGGGGTGCAGGGGTGCCGAGGCGCTGAGCTGCAGCTGTTCGCTGCAGAGAGAGGCAACCAGGGGACGCGAGGAGGCCGAGAACACGGGGAGGTCGAGGACGGTGGCACTGCAGCATGGAGGCACGGCGGACGAAGCAGGGAGGCAGGGGAATGGGATGGCGCTTGGCGGCGGTCGACAACGACACCGGTGGTGGGTGGACTTGCGAGTGGAAGGCGAAGTAGCGGTCCCACGACACTGGGAATGGGTGCGGAAGGAGGCGTAGGGGTCGCGGGCTCCTGGTGGAGGTTGGCGGCGGCGTTGCAGGCCGGCGGGGCACTTGAGGGCGTGGGGCGGTGCAGAGCTCCTGCGGCACGAGATGAACAGCTCGGCTCGAGCTTGAAGGGGAACGAGGCAGTGGCTGACGAAGACTCTGCTCCAGCGAGCGTGCGGCTTCCAGCGGAGCTCGGGCTCCCGGTGAGGAAGACGAACGGGGAGGAGGAGAGATGGGGATCGAGGAGATGGGATTCGGGCGAGAGGACTCTGGCGGCGCGAGGGAAGATGCGAGGGAGTGGGAGATGGGGATCGAGGGAGAGGGCTAAGGCTGCTAGGGTTAGGTCCGGTGCGGGTTGGGCCTGACCGGCTAGAGTGGGGAGGCCCTAGTGGGCTGGCTGATGGGCTTAGAGGTAATTGGCCGTCCTGGCTCCCTCTTCTCAGTCCTCTTCTCACCCTTTTCAAAATAGAAAAAATAAAGAGAAATAAAAAGGGAAGAAAAGAAAGGTTAGAGAAAGAGTTTAGGCACGGGGATAATTTTCACGGGCTCGTAAAAATGTGCACGGTCCACAAAAAATAGGGGAGACATGATTGAAAGATGTCATTCAAACACATTTGAATTTAATTCAAATGGGTTTGAACTAGGGCTTGGTTATAGAAGTGTCCAAAAATGTTGGGGTTTTAGGAGGAGCCTCGATAAAAGAGATGAGAGATATTGGCAAGGTTTGAAGGTCAAACTCGAAGAGGAATAGACATGAGGAATTATTTGCACGTGTGTTACGATGATTCCAAAATAATGGAATATTTATAATAGCTCCCTAAATATTAGGAGGATAAAGTTATAAAGAGAAGTCACTCTTCCCTCGATTTAAATGGATCAGAGATCCATACGATTTATTTAGTTGAGCTAAGAAAAAGAAATGACATGATGGCATGATGACATGATGCAATGCACACAATGCAAAGATGAATGCAACAGACGAAACAAATCACACAACGAATCTCGGAAACCCTGGAAGGACTCTGAAGCTCCGGTATTGGGGCGTCACAACACTCCACCACTACGAGAGGATCTCGTCCCAAGATCTAGGATGACACCGGAGGGAAAAGGAAGAGGAAGATAAGAGGTAAAACTAAGTTGCTTCTTTGACAAATGAGTGAAACCACGAACCTTGAGAGGTTGAAAAAATTGAAAGAAATGAAACAACGGAGAAGAACAAAGTTGAAAACACTCCGTTAAGAAAGAGGAAAAGAAAGAACTGATTCGGGTAGCACTCCGGTTGAGAAGGGATGCAAGACTTGATAAGATGAAAAGAACATGAGCAGCAGACACACACTCCGGTTAAAAGGATAAGCAAGAAAAGATCATGATCTTCACAATTTGAGATGATGATTGAAAAGAGCAACATCACAAGGCCTCCAGGACAAAGAAATAGAAGATAGATAATTGAAAGAAAAGAATGGAGAAGAAAATGCCAACTTCTGCCGCAAAAGAGCTTGAGAAGGCATCCTTAGGAGAAGGGTCGAACGGAGTTGTTGGAAAACCAACAACAAAACGAATAAGCTTGTAGTGGGCTTATGGAAAATATCCCAAAATTATGAGGTGAAATTCTACCACTAACTGAAACAATAGATTGGATATATATGAACAAGGAGACGAGAAACTAAATTCTCTGGGAGGATAAATGAAGACTAGGGTCGTTTATAAGCACCATAATTAGCAAAATCCTTAGGGAAAGCTTTAGGTGAAATATAACCCAAGATAAATCCAATGAAGAGGTTAATTGGTTGAAAAGATGTCTTGAGCGAAGAGAAAATGATGGATTTAGATATGTCATTCTTGAAAACCTGTGAATCATGAAAAACAAAGGGAAATTATCAACAATGACATAACACCACCTCAAAAGATAAGATAAAAAGAATTGCACTCTGGATTGCAAGATGAAGAATACATGAGCTCCTTAGAAAAGAATGTTGATGAGCACTTCGAGAAAGAAATAAATCCTTGACCAACCATCATGTAAAGCCTCCTTGAAGAACTCCGGTAAGAAAAGAATGAACAACCAAAATGAAGGATAAAAGAATAAGGTTGAAGCCTTGCAATGATTTAGATGGATCTTCGTGATGATATAATGCGGAAACCATGGAACTCCGGAAAAGAAAAGATAAGCATCTCGAGCTGAGAATGTGATACGATGAACCACTCCGGAAAAGAAATTGAATAAACTTGATGAAACAAGAATAAGAATTACATTATGCTTATACTTCACCAATTAAATTGATGACAATCAACGGATTTGACATACTACTTATTCTCGTAGAAAAGATTAAGATAGATATAGTGCAAACTAGGGAAGGTCTTTGACGAATCCACCGGTAGGATTGAAAACAGCAAATGAATTGATATGATAACAAGGTAAGAAGAATCTTGACCGTAAGAATTGAAAATGAACGAAGAGAAGATAAAGAAACACTGGGAAGAATTAGCAAATGAACGAAGGTACTTGAGAGAATTTAGATACAAGAGGACGAATAGTTCACGAACTGATTAGAGAATACTTGACTGATGCACCGGTAAGATTTGGAGAACAATAGCTGAAAGATGAGAATGAATAAGTCTTCTGAAATGATGGGCTCCAGAGGAAGGAAAAGAATTTTCACGATCAAAACAATTATGAGAGGATGGCCTTGAACTAGAACCACGAATCTCTGAGAGAACGGATAAGATATGGAGGTAAAACTCTTCTTCGGTCTTCAAATGATGAGAAAGACGACGAGAAACACCACCGTGAATTATTGAGACACTCCGGAATAAAGAAGAATACAAAAGTTGAACCAATGATGAAAAGAAATGAAAGACCTTGGAGAAAGACATTTGACTGATGATGATTCATTCTTACGTCAAACTTTAGAAGATTTGAGAATAACTCCGGGAGAATAAGAAGAGTCAGGTAAGATCCTGGGAAAAGACCCGTGGGTTAGGGCCCACTCAAGAGAAAACACCGTTAGAATGATTAAAAGGAGAGATTTCACCAGTTGAATTAAAAGGATTGAATGAGAGAACATCCTCGAGAGATCTTGAACGAATGCAGAGTGGAAACACGAATCTTCGAGATATCTTGAGCACTCCGGAACAATTGAATAGCGAGAAATGACTGAATATGAGGTGCACCGGCATGATAAGGTATTTGCAACGAGGAAAGGATATAATTGGCAAAGCTTGAATTGAATTCATCGGATAAAAGAGAACGAAGAATGATGAACTACAAGCTCCGTCAGCATCTTCTTGAGAATCACCGGATAAGAACATTGACGAAAAAGAATGGAGAGACTTCATATGAATAAAAGGATACTTGAATAAGAAATCTTAATCCTTGAAGAAAAAGGGTGGGTGGGCGGGAAAAACAAAGGCAACTTGGGGACGGATGAAACAAACACCATTGAGAAGAACTGATAATTGATCTTGTGAATGTTGAAGTGATCGGATCCACTTGAAGAGAGACACACCGGTAGAACAAGATTGGCATAACAATCTCGATTATCGAGAAGGATTATTATTCACAGCGGAGTATGAGAACACCATTTGGGGAAGGTATGGAATCAACACTTGACATTGAAGCAACTCGAATACCACAACTCCAAACAAAAACAAAGGATTGGCTTCCAGAATAAGCCGGAACAAACATATGATAGAGATTTCGTCCGAAGTTTTCGTGGTGGGGCCTACACGGGCTCGATCATACAGCACCATCATGTACAAGGCAGTGCACATGACATACGAAGCGTCCCCAAGTCGGCATAGCCAAGGACTCTTTAAGACACAACGAGACCACTGTAAAACCAACCGTGAATAGGCGGACCACTAGACGTCGAACCCCAATTTCATATCATACATCTGTCGGAAAGATATCCTAAGAGCTACTTGAATTCCCACTTATAAACTCCCGAAATTTTCTGGTTATGCAATCAGGTGTTGGGGATACAGTGGAAGCATAATATCTCACCCAAATCTAGCAAATCCTACATCCAGCTGTATCCATCCTTCAACACATAACCAAGAAACTTTCGGAAATCGTCTACCTCAACCTTCGAAAAGCATCCGTTATACGAGTTATGGCAATACTCCCGAACTCCTGCCCCACTACTGGGTGGTGTCGAGGTTATCTCACCAACAACTGCATAAAAGAGATTTTCGATGTCGGCGAAACTAAACTCAGGTATTCCAGAACTGCAACGATAAAATTGTGACAACAACACCTCGGAGCTCAACTCCCCGAGACACTGCCACAACCCCTAAATGTCAGGAGGCACCAAGAACAATGTTCTCGTCACAAAACCATCGGAACGATTCCAAGATACCCACGTGATCCTAAAATTTTTTTGTGAAAATTTGAGAAGAGAAGAGTCAAAACTCTATGTTGGGATGCCTCACCAGAGCGATGAAGGGACTGAGGAGTAAAAAGAATACCTAAACTCTTCGATATATAATTCCTAAATGACTCAAAACATTTTTTTATAGACTCAACAACGGCTGCTAAAAACGATCAAGCAGTGGGGCTCCTAAGGTCGGGGAAGGCTCTGATTACCAACTTGTAACGCCCTCGATGCGGCTATATCTCCCACGTGTCGAAGCACGACTTAGAGGCATAACCGCATTGAAAGCAATGTCGCAAGTGAGGTAATCTTCACACAACCCATGTAATACATAAGGGAAAGAGATACATAGTTGGCTTACAATCGCCACTTCACACAAATACATGAATAAAGCATTACAACATCCAAATACAATCAAGGTCCGACTACGGAACCAAAATAAAAGAAGAACCCCAAATGCGACAAGGTCCCCGATCGATCCCAACTGGGCTCCACTACTGATCAACTAGAACGAAACAACACAAAGGACAAGATCTTCATCGAGCTCCTCCTGAGCTTGGTTGCGTCATCTGCACGGTCTCATCAGCACCTGCAAGCTGGTTTTGGAAGTATCTGTGAGTCACGGGGCTCAGCAATCTCGCACCCTCGTGATCAAGACTACTTAAGCTTATGGGTAAGGTAAAGGTATGAGGTAGAGCTGCAACAAGCGACTAGCATATATGGTGACTAACATACGCAAATGAGAGCGAGAAGAGAAGGCAAAGCACGATCGAGAAACTATGATCAAGAAGTGATCCTAAAACAACCTACGTCAAACATAACTCCAACACCGTGTTCACTTCCCGGACTCCGCCGGAAAGAGACCATCACGGTTACACACGCGGTTGATGTATTTTAATTAAGGTCAACTTCAGGTTTTCTACAATCGGACATTAACAAATTCCCATTTGCCCATAACCGCGGGCACGGCTTTCGAAAGTACAAATCCCTGCAAGGGAGTCCCAACTTAGCCCATCACAAGCTCTCACGGTCAACGAAGGATATTCCTTCTAGCGGGAAGGCCCGGTCAGACTCGGAATCACGGTTACAAGACATTTCGACAATGGTAAAACAAATCCAGCAACACTGCCCGAATGTGCCGACAAATCCCGATAGGAGCTGCACATATCTCATTCTCAGGGCACACTCAGATGAGACTAGCTACGAGTAAAACCAACCCTCAAGTTTCCCCGAGGTGGCCCCGCAGGCAGCTCAGTTCGGACCAACACTCAGAGGA
>NC_041390.1:558714152-558714523 GCF_002162155.2 Triticum dicoccoides | reverse complement strand
GGTAAAACTAAACCAGCAACACCGCCCGATGCGCCGACATCCTAATGGGAGCTGCACATATCTCGTTCTCAGGGCAACACCGGATAGGTCAAGCTACGAGTAAAACCAGCCCTCAAGTTTCCCCGAGGTGGCCCCGCAGGCTGCCCATTTCAGACCAACACTTAGACAAGCACTGGCCCGGGGGGGGGGGGGTTAAAATAAAGATGACCCTCGAGAGAGCGACTCCCAAGGGAAAAGTAGGTGGTGGTGAGGCAAATGGTAAAACCAAGGTTGGGCATTGCTGGAGGAGCTTTACTTAAGGCGAACTGTCAAGGGGTTCCCATTATTACCCAACCGCGTTAGGAACGCAAAATCCGGGAACATAACACCGA
>NC_041390.1:558700355-558714142 GCF_002162155.2 Triticum dicoccoides | reverse complement strand
TAAAATAAAGATGACCCTCGAGAGAGCGACTCCCAAGGGAAAAGTAGGTGGTGGTGAGGCAAATGGTAAAACCAAGGTTGGGCATTGCTGGAAGAGTTTTATTCAAGGCAAACTGTCAAGGGGTTCCCATTATTACCCAACCGCGTAAGGAACGCAAAATCCGGGAACATAACACCGATATGACGGAAACTAGGGCGGCAAGAGTGGAACAAAACACCAGGCATAAGGCCGAGCCTTCCACCCTTTACCAAGTATATAGATGCATTAATTAAATAAGATATATTGTGATATCCCAACAAGTAAACAATGTTCCAACAAGGAACGATCTCCATGTTCCAACAAGGAACAAACTTCAATCTTCACCTACAACTAACAACGCTATAAGAGGGGCTGAGCAAAGCGGTAACATAGCCAAACAACGGTTTGCTAGAACAAGGTGGGTTAGAGGCTTGGCTTAACAATATGGGAGGCATGATAAGCAAGTGGTAGGTATCGCAGCATAAGCATAGCAGAAGAGCGAGCAACTAAGCAAGCAAAGACAGAAGTGATTTCGACGGTATGATCATCTTGCCTGAAATCCCGCAAGGAAGAAGAACGAGTCCATGAAGAAGACAAATGGACGAAGTCGAACAGATCCTCACAAACCCGACGCTATCGGAACTAACCCGAAGAAGCAACACCGGAAAGAAGCAAACAACATAGTAAACAACCACCACATAAACATGGCATGATGCACAATCAAGTATGATGCATGTCCGGTTAAATGAAGCATGGCATGGCAAAGTGCACAAACAATACTACAAATTAAGTGGAGCTCAATATGCAACTCCATTGCATATTGACGGAACACCACATTAATTATTTAGTTCTCTCCCGGTTAGGTACTCAACAAATTTAAATGTTGGTTAACCTGACAAGAGGTGAAGCATAACAAAACTATACCATTTAAATGGGGCCGGATATAACAAACAACAAATCCGGTAAATCCCCATATGCATTAGTAATTTGGTGCAACAACAATCTAAACATTTTAATTGTTGTTATCATGATGCGGATGACATGAACAAGATTATGCAATTTTTATTAAAAGTTGACAAGAGCATTATGAAACATTTGTCACCGTGGTAGAAAGGAAAGGGGTGCCACGGCAACGATAATGAAAACGGTGCCACGGCAGCGTTCCGGTTCCGGTAACTCGATTGAGACGTCGGTGCAAAAGAAAGTGTGGCGGGAGCGTGCAAAAGATGGAAGGTGGGGTGCTCCCGATTACCCGGTTCCCACATGACGGTGACAAGGTAAAAGAGGGCAACGTGCACCGACAAATCGAGCACAGTGCAAGCACGAGCATCTCATACATCGCAAGCATTCGTTCAAGGACGTCGTCTCGGGGTTATACCTTCGAAGCATGCATTATCGGAACGGATCGAGTTCGGCGGTAGGGGTACACGTGTCGAAGGGGAAGTAGTTGTTCACGGGGTCGTCGTGGGAAGTAGTGGTTCACGCGACGGTAGTTGAACTTGACGTTTGCGTTACACGGGTCTTCGGCGACGATCGTCGTACATGGTTCGGAGTGGTACTTGCTTCTTCGGACTTGTCGGTCTTGATTCTTGTGACGGTAGCGGTATACGTCTCATTTTCGGAGAGGTACTTGGGGTCATTTGAACTTGTCGGTCTCGTCATCTCGAAGGGGTGCTTGGTGTTTCCGAGATCTTCGGCCGTAGTGGTACTTGATGATACGGGTAGTCTAACTTGATGAAAAACGGGTCTCCTCGGGGACTTGATGCATCCGAAATCTCCGGGTTTTTAGTAGTACTTGACGAGGGTGGTGCTTGGCGAAAAACCTAGACGGTCTTGACGTTAATAGCCACAAGCGGGGGTGCACGGAGGATGCATCTTGCATTCCTCACGGAGGTGGTCTTGACCATGGCGTTTGACTGAATTCGAGCCCACGGGGACAAGCTGGCGAGCTACTGCTGCTGTTCGAGATGAATCAGTGGCCCGGGCCAGGCGAAGTGGAGGCATCGGCTGACGAAGAGGATTCTGGCGAGGACGACGTTCTCCAGCGAGGTAGCGACGGACTTGGGGTGCAGGGGTGCCGAGGCGCTGAGCTGCAGCTGTTCGCTGCAGAGAGAGGCAACCAGGGGACGCGAGGAGGCCGGGAACACGGGGAGGTCGAGGACAGTGGCGCTGCAGCATGGAGGCACGGTGGACGAAGCAGGGAGGCAGGGGAATGGGATGGCGCTTGGCGGCGGTCGACAACGACACCGGTGGCGGGCGGACTTGCGAGTGGAAGGCGAAGTAGCGGTCTCGCGGCACCGGGAATGGGTGCGGAAGGAGGCGTAGGGGTCGCGGGCTCCTGGTGGAGGTTAGCGGCGGCGTCGCAGGCCGGCGGGGCACTTGAGGGCGTGGGGCGGTGCAGAGCTCCTGCGACAGGAGATGAACAGCTCGGCTCGAGCTTGAAGGGGAACGAGGCAGTGGCTGACGAAGACTCTGCTCCAGTGGGCGTGCGGCTTCCGGCGGAGCTCGGGCTCCCGGTGAGGAAGACGAATGGGAAGGAGGAGAGCTGGGGATCGAGGAGATGGGGTTCGGGCGAGAGGACTCTGGCGGCGCGAGGGAAGATGCGAGGGAGTGGGAGATGGGGATCGAGGGAGAGGGCTAAGGCTGCTAGGGTTAGGTCCGGTGCGGGTTGGGCCTGACCGGCTAGAGTGGGGAGGCCCAAGTGGGCTGGCTGATGGGCTTAGAGGTACATGGCCGGCCTGGCTCCCTCTTCTCACTCCTCTTCTCACCCTTTTCAAAACAGAAAAAATAAAGAGAAATAAAAAGGGAAGAAAAGAAAGGTTAGAGAAAGAGTTTGGGCATGGGGATAATTTTCACGGGCTCGTAAAAATGTGCACGGTCCACAAAAAATAGGGGAGACATGATTGAAAGATGTCATTCAAACACATTTGAATTAATTCAAATGGGTTTGAACTAGGGCTTGGTTATAGAAGTGTCCAAAAATGTTGAGGTTTTAGGAGGAGCCTCGATAAAAGAGATGAGAGATATTGGCAAGGTTTGAAGGTCAAACTCGAAGAGGAATAGACATGAGGAATTATTTGCACGTGTGTTACGATGATTCCAAAATAATGGAATATTTATAATAGCTCCCTAAATATTAGGAGGATAAAGTTATAAAGAGAAGTCACTCTTCCCTCGATTTAAATGGATCGGAGATCCATACGATTTATTTAGTTGAGCTAAGAAAAAGAAATGACATGATGGCATGATGACATGATGCAATGCACATGATGCAAAGATGAATGCAACAGACGAAACAAATCACACAATGAATCTCGGAAACCCTGGAAGGACTCTGAAGCTCCGGCCTTGGGGCGTCACATAAGGGGACTATCACAGTACATAGAAGTAGAAAGATTGCTTTGGAGTGTGAGGAAGGTGATGCAGCTTATGCTGAGTCGGTTTGTGCCACGGAAGAGTTGAAATTCTATAAGTAGCAAGTTGATCCGGCAGACATGACCTCTTTGAAAAAGCCAACTATAGAACTTGATCCGGCGTTGAAGTTCAAATCGGCTACAGATACTAAGATGGTTGACTTTGTTCTTGGCGATTCATCCAAACAGTTCAGCATCAGCGCTAACCTGGATCCCAAATAGGAAAGCGCGCTCATCGAGTTCATCCGTGAGAATCGGGACATCTTTGCATGGAAACCTTCTGACATGCCAGGTGTACCGAGGGAACTCGCTGAGCACACACTCAATATTGATCCGAAGTTTAAACTGGTCCGGCAGTTCCTCCGCCGCTTCAATGAAGAGAGACGGAAAGCTATCGGTGAAGAGATAGCCCGTCTGTTGGCCGCAGGGTTTATTGTCGAGGTTTTTCATCCAGAATGGTTAGCTAATCCGGTGCTGATTCTTAAGAAAAACGGCACTTGGCGCATGTGTGTGGATTACACAGATTTAAACAAGGCTTGCCCTGCAGACCCCTTTGCTCTCCCTCGCATTGATCAGATAATTGATGCTACGACAGGTTGTGACCGTTTGTGTTTTCTGGATGCTTACTCTGGTTATCATCAGATCAAAATGGCGGTTAAGGACTAGGAGAAAACAGCTTTCATAACTCCCTTTGGAGCCTTCTGCTATGTCTCCATGCCTTTTGGACTCAAGAGTGCCCAGGCAACTTACCAGCGATGTGTTCAGAATTGCCTTCATAAACAAATTGGGTGCAATGTTCATGCATATGTGGATGATCTTGTGGTAAAATCCAGAAAGGAGGAGACGTTGATAGATGATTTAAGAGAAACCTTTGACAATCTCCGGATTTATAAGATGATGCTCAATCCGAAGAAGTGTCTTTGGTGTCCCGGCAGGCAAGCTCTTAGGTTTTCTGGTGTCAAACAGAGGCATTGAGGCTAATCCGGAAAAAAATTGCAGCAATTACGTCCTTGACTAAGCCGGCGGGTATCAACGATGTTCAACGTCTGGCCGGCCGGATTACAGCCTTGAGCCGGTTTATCAGTCGCCTTGGAGAGAAGGCCATCCCCTTATATCAGATGCTCAAAAAACAGATAACTTTGTCTGGAGTGAGGCAGCTGATAAAGCGTTTGAGGATCTGAAGAGGCAGCTAGCTGAACCGCCCGTGCTCGCAGCACCAATCGATAAAGAGCCGTTATTATTATATGTGGCTGCTAATGCCCGGGCTGTTAGCGTAGCCATTGTAGTAGAGTGCAAGGAGCTTGGCAAGGAATATCTGGTTCAACGGCCGGTTTATTATATCAGCGAGGTGCTCATTGAGTCAAAGCAGAGGTATCCGCGTTGGCAAAAGCTGGTGTATGGAGTATTTATGGCAAGCCGAAAGGTTAAACATTATTTTCAGGGCCATCCCATCACAGTGGTCAGCTCAGCTCCTCTGGGCGATATCATTCAAAACAGAGAGGAACTGGCCGGATTGCCAAGTGGGCTATTGAGCTTGGACCTCATGGGCTCAAATATATACCCCGCACAACGATCAAATCCCAGGCACTCGTGGACTTCATCAATGATTGGACGGAGTTACAGGCACCTAAAGAGAAACCAGATAATACATATTGGACTATTCATTTTGATGGATCCAGACAGTTGGAGGGCTGGGGGTTGGAGTCATACTAACTTCCCCATGAGGTGACAAGTTTTGTTATGTCCTCCATTTAATGTCCCCTTGTACTAACAATGCAGCTGAATATGAGGCTTTGCTCCATGGTCTTCGGATGGCTAAGGAGATGAATTTGAGCCGGGTTAAGTGCTTCGGTGATTCAGATCTAGTGACTCAGCAAGTGTCTGGCACTTGGGACTCTAAGGACCCACTCATGGCTGCATATCGGCGAGAGGTGGACGCAGTGGCTGATCATTTTAAGGGTTATCAGGTGGACCATATAGACCAGCGGAAGAATGAAGCGGCAGACACTTTAAGTCGTCTTGGTTCCCAGCGTAAACCGGTCCCGCCTAATGTCTTTCTTGATGTGTTGCATAATCCGTCAGTCAAGGTGCCAACCGAAGAAGATTTGGCTATTCCTGATCCAGAGGCTCAGTTGGTGGAAGCACTGCATGCCATACCGGATTGGACGATCCCATATCTGGCTTACATGAACTGGGGTGAGTTACTAGACGATGAAACGTTGGCTCGACAGATAATCCGGCGTTCAAAGTCCATGACCATACTCAACGGGGAGTTACATCCTTACAGTGTTTCAGAAGCAATTCAGCGCTGTGTTTCTCCTCAAGAAGGTTGTGATATTTTGCGAGAAATCCATGAAGGGGGTTGCGGTCACCACGTCGGTTCAAATTCTTTGGTTGCCAAGGCTTTTTGCCACGGTTTTTACTGGTTGACGGCGCATGCTGATGCGGAGGATTTAGTCAAGAGATGTGATGGATGTCAAAAAATTTCCCGCCGTGCGCATGTTCCGACTCAAGAGTTGAGGATGATTCCAATTACGTGGCCGTTTGCAACTTGGGGGCTTGATATGGTTGGACCCTTCAAGCGCTCTAAGGACAAAAAAACCCACCTATTAGTAGCAGTTGATAAATTCACTAAATGGGTGGAGGCAGAGCCAGTCAGCAAGTGTGATGCAGCCACGGCGGTTCAATTCATCAAGAAGGTGATATTCCGGTTCGGCTTTCCACACAACATTATAACAGATAATGGTACTAACTTGTCAAAAGGGGAGATGGAAGAATTTTGTCAACGTGAGCACATCCGGCTCGATCTAGCGTCGGTGGCTCACCCCCAATCTAATGGTCAAGCAGAGAGGGCAAATTAAGAAATTCTACGGGGTATCAAACCCAGGCTTATGGTTCCCTTAAAGCGGACACCGGGTTGTTGGGTTGAGGAGCTACCTACTGTGTTATGGAGCATCAACACCACACCCAATAGGTCTAAGGGATATACACCTTTCTTGATGGTCTATGGAGCGGAGGCCGTTCTTCCTAGTGACATCGGTCACGATTCGCCCCGTGTGACAGCTTATGTTGAAGCTGATAATGAGAAGGCACGTCAGGATTATCTGGACCTGTTGGATGAAGAGCGTGATCTTGCAGCAGCACGATCAGTGATTTATCAACAAGATCTCCGACGTTATCACAGCCGGTGGGTTAAAACCAGAACCTTTCAAGAAGGCGATTTGGTGCTCCGACTCATCCAGGATTAGACTGATATGCACAAGTTATCCCCACCTTGGGAAGGACCCTTTGTGGTCAGCAAAAATCTGCACAACGGATCTTACTACCTCATTGATGTTCGAGAGCATAAAGACTCACGTCAATCGGAGGAGGAGAAAAAGCGGCCATGGAACATAGCTCTCCTTCGGCCTTACTATACTTGAGCCACAGGCTCTTCTTATGTACATATTTATGATAATGTATATATTATATAATAAACCAGAGCCTCCATTAAAGCGGGGTCTCTGTTCTTTTTACATCATGTGTGTGCTCATAAGAGTTTCTACTGACAAAGCGGAGTTTTTGTTAAACCAGTATCTACAGCCGCACGGATATAAAGAATATCACTAGGGGGCTTGGTCATATCTGAACCATAGCTACACCTCTTGATCGGTTTGAAATGACAAAGGGATATCACTAGGGGGCTTGGTTGTTATCACACCACGGCTACACCTCTTGATAGGCGTTTAGCCAGAAAGGAAATTATGTGGGGCCAAAGAGAGTGTTGCAGAAAGCACAAACTCAAACATGGGCACCCACAGAGCACAGCTCACGAAGTTACTTGGGGGCTCTTTGTGCAAGCAATAAAGAGTTTGAAAGGACCCTCGTAATTGGCTATCAAGCCACAGCTTGGAAGCCTGGTGTATTCACCTAAAAACCCGGGTTAACCTGCCTTCATCAAGTAAGCCACTCCTGTCCAGGTAATCCTGGTATGACCCATCGAACGTTTGACATGTCAATCTTTTATAGACCCTAAACTTGTTAAAGTTAAAATGATGATTGGTTAATTGGAGGCCCATCTTAAAAGGCTTTGTTAAATGGTTTAACTCAGAGGCCTGGCAGCCCATGAAAAGCCTCGATTTGGAGCCTGGCAGCTCGTAAAAAGCCTTGCATATTTTCCTGTTTGAGTTTTGTTTGTTGAAATTCATAAGTATTTTTTGATAAACCGGTGTCCTTGACTCGGCTTGCTTCTCAACTACAAGTTGTTGACACATGATCAGTTATAAACCGGTGTTTATTGACCCGATCTGGTTTGACTAAATCACCAGTGTTATAAAGAAAACCCGGTAGTTATCCCGGTCCGGTTTAATATATAAACCAGCAGTATAGAGATGAGGTTATCAACGCTCCGGATTGGTATTAACACCTTTGCCGTATACACCATTGGTCAACCGATAAGGTATGTTATGTGTACTGTTTTTTGTACAAACACTTTGATTATTTCATCTATGTCCTGTACACTTCCTGGATATATTGACCAGTCCAGCGGTAAACTGCTAGACACTTTTAAGTTGTTAAACCCAGGAACACAATTCATCATGGATTATGCATAAATATACCCCAAAGGGTGGCACAAGTTGTCATGAGGCATTACAAAACATGCTCGATGGCATGGCAAATAAAGGAGTTTTTAGCTATCCTATTACAAGAAGCCTTCAAAACGGCTCCAATGGCATAATTGTTTTTCACAAGATCGGCACATGGACAGTAAACCGGCAACCGGCTTAGGATGCTTCGTCTGGATGGTTTGATGGTTGAGGGTCAGTTGGTGTGGGCACTTCTTCATCCCTCCCCAGACACTGGAAATCAACCATTGACCAATCAATTCCAGTTAAAGCTTGAAACACTGCTTCTTCATGGATAAGATTGGAGGGGTTAATAATATCAGGGGCATAAGTGTGCTTATGAATCGGAGGCACAAGTTCTTCAACTTCACGGATGTTGGCCGACTGCCTCTTCCCCTCCGCATTGTAAAACGGTTGAAAATGGGACAAATCTGTATCATCGGCCAACTTGCTGGCTGCTGGCCGCATCTGTTTGGTCAGCCGCCGGAGATCATCATTATCAAAGTTGGAACCATCTTCTTTAACACCTGGGTATCCTTTGATGATGTCTTCCGCTTCAAGATCTGGAATCCAGGCTTTTGCTCGAATAAGTGCAGTTAAAGCTCCGGCTCTGGCAGCTGCTTTCTTCAACTCGGCGATGCGGGCTGGTAACATGGCCAACTTCTCAAGAGTTTCTTTAATCAAAGTGGGAGCCGGTTTGTTATAAGCTGCAGTGCAAATAGCCCGCTGAGACCCAGAGTACAACTGTTCAATCAATGTGTATGCCGCTTTGAGTTTCATCCGCATATCTGTGCCAAGATGAGCGATCCGGGTACTTGTCAAAGATTTTATCAACATTTTGGTCAGTTATAAGGTTCATCAACTTATGCAACACACGTAAAGCGGGTACTTACCAAAGATAGCAGAGGTCATAGCATTGATTTGGTGTTTCAAACCGGCTAGTTCATCTACCACTGGCTTCAGGGCTGCCTCGGCGTCTACAGCTCTTTTGGTTAAACCGGATTTCTCAGTTTCCCAGTCAGCACGATCTTTGTTGAAAGACTCTTTCAACTTTTCCATCACAGCCAGGGCCTGGGTCAGCTCTTCTTTGGTTTTTTCAGCCTCGGCTTGTTGTGACTTCACATTCTCTTGCAAGTCAGAATTTCGGGCATCTTTGCTTCTCAGTTCAGCCTGCCACGTTGAAGGTATGTTAAACAAACAGTATATATATGTGCTAAGTACAAAGCGTATAACAAAGTTATGCACTTCATACTTGGGGGCTAATGCCTATTTGCTCTTAAGTACTACACTTTATACAAGTCTCCAGAACAATGCAAGCATTATCCTTGACACTTGGGGGCTAATGTGCATCTGTTCTAAAACGGATTAACTTGCCAAGTTAAACCGGCCTTTGGGGGCTATGCTGCAAAAAGTTATCTAATTATTTCAAGATGAGTCTTATCTATTGTTAGAGACCTGCCATTGCAAGGATTAATGATGAGATGCTTAAAGTGTTACAAAGACACGGTTTATGATTAACAATCATAAAACAGCCCTTGGGGGCTACTTGGGATAGTATTTCAGCTATAAATCAATAAACAACGGGAGAGGAATTTACCTCATATAGCTCTTTCATCAAGTTCACCAAACCGGCTTCATAATCCCGGTTTGAGTGCAGACGGTTCAAGAAGCCAGAATGGAGCTCATCAGCGTTAAGATGAGCATAGTTGGATAAATCGCTGCTCCATTTACCTTTCTCCCTGGCAGCTTGCTCTTCTTTGGCACTGTGTTGAGCCAAAATGACGGGATGGCCAGGAGAGCTGTGGCCCATTCCAGTAATAATAACGTCATCACCTTGGCCTTCAGGGTTTTTGGTTGATGATATTTGAATTTCAGCATATTTCACCGGACTAGCCCGGTTTGGTTCTGCCGGTTCAGCATCAGGCGCGGCAGGATCAGCGTCTGCTGGTTCATCAGTATTTTGGCCTTCAAGGGGCGGGTTATCAGAAGCAGCTTCAGGATGAGGGCTTTCCGGTTCACAAGTTTGTTCCGGTTCACCTCTTGGTTCTTCTTCTTTGGCGACCGGATCTTCGAGCGGATTGGTGGTCCGAGCTTTCGTACTGGGTCTGACTTTGGCCCTGCATACAGAATAAAAGAGGATTAACAACCTATTCAAAGGATTTATGACGCATTGAAAGGAAAGGTTTTTACAACTCACCCGGCCACAGTTTTCAAAGGGGGGAGTTGAGTTGCTATCGATTCACCAGAAGATGAAGGAGGTGTCACCTGATAATTTGAATCGGATGGATTAAGAGGCTGTCTGAAATAACCTGCCTTGGGGTAAGAATGGTCAGAAGTAGGAGAGACCTGTCAGGACCCCGACTCGATGTCACATCGATCTAGCCGGTAACACCTCATATCACTTTGCGACCTCACGCACGGTATTCCCACGGGTGTTGCCTTACCTTTGCCCGGGACCGTTTGCGCCTTTTGGCTCACGTATATGATAGTGTCGCTAGCATCCATATGATAAGGAGCCCGGGCTGACATGACTAGTCGTAAACCCAAAGTGGCACAGACTTACAGGGACAGGCATCCATGACCCAGCTTCGAACGTGTCGGTCATCAGCAAGTGGGTCTGGGCTGTAGCACTGGGCTAGCAGGACTCCGGTAAACCGGGCTGTAGCGGGCTAACAGGACTCCGGTACTCAATGCATGACATTTCCCCGAAGGGACAGACACCGGAACGAAGAAGGACACATGCCGGCCAGCCTAAGTGTTCCAGAGCAGTAGCAAGCTACCATGGCTCAGCGGTAACACTAGGAGACATTTCCCGGTAAGAGAGGCTACTAAAGATAAACAACTAGATAGTCAGATCCCACACATACCAAGCATTTCAATCATACACACAATATGCTCGATATGTGCAAATACAACACGGCATCACAACATGACTCTACGACACAAGTACTTTATTTAAGGCTCAGAGAACCATACATAACATACACAAGGTACGGGTCTCACGACCCAGCATTCAAGTCATACAGTCATACAAACCAGCAGCGGAAGTAACTTGTCTGAGTACATACAACTAGTAAAATAAAAGAGGCTTGGAAAGCCTAGCTATACTACGTGGTCCTTCACAAGCTCAGGATCACCACCTGGGCCTTTAGCCTACTCGTTGATGTCAACGTCTACGTAGAACCCATCAGAAGGGGTTGCAGCGTCTTCTGTAAAATGTAAATTATAGCAACATGAGTACAAAGGTACTCAACAAGACTTACATCAGAACCTACATACATGCATATTATCAAGAAGGGTTGGTGGAGTTATTGCAGCAAGCCAGCTTTGACTCTTGGCTAGGCTAACCTACGAGACTCCAACTTGAAATGGTTTTGCGCACACGAGTCCACTACTCACCACTTCAATACACTACCGAGGATCCACCTCCGTCTCCCTACGGAAGAGCCATCCTCGGCACTCACACTTATCTTGAGGCTTTTAGTAGTTTCCATTTACTTGTCTATGAACTGTATAGGCAACCAAGTAGTCCTTTACCGTGGACGCGGCTATTCGAATAGATCATGATAACCCTGCAGGGGTGTACTTCTTCATACACGCTCTCACCACTTACCGTCGTTTACATGACATGTACTCGGCAACCTTCAAGCGGAAGCCCAACGTGGGTGTCGGCCATGACCTACCTAATCACCTAAGCCTCCAGTCCAGGTTTATCGCCTATCCAGGTTCCATCCGCAGGGAGTCCGGCCGAGGTTTCCCATACGGCCCCGAACGATGTGAACAGGGTTCCCGAGATACCTAATGGGTATTCGGTACACCGTGCCACGTACCTACCGCATCACAGCCCACCCCTACGGTCAGCGCTGTCCACGGCCTCCAGTAGGCTACAAACACCAGAAACTACTTGCAACTCCTGGACGGAGAACTAGGGTGAATAAGAAGCCGAGAGGGTCCATTGGTTTTGGGCCCAATGCATGGTAGTAGCTGAATCTTAAATCACACATACAGATCTCAGTGCTTAAGGTCGGCTTCAATGAAACAACCCACCATGTACTCCTACATGGCCTCTCATCGATACCTTTACCAAATCGTGTTCACCACACCACTCTCATTACCGACATAATCATTTCACTCTAGCCCATCACCCAGATGAACCAGACCTGACACGACTCTAAGCATAGCAGGCATAGCAAGGTAGGAACAACACATACATATGGCTCAATCAACTCCTACACATGCTAGTGGGTTTCATCTAGTTACTGTGGCAATGACAGGTCATGCAGAGGAAATGGGTTCAGCTACCGTAACACACAGCAGTTTGAAACGCGTTGTCTTAATGCAGTAAAAGAGAGCAGGAGCGAGAACATGGGATTGTATCGATATGATCAAATGGTTGGTTGCTTGCCTGATGGTTCAATGCACTGATACGGTTCTTCGTTAGGGTAATCACGATACTCCTCGGGGCAGATCCTGCCGCAAAGAACACCGATACACAACCATCACCAAACAATGTGCAACAATATGATGCATGCATGAAACATAGCAATATGAGTGTGTTGGGCTAATGCAACTAAGACCAGAAGGGTTTGAACAAATTTGAATCCAAGATTCAAATTTCAAACTCAAACATGGCCCTTTAAAGTGTTTTTCCTTGTTCTGCATTAAACATCAAGTTAACTTGTTTAGTCATGCATGAAAATAGTACAGATCGATAGATTGGATTTTTCTGATCATTTTTCATATATAATTTGTCTGATTTGGAGTTACAGAATAAAAGTTATGAATTTTTGAAGTTTAAATTATATTCTGGAATTTCCTATATTAGAATAATTCCAGAAAATCATTATTGCGTCAGCCTGACGTCAGTGTGACGTCAGCAGGTCAACGGAACACGTCAGGGTCAAACCTGACAGTGGGTCCCGCATGTCAGGGTGATTATTTTAATTAAAGTTTAATTAAAACTAAACCTGCTTAATTAACAGGGCTGGGCCCCACGTGTCATTGACTCAGGGGAGTCAACCAGGGCCCACCCGTGGTCAAACCCGGGTCGGCTGCACCGGCGTTTAGCCGCCGGCGAGCCCGACGCGGTGGCGGAAGTGATTTTTGCCGTTCCGGCAACCAAACGAGCCGCGGAGGGCACCGGAGCGGAGCTGAGGTCGAGCCGCAGCTCTTGGTGGAGTCCGTTGGGGTCGGGGTGGCCGGAGTTGGCGCCGGCGACGACTTTGGCGGCCACCGGAGTTCGGCCAAAGTCGAACTTGTCGCTAAGGGGATCGGTGAGGTGCGGGGAGTGCACGGTTGGGCCTAACGCAGCGTGGTGAGTGCGTTGGACACCGCGGGTTGGCCGGAGGATGGCCGGAAGCACGTCGGCGACGAGATCCGCGGCGGTGCGTGCGTGTGATCTTCGTGCGGTGGCTACACGGCTCGGGAATGAGAGAGAGAGGGTCGGAGAGATAGCTGGGCTCACAGCGCTCCCGTAGAGGCCACCGGCGAGGTCGGGGACGAGCTGAGGCGGCGACGGTGTTGAAGGGGATCTCCGGCGACGGCGAGCTCGGGCGAGGTCGGTGCGGTGGTCTCGGGCCGCACGAGCACACGGGGCTCGGCTAGCTCGATGAAGTGGACGGCGGCAAAGCTCCTGGACACGGCGGCACGGCGTGGGGTTGACGGAGGGCGTGGCTACGGCGAGGGGGTGGCGGCGATGGCGTCGGCCATGGCGTGGGAGAGTGAGGGAGAGGAGCTGGAGAGGAGAGGGGGT